>NW_004955441.1:16913304-17006794 GCF_000276665.1 Chinchilla lanigera | reverse complement strand
TTCCTTCCTTCCTTCCTTCCCTCCTTCTTACTTTTTACGCTGAAGATTAAGCCCCTGAGCTCTGCAGCTGAGCCCTGTCACCAGCCCTAAGCTGTTTCTCAGTGGACACCATATTTCCATATCGCGTCTCTTAGTCCCGCGGTAAATCACGAAATGAAGGCACGGAGCTGAGGGTGGAGCTCAGTGGTAGACGCGTGGGTAGCATGTGCACGGCCTTGGGTTCAATCCCCAGCACTGCGCAGACAGACGGACAGACAGGATAGATAAAGTCAGGATGGAAAGAGGAAGGCTGTGTTCACGTTAGAACTGGGTTCCTTAATGGAAATAGGAAAGTAAGGGAAAGGAAAATGAAAGGATGAAAGTCCTTATGAGCAAGGTGAGGTGCGGCACAAGAAGTTACAGGAGCCCGTGGGAACGTCACGGTCGCGTCTGGTTTACTGACCGCGTGCTGTGGACCTCTGTTGTGCCGGCCCTTCCCTGGCGTGTCTCAGGGGCCGCTCCGCGTGCATTGAGTGGCTTGCGGAGCTCTTGGCTGGGTGGAGAGACCCCGGCCCTGTGCACGGGAGACCGGCTCGAGCCCTCCGGTTGGAGGACCCAGTGGTGCTGGGAGCGTCGGGTCAGGAAGCATCGAAGGATTTGGTCAGAAAACGACAATTCTCTGCTCCTTCTCTTCCTTTGAGTGTCTTAGTGCTGTAATCTGAGCGGCAAATGACTCCTGTCCTGGTGCCCCGTGTGACACTGGGGCGGGATGTGTGTTTGTGTCCCAGGGAAGAGCTTCTCCGCAGGTGTGCAGAGCTCGAGTCCTGCCGGCGCTCTCACGGTAGTGCGAAGCCCGGTGCGGACAGTTAGCCTCTCCTCGGATTTTACTTCGCGGAGGTCGCTAAAGTAACCAGGACCCCAATTTCCTGATCCGTAGAATGGGAAAACAGTTTTGTAAAAGCAGAAGAAATGTATGACAGGTGCTCAGTGAAGCGCTTCAGATTTAATAGTTTCTCAATAAATCATAGCTGTAATTGCTAATCATGTTTGTTGTCTCACTACAACTGTTACTGGAAGTATTACCAAGTATTTCATCATGTGTTCGTGTTTGGGGAGAGGGGCCCCTGTGAGAGAGCCCTTCAGAGCCTCCTCTGCTGTTCCTACTTTTTTTTTTCCACATTAGGATTTCCCTGTGCTTCCAGATAATTACCAACCTTGACTCATTGTTAAAATCCTATGTTGTTTCCTAAAGTACTGGAAACTATAAGAGTGTTTATGTGATTATTGCTTTTTACAATACGACATTACACAGTTCTCAGAATAAAGATGAACTTTTATTTTGTAAGTGATGCTTTTCTCAACTGTGTAACTCAGGTCTTGAATGGTGTTATACATGTTTTTAAGAGATGTGAAAAAAGAAATAAAACTAAGAAGGAAAGGCTCCGTGTGGGTGGTAATGCCAGCCCTGCGCAGTTAAGGCGTCTGCAGAGACTCGAGTTTGTTTTGGCGTCTGAGGGCATCCTTGGGCTAAAATTAAGCGCAAGGCCATTGAGTCATGATGGTTCCATAGCCGAAGACCTTATTTCCTTTTCCATTAATCTACGTTCTCACAAAGGTTTGATTCCCTGGAAACTTGCTATTTAATCCTTTGCTGTTGAATAAAGTTCAGATAAAGTAGTCATTTGTCACCTCTGTGCAAGGTAGATAAGTATTTAAGGGCCAAAAGAGATTCTAGAGTTCTTTTATCAATGAAGGAAATGATGTGAAAGATGGGACTCCCGTGAGCTGTTTTTTTTTTTTTTTTTTTTTGCAGTATGGGGGCTTGAATGCACAACCTTGCACTTGCCAGGCAGGCACTTACACCACTGAGCTCTATCCCCGGCCCTCTCTTGAGCTTTTTAAAGATCATGTGATGGCTCCATTAGGGGGGTTCAAGTTTTTGGAAGTGGGATTTTCATCTGTTAAATTAACTGATACTCCACTTTTTCCTCGGCAAAGTGCTTTTCTTACTGGTTTTCTGGAAAAAGTAATTGGTATTTGAAGTTCTTAACATTAAGCCTGATTTACTCAACGCTTTCTGAACGTTCCCCTCCTCCAAACATTACCCCTACTTCCTTCCCCCGTTTCTCAGCTAAAACAAACTGCTGAACCGGGAAATGGTCTTACATGAAGTATTTCCTGACAAAAATGCTGACGCGTTCCCTAGATTTAGTCTGCCACCCTCCGTTAGCAAACCCTTATTAATTCTCTTAGTGGAGTACGCACGTTTAATAATTCCAGTGACGTTAAGCACGTAACTCACTAATTCTTAGAAGGAAACTAGGGTTTAGACTTAAATTGTATGGATAAGAGCAACCAAGGCATGCGATAGGAAACCATCTAAACACTAGTTCTAACAGCAAACTGCTTCCTTAATGCAAAAGTAAAGGTACGTTCTGTCAGAGAAGGCGAAACACCTCGTTTTCAGAAAGTGGTGACTGTTCGGATGATGTTTAAGATCTTTTTCTATAAGAAAAATATCAGCTAGTCTTATTTTAGAACCAGCCTCCCTTATACTTACTTTCTGCTACCGTACTGAACTGTGCTTCCCCAAATCCTGATGACCTTGAGCAAAGGCCTTTTCAGTTGTACAGTGCAGGCCATTCGCTAACGGGGGTCTCTGGGTCTATGTGCTGACCTTAGAAAATTAAATATCCTCACCATGAAAGTGAGAAGGGGGAAATAACTAATGCTGTGGAGAATATTTCCTGAAATTTTATCTATTTTACTGTGAATATAAGCATCTGCCACTTTATTATTTACTGGTAGTAGCAGCTACCATTTATGAAGAACTCATTTAATTCTCTCAAGGAATCTGTTAGGCCAGTAGCATTATTATGCCCATGTTCTAGATTAGAATATTTAGATTTGAAAATTACTTGAGCTCAATTAGTTGAGTTTTTTAATTAATTAGTTGGGTTTCTGTAAACCAACCAAACCAAACCAAACATGGTGATTAATTTAATATTCATTGCTTGTGTATCTTTCTTTTATTTTTTTTGTTTTTATTGTGGGTAGCATATAGCTAGTTAATGATGTTTGTTGGTAAGTAAACATCAGTTTATTAAAACTAGTGTCATTTGAATAGGTATTGATAGATATAGGAGACTAGCTCAAATCAGGTAGGATCCAGGCCTCAAAGATACCTGGAACCAGGGAAGGACAGAGGAGAGTCCAGTCGTGGATTTGCTCTTACTGGTCAATGAGTTCATCCTGAGTAGGGTTAAGGTTCCAGGTTAAATAATCGTAGCGACAGAGATTCTCTGAGCTGTTATGGTTTTCTCTATTGAAAGTGTCCCGTGTAAACTTAGCATGAGGAACGTGCAGAAAAAGAGTCATCATGGAATTTTGTAAGTGGAAACATTTGCAGAGTTACCAGATGACCATGAGGCATCCCTGCCTCACCTGTTTCTCCGTTTCAGGAAATCATTATGTTTACATTGAAATAAATGCAACAATACAGTAATATACCAAAATTTACAATCGTACTAATGTTAAAATGAAATAGAAGACGTGACACTTCATCCATTCTGCGGAGCTCAGTGATTCCAGACTTCTCAGATACATTTTTTTTTCTTCTCTTCTGTTAGGAATATTTGGGGAGGAAGACAGTGGAGAATGTGGTGGCAAAGTATCATAGATGTTATAGATGAAGTTTACAGCTCAGTTGTTATCAGAAGTTATGATATAGAGAACCCAGTTTTTCAGAAAGCAGGTACTGAAACCCAACCAAGAAGCGAACATTTATCATTCAGCAGGGGAAGCTAGTTAAATCTGGACTCTCCTGTGCCTCTGTCATAAATGGCAACCCCATTTTGGAGAGGCAGCCAAATAAGATAACAAGGACAGTTTTGATCTTGTTTTAATTAATATTGATTTTTACATGTCAGTTTTATGCAGGCAGGGAGACACAATTATGCCCTGAGTGCAATAAGTCATACTCTTCCTGGATTTTGACAGACAGAAGGAGTAATTTTAGTGGTAGGAGTTAATTTGCACAGGCATTAATGCATGAAAAGGTTGGTGATCATGTCTAATTGTTTCCTTTGTTACTAGCTCAACTAAAACTGAGGTTCATGAACCAAGTAGTGGGAAATGATCGATGGTGACTGTTTCTCCAGAAATGCATCGCCTGAAGTCGCTGTGCTTCATGTGCTGGTTTTGATTCCAGAATGATCTTTATTCTGTCCTCTCC
The DNA here is from genome assembly GCF_000276665.1 of Chinchilla lanigera. NCBI lineage: Eukaryota > Metazoa > Chordata > Mammalia > Rodentia > Chinchillidae > Chinchilla > Chinchilla lanigera. Next base: position 17,002,581 of record NW_004955441.1, on the reverse strand, counting down.
CTTCTCTCCCACAGTCCTAAGCCTCCTACCCTAAATATAGGAACGTGCACGTACAAAGTGCATAAGTTTATCATTTCTTTTAATTCTGGCAAGATGGGAATACTGGGGAAGACTCATTTTTTAAAAATTAGCATTAACAGTCTCATTGACTATTTCGTATAAAACAGACTCACACGCATTCATACAAGGATAAAAGATCAGCTTTTTGTTGTTGTGGTTGTTTTTCTGGTGTCAGGAATCGAACTCACGACCTTGCACTTGCCAGGCAGGCACTGTGCCACTGAGCTAAATCCCCAGCCCCAAGATCAGCTGTTTTTAAGAAGTTGCTGAGTACCGACTCTGCCCATGTATAATTCCTTTGGAATTCTCATCGGTCATCCCACCGATTTAGTAAAGACTTAGATTCATCATCAGGAGATATCCTTTAAAAGTGTTCTTTCTGTTCCCATTGGTACCCTTAGTGCTAGGTTCTGAATGCTTACTGTGTACTCCGCAATGTATGATAATTTGCTAGAATCTTTATAGGATAGATTGACAGACATTTTAAGACAGCTTTCATCTGTATCAGGATATTTTCCCCTCTGAGAAAAAAAATGCACTGCTTTTCTATTTAATAAGAATCCAGAGTCAGGTGGTTTGACGGCTACCGAGTCTTCTGAACGTGGTCCTCTTGACTCTGCTGTCCTCAACATAGTGGAGTTTGCACTTAGTTTGTCCCTCTCTGATCACAAGTTAGATGCAACAGTTTCATGCTGTATCAACATGTACCTGTGAGATAGACCAGGACCCAGTGCATGCACTTGTGTGTCTGTGTGAATTTCGGATGAGAACCTCTCCCTCACAACCCCCAGTGGTTTTCCTGCAGTTTCTCTGGATCAGCCTTAAACCTATCACAGGCTTCAAAAGGAAAGGACCGGGAATGTCCCAGCTCTCGGGATTCCTGTCCTGGGACTCAGCAAGGGTTAGACTTCTTCTGAACCCCTTGTTCACTGAGAGTCTCGCAAGATTTGCAGGGGAAGATGGGTGAGAAAATGACAACTTTGTAAGCTACTTAGAAGTTAATAGCACAACAAAATTTCCCCAAGAAACATACGAAGCAACATATGCGTTGGTAAAGTGACCTGACGAGCTAAGGGGCATAGAGGAATCACACACTGACAACTGTGTTTGCCAGCTGGTCTTTATGATCAGTAGTTTCTAAGGGTTTCAGGTAACTATCATGTAAAAAATTCTATTACGTTTCAGAATTGCATAAGATATATGGAGGTATCACTTTAGTTATTTTCCTTTGAATGTACTAACAACATTTTACAGTTAAGGAGACATTAAATATCTTTAAATCAGGCCTCCATTGCACAAAACCTTAACTTTTGATACTACTTTTTTAAATAGTGATGACAATGTTAAAATCTTTTCTCCACCATATGTCTTTGGGAAAATTGTAACATAAATAAATTATGAATAAATATTGATTAAAATTGTGTTGTTTTATGCAGTAAGGAAAGACCAAGAAATTGAAGTGGCCCATCGAAGCATTCTTCTTTTAGTAGTTTCCGATAATGTAGGTGATTTTGTTGATTATTGGGTTGACCTAACATTTAGTGTTATATAAAGACATATGTAACAAAAGATTTTTTAAAAAGTCAAACCATATAAAATTGCAGCGTTACTTAGGTAAAAATATTGATGAATATTACAAAATTCATATGGTTCATCCAAACACTTTTAAATGGATAGGATGCCCAGGAAGTATTTGGAAGAGAGTTGTGTTTCAGTTTGTGACTTGTATGTTGTGTTATCAGTATCCCTGCATAATGAAAGTATCTTGACAACAGTACTAATATATATTTTTAACGATATAAAAACATCTTATAAATACAGTGTCCTCCATGACTTTATTGCCCTTGGTCTATTTCCATTACACTAACATGCAATCCATAATCTTAATAATTCATAAGGACTTTTGCTATCTACGTACTTATCACATACAGTGTCACAGGAAACACCAGTGCTTGTGGTGAGCTGGAAATCAGGAACTTGGAGTCCAGTTCTGCCCTCCTTGACTGGTAATGTTCTTGCTGCCAATGAAAAGAATTCTGATATTGCAAATCTAGACTAAGCCTTAGAGAATACTGGTCTAAAATCCACGTCTTCTGAAGATGAGACATAGTATCAGAGACATCCAGTGATTTATCCAAGACAGATCTGGTGCCAATTTTTACTCCTCTTGGGGGTCTTCTCTATGTCCAATTGCCTGGTGGTGCAATACAAGCGTTATCCTCTGTGATCCTGCTTGTCTTTGTTGACATGATTGGGAGACTTTTGTTTCTTACACTGGTTGTATTCTGTTATTGTTTCTAAGTATCAACTTCCTTTTTTAGTTTGGAGAGCCTCAGGACCTTCGTTTACCAAGTTGTGGTTCATCTTTGCCTATTAAAACATTTACCTCCCAGACACCAAATTAAAAGATCTGTCAAATTCCCTACATAAAATCGTATAAGATTCCAGAAAAGCTGTAGAGATCTGCCAGTTTCCACTAAGAAACTAAGGTACTGTCTGTTTATTACAGTGGGTAAGAGATTGAGATATTCTATTACTACTTAGAAATCTGCACTTTCATACATTTTTGAAGAAAAGTTGAGCTTTTTGTGTGACATCTTTTCAGTTCTGTATAAATATAAATTAGATGTTAAATAGCTTTCTATTTAAAGGCAGTGAGAGAGGTGTTATTTGAAATAGAAAATGGTTGTTTAAGATCGGAATATGTATAGAGTTCTACTTCTGTCATCCTGTGGAGGTCAGCAGCAAATAGGTTAGAGTGAGTGGAGTATTTGTGCAGTTTGATAATACAGTGTCATTAATCTGAAAATCAGCCCAGTGCATCACCAATAGTGAGTGATTTAAAAAATGGTCTCTAGTAAATTCTTCATAAAACCAGTAATTTCTCTGAAATAAGCAGATCTGTTTCTTTTTTAAATTTTATTTATTTATTTATTTATTTCTGGTACCGGGAATTGAACTCACAACCTCGCACTTGCTAGGCAGGCACTATGCCACTGAGCTAAATCCCCAGCCCCTAGATCTGTTTTTCAAGGGAACGTGATCTAATGCAGTCTTTGGAAAGACCACGTCTACTCTAATTGAGTCTGGAAACCAAATCGAGGTCTACTTTGTAGTTTTTCTTTTTTAATCTATGTCATTATGTATCAGAATTAGTACTTAAAGTAGGTATTTGATTTTTTAAAAATTCTGTAAATAAATGTTTTTAGCGCTCATGATTCCAAAGCTGTTTACAACTCTTCTTCAGGTAGTTTCACCCACACCTTCTTCCTTTCAAAATTTGCATGTTTGGAGAAATTCTGTCTTCTACAAACCATAAACTTTCCTTGATAAGCTTTGTCTCTCCAATATATTAATATTCTTAAGCATATTCCTACAAAATGTATGTACCTTTGATTGTCAAAAATCAAAGAAAGTCAGAGAATGATTTTTTTCACATGGGAGTCTTTTTAATAAAGCCTTTGGACTACATTCAGTGGGGTTTTTTACAATGACAATTTTAGTTCATTTTGGTAACATTAAAGGCTTTTATCTTATAAATACTGTGATTAAGTCATATTGCAAAATGTGTATATTCACATGGAAAACCAAATATTTTCCTCAGATTTTTACATCCATGGAAGAAAAAGTTTCTGCTTCAGAGGATGATTCTCCAAAATTAATAAGTAGCTGAAACTTATTTACACTAAAAAAGCACACGTGTCCTCCAATAAACATTTCTTGATTTAAGATGTTTCGGATACTGTACAGCTTCGAAGTTAAACCTTTATAGAGTTAGCTACCCTGGTTCAAATCCCAGCTCTGTTAGTTACATGTAATAATACCTTGGAAATGTGACTTTAACTTTTTTTAAGCTTATCTTTCTCAGATTTAAAATGGCAATGGTACCGTCTGTATCATAGAGTAGCTAGGGTAATAAAAAAGTATGTCTAAAGGATATAGTCAGAACTTCACAGGTGGGGGTTAGTCTCAGGTTGTTGTATTTTTCATTTCATGATGCTGTGTCAGAATACTGTCTGCTCCACACTGTGTCACTGCTATGGAAAATAAGATCCACACTTCTCATAGTTTATTGCTGTCACTCTTAATGCCAGATACCACTATCGACATGTGCTATGGGCTAAACACTGCCCTGAAACCTAGATATTTAATCATGTGAAGAAAAAAAAAGACAGACTTCCTATCCTCTTTAAAGTTCTTTAAAGGCATAAAACCACTAACTAGGTAATTCTACAAAGACGCCTAAAGTTGAAGTCATGTCAGGTAGCTCAGAGAGGAAAATGGAACTCTCTGAGTCTCTCCCAGACAGATTTGGTGTAGTCCGATGGTGGTGAACTATGGCACACATGTTAAGATAGGAGATGTTCATATGTGAGTTGTTTTTCTAAACTAAAACCTCGGTGTTGCTGTTTAATTGCAGTGCTGGCTCTTTGTGATAAATAAGTGGGTTTTAGGTTGCAGTTCCGGCGCTCATCTCTAAAGGGTTCACCATCACCTAGTCATTGACTCAGAAAAAAATCTTTCCAAACAAATGACATTGATGAGGGAATCAGAAAGATACGTTGAACCAGATAAAATAGAAAAGAAAAAGGAAGAAGGGGGGAGGAGGAGTTTGAAGTAGAAAAAGCATCATGTTTCAAAGTTCTGTAGTAGGATAGAAGTGGAAAAATTGCAAGGTAGTTCTCTTGGAAGTCAAGAAACAGAATAGTGGTTTGAGGTGTAATTAAAGACATATTTTGTTTTAAATCCAAGCTGAAACTTTCAGGCCACGCTAAAACCTAGAATAACAAAGAGACTCCTTTGAGGTTTTCTAAAGTGCTAACATAATCAAATTTGTTCCGACATTAAGATGAAGATGGCTTGCAGTGCGTGCTGAGGGCTTGCTAGAAAGGCATTGCATCAGCTCCTGTTATAATTCCGTGGACTTTGAAGGAGGCAGCAAACATGGAAAGCCGGCCATCCATCAGAGGTATAGATGAAGATGTCAGGGGTAGTGGTTGAGGTATGTTGAGATTGTATAAGAAAAGGAAGCAGTTAGATCCAGGGATCTGGATTTAAGGAGAGACGCCTGTGTGGGATAAGGTGCTAGTTCCCTGAGGGTAGACACTAAATGAGGGGCGTGGGCAAAGTAGCAATAAAAAGGGGTCCTTGAGAGGGAACAGGACTAGAATTTTTAGGTGGGACAATGAAAAGGAGGGAGAGGGCTGCTGTACTGAGGGATCTGATACCTACCGGATACATGATAATGCGAGCTTCTGCAAAGTGCCCAGTAGATTATACAGCTTCTCTAGATAAAAGGAGAAAAATGTGCATAGAGCATTGGTGTAAAGGAACCCAGTACCCTTTTTAAATACGCTGTCTTTTTCTCTCTCCCTCCCTTTTCGCCTTTCCCTTCCCTTATTGGGCAAACTTAAAATGTTCTTCAATAAATAAAGAGTCAAGGAGCGTCAAGTCTCTGATCGGGTCTTGGCGTATCTAGGACCCTAAGTCTTAACCTCTCCATTCCTCTTTCCATCTTATCATTCTTAGTTTTCCCTTCTCTTATATTCTTGGTTAATTTCATAACATGTATGAGCTGATTTTTTCCTTGCTATTTGCATTCATCTTTGTAAGTCAGATGTGTCTTATAAAATATTTTTGAAGCATGGGAAGTATAAATAAATTGAAGCACGAAATGCATGTACATTAACTTGTTGAAGTTTTCTCCAAAATATTTTGCAGAGGCAATTATGTTTTGACGTCTTTATCCTTGTGAATTTTCATTTAGGATTAGCAATAAAAGAAAAGCCTATTAACTCTGAAAAATTTAAAATTCTGGCCTTTTCTTTGAAAGCTTTTAAATGTGCACCATCTAACTACCATGGCCAATCTAGATAAGGACCTTCCCATACATCCTTCATGTAGAAGTGATTTCTTAATACATAGGTATATGGTCGCCTGGGTGCTGGTCTCAGTGCGTATTAAAAGGCTAGTCTTTAACTACTTCTCCTTGTTGACATTCAGACGTACTGAAGTCCTCTCTTTTCCTGCTCTCCGGATTTTTAACTCCCATTAATTTAGTACTGAACCATATTGTCTGTCCTTTGAAATGTATCTGCTCCGACATTTTAACGAACAGTATAAAGCAGGGATTTGTTGTTTTTAGTGTATGTGTGCGTCTGGTTTATTTTTTCCTGGTGGGAAATATTTTAAGTCATAGGTACACTGCCAGGAAAAAGCATTTCTCTACAGCCCATTTGTTTTATGTAGACTGTCGGACTGAATTTAAAACCTCCTATGAGCAAGCAGTGGACCTTTCAGCCAGGTGCTTGTTTCCTTGTTCTTTTTATGATGTTTGATGCTTCATTAGAATTCTGTCTTCACACCTAGCAAAACAGAAAGTAATCATAAATATGATGTTTATTGTCACAGAAAAGGGAAAAAAGAGCAATAAAGCACTTAGGGCTATTGAAGTTTCATCTCAGTCTTTTTATTTTGAAATGATGGCCTGCTCTTGTTTTTTTTCTGGGTTCAAATTAACCATTCCAGCAGCACGGGGAAGAAGGCACCGCCGAGCCGCAGCATTTACTTGCAGTAATTTAGTATTAAAACATGTTATCTGCGTTCTTTGAAATCGTGCTGCATGACATTTATGTTCCACTAAAAGGTTCTTCCTGAAGTAAGAAAGGTACTTGAAAGGGGGGATCTAATTTAAAGGTTTAGTGCAAGGTTCCGGCAGGCTGGTGTGATTGATGCTTGAGGCCCTGTACTCTTTGGTAGTGGGGACATGGCTTGGGTATTGCAGGATACTTAGTGACACCCCTGGACTTGGCTTTACTCACTGGATACCAGCAGCAGCCGCTTAGTCGGGACCTAAATAAATAAACAAATAATCAATCCAAATAAATGAAGCGTGTCTGTAGGTAATGCCAAAGGTCCCCATAGGGCAAAAACACCCCTGGTTTAGAACCACTGGATTCAGATAATTGAAGAATAATCTTTAATTGTCAATACAAATAAAAATTATAAACACCTCAGAACTATACCCAAAACACATATAACTGCAAATGCACAATCATGAAAAAGAAAATATAATTCTTAGCTAGTGGGAGCTTTAAAATATATATATATATATATATATATATATATATATATATATATATATATTACCTCTAGTGTGAACCCAGAATAAAAACAGCATCTTTGCCACTTAAATTGACTTTCCATTCTTTAAAATATCTTTACAACCGTTGAGGAACCCTGAGAATTGATGACCTTTAAAAGCACCTTAGAAAGAACTTGCCAATTCCCAGTCCACGTTGGTATCTTTCTCCAAAAATCATTTCCAGCAGCTTGATAAAAATAATAAATCCTGGCTATGTTTACCTTTTCATTATTAAGTGCAGATGTATTATTCACAACTGTATCTAAAGGAACAAAATACTCCTAGGAAACAGAAATATCTTTAGAGGTAACTAAATTATTCATTTGTTGCTAGCGGATGTTAATCACTTAATGCTTATTTCCCACTGCAAATGAAGCAATCATTAAGACGCACTTTTTGGTTTTTAAATTTCCTTCCATTTATCGTAATAAAAGAAAAACAAATAATTGAAACAAAATTTCAGCCTAATCTAAAATCTGAGCAATAAATATAAGTTATTTCTCAATTTTTATCTTAGGTTGGATTGTTTTTGTCAGTAAATTTATCCAATTAAACTTGATTTTCTATAAATTTACCGATCCATTGCCTGACAGTTTTAACAAACTGCTGGTGCAGAGAACAGTAAAACCAGTTTCAACCTATGCAAATGTTTCCCACTTGTATCATTTGAATCTCTGAGATGTTAAATGTTTATTTATGGTGTAATTAACAGGGGGCTTTCCCCTCACTGATAGTTCCTCCTGTGAATGTCAGGGTGGTTACATGAATCGTTCTGTTCTTGGGGTAGCTTGCCATGTTTTGAGTTAAAGATAGCAAAGGAATGTCTGGTTTAGAAAGTACGGGCCACACTGCAGTCTGAGCTAATTGATGTAATAACACATAGATCTTGTTCGTATGTGAGAAAGCAGAACCTATGTCCTAGAAGAAAACCGTTGAGGGGAACCTTTCTGTACATATCCACAACTTTGATATCTTTAGGGGTTACTGTATCTGAGGGATATTATGGATCCTGAGCGAGATGGGTCCTGAAGATATAAAGATGACCGCGAGGAGCTTGCGGTGGATACAAGTGATAAGCACCAACAGGCAACAAGAGCCCACAAAAACATGTTGCAATAGATAACTGTACACGACTTTTTAAAAAAGATTTTTGAGAGGTAGGTTTAAATGAGAATAAAAGTAAAACTAGTTTTACTCTATTTCTCTTTTTTTTCAGTACCGGGGATCGAACTCCCAACCTTGCACTTGCCGGGCAGGCGCTGTGCCGCTGAGCTAAATCCCCAGCCCTTCTATTTCTCATTAAATGTTGGAGAATTGTGATACAGACAGCTCCTTCTGCAAAGCTGATAAATACTTACTTATCTGTAATTCAGAGCAAGTTCAAACTTTTACAGGGAGAGTGCGGTGTCAGAGTTCGGTGTTCCGTGGGTGAGCAGTGCGGATCGTGCTGCCTTTCTCGGTTGCTCCTGTTCCTCCAGTGATGCTGGCGACTGCCTCTCCTCTTAGCGGCGCGCACCGACTTACTTCAAGCACTGCCTGAGCGCTGCTATTCTGATAGTAATTACGACGCTCAAGTATTGGCTGAGAACATTGAGTTCAAAACAGTATATTGCCAGAAACTTATGCTCTCAAATTAAATTGACTATTTTATTTTCACCTTCCTTATCACTTTTCTTCATTCTAAGATGAAAACATACCCTGTTTTTCATGTGAATATACAGCGATGCATGTAAGAATGTGAGAAATGAATTCTGTCTTTCAGTAATCATCTTTCTACTTCTTTCTAGAAAGTAGCAATTTAGACTCGGTCTCAAACTTCCTTATGGAAACAGCACACGTGGGTCTGTGCTCCCCCGAAACGTGATTGATGTCAGCCCCTAGTCACACTCACGCATGACCTATTTTTTTAGAAATGAAAAATATTAAAAGGTCACACTTAGCTTTTAGGACTCTGAGGAAGGAAGACATTTCTAATGAGGCTCAAATTAGCCTTTTCTCTGACAGTAGCACTCTGCAGGCCAAGTATAAAATAGAGAGTGTGGCCATCCATCTATCAGTCAAAAGAAAATGAGGCCCGCCTAATATAAATCAAGACACTGAATAGAAGGACTCTTAAAATACAAAAGTACTGGCTTGTGTCTTCGATAAGGCTATGGATTGATTTTCCTAAATAGATAGCTCGAGAACATTTCTAACATGGTTACGCGGTCACCCGAGAGCTTGTGAAAAATGCAGGTAGCCATGTGCTACCTTCAGAGAGTCTGACCTCAGCAGTCAGAGATGGGCTGTAGAAATACGCACTGCGACCCAGATGCAGGAGAGCCCTGCTTGGTGCCTGCAGGACCCAGAGCCTCCGCGACAGATCAGCAGTGCTTCTGGCATTGGCAGGGTTCTGGGTAACTCACCCTTCCCCCCACTACGGTTCTTCCATCTCCCTGATAACATCTGTTCTGCCCCTAGTTTTAAAATCTCTGTTCACAAAAAATTGATAGCTCATCTAAGTATTTAATATCTCAAGCAAATAACCTACAAGAGAATAATTAGAATACTTTTTTTTTTTAATCTTGGCCACTTTCTGTTCTGTGTTTGTAGTAAATTCAATCATTCTAGCTATTTTAAGAAGTCATCTCAGTTCTTAAATTAACCCTATATTTTATTGCAGTTTCTTGTCATTTTTGTTGGAGTTGGGGTATGTTTGTTTTTGTATGGGAAGGAAAATATATATTATGTGAAAGTGATGATCAAAGTTTAATTCCATTGCTGTTTTTAATTTCTTTTCCAGCACTGGAATTTGAACCCAGGGTCCTTGCACTAAGCCATCTTCTATTTTTTAGTTTGAGACAGAGTCTAAATTGCTAAGTTGCCCAGGTTCAGCTAGAATTTATGATCCTCTTCCCCAGCCTGCCCCTGTACTGGTGTTAGAGGTGAGTGTCACCGTGTTGGACTTCTTAAAATTTTTTAATTCACAATTTTCAGGGATACAACAAAGATTAGAAAAGGCTGGGAATCAGATGGCCTAAACATCAAATTGTAATAAGAAATTTCTACAAGTTTCAGTCAAGAATGAAGCTAGAAATTTGAAAGGGAATGCCATCATAGAAAGAGAGATAAAAGGAAGTCTGAAGTCAGGGTACAAGAAAACTAAAGAAGTTTTCACAGATCAGTACATTACCGCACAATAAATTGCACACCGTCTGAGAGAAACAGGGACGACTCTTAGGGCTCCACTTGTCAAGACTGATAAGAAGAGACGGTGGGAAAGGCCTCTGGTTCGGGTCTCTGATTGACTGGAAGGAGCAAGCTTCTTTTAGGCAAAAGCACACAGACTGAGAAATCTCATTAAAGTTGTGCCTGATTCTTTTTAAAATTACAATAAATAGTCTCTCAAGACATGCTATTTTATTGTGGCTCTAATGAATCTTAGCTGTGTCTGACAATATTGTCATTTTGCAGTGCCAGTCAGCTTGACAAGGGACATTTAAACAATGGTGGAATGTAAGAATCTTCCAAGATAATATGTAAAAATCCCTTCTTTCAGGTGAGCAAGAAGGGATTGCTGTAAGAGAACACCGAATGGAGAGGTCTTCGAATAGAGTTATGTTGTATAATGTGAACAAACTTTTCTTCAATGTCATCCTTAAGATCCCGGGCTGTGTTCCTGTTAATAATATGGAAATTTTATGGAAATAGAGCATGCTGGGTGCCTCATCTGTCTCCAGGAGTGGTTACAAGATGACAACGGTAAAGAGAACAGCTCTAGTCAAGAAGGCCTTCAGAGGGGATGAAATCTCACTCCGTGGCAACTGTGGATAATGAGCCCCGGCGTCTCTGTCACGCAGACGGAGGCACTGGATGAATCTGAGGGAATCAGAGAAGAACACAGAGTTCTGAGCCTCACTTCCAAAAACCAAACCTGAAGAAGACCGTGAGTCAGAAGAAAACAGGCCGGCTGATGAATAGAGATGTCAGGGAGAACGCAAAGCTCGGCGTGAATTTCAGTGGTGTCAGATGCGGCCCTCTGCCTCCTCCAGGGATGCGTCTGCTAGACTGAGGGCGAGTGAGGAAATGCTGATGGATGAAAGGAAACCTTGGAGACAGGTGGAGCACATCCCAGCAGGCAGCAGAGCACATCCATTCATTACGTCAGCTCTCACGGAAATTGCCCTATCACTTTGCCTCATGAGACAGTGCTCAAGGGCCCTCTGCAGGTGCACTTTCACAGTCCCCTGATGTGACTAAGACTCCAGGTTTGCACTAGCCCACATTTTAACAAAATGCCAGTCCTTTAGCTGATGGGTACAAGTTATGTTATGGAGGCTGAATCAGTGTTGCCCTGAACAGCAGTACTGTAAGTGTCCAGCTAATTCGCTTTATATTTGGCAGGCCGTCTTTGTCCTGTTTGGACACTAGATGACCACTGGTATCTTAGTTACTTTCTTGCTGCTAAGACAAAATACCCAACGCCCACAAGTTAAAAGAGGAAGGATTTATTTTAGCTCACAGTTTACAGAGGTTGCAGCCTATTGTCAGCTGGCTCCAAGGCAGAAAGGCAGGGCAGATGGCAGGGCAGAGGAGAAGCAGTCTGCGATTTGGCATGCAGGAATCACTGGGCCTGCCTTCTCTCTGTCCCTTTTTATACGACCCAGGCAACAAGCCTGATAGGGGGAAAGACATTCCCAACCTTCCACATACCTGGTAAGAGTCTGTGTTCTCAAAAATGGAAGAATGAATTTTAGGAACAACGGAGGTTAAGAACAGAATATATTTATTGTGGGCAAGAAAGCTTCTGTCCAAGAGAGAGACAGAAGGGGGCCCGAGTGGGTTGCCAAGGACCCTGCCTTTTCTAGGGACTTTTATAGAGCAAATCCATGATGTGAGGAGGGTCCAAGGTAGGAAACATGGGAAATCACAAGGTGGGCATGAGGTGGGCCAAAACTTTGGTCAACCAGTAGGATTATGAGTCTAACTGCTCAGTAAAATTGATTAAATTGGGATCAAATGGAGAAGCCAGTCACATAGCAAGCAGACATGAATACTGAACAGGGGCCTTTCCTGGAGGGGCTTGGGTTAGTGACTCTTCCTGGCTTTTTCAAGGTGGTAGAGACCTATTTAGAATGTCAATCCCTGATGTCCATCCTTAGAGAAATATGTGGATGCATTGTTTAATCTTTTGTCTTGAGGTCTGGCCCATAGTGGCCGTGCTGTCTGTCCCACAGTGGCAGAGTATCTTGTCTTCCATACTTGCTGCTTCAAGGGCCTGGCCCTGTCCGGCTGCCTGTAATATTCCTGTCTAACTCAGCTGCCCACAACAAGCCTGTTGGTCGGTGCCACCCACACCAGAGGGGGGCTTCCCTTCAGCCACACCACAATAGTGCTAATCCAGTCGTGGCCTGACCCAGATGTCATGCACCCTTAATCCAGTACCGCACCCCCTTGATCAAGCCACCTCCCAAAAGCCACCTGTATGAGTTCATGAGGCTTGGGGGGCCGGCGGCATCTAGATACAAACCACAACAACTGGTAATTCCACAAACTAGTACATCTGACAAGGTCATTACATAACAGCAAAATATACTCAAGCCAAAAATGTTTTTGATATACTAAGTTGTACTGATGCCAAAATATTTCAAGGATAAAAGGAATAAAATCCATAGTTTTATTTAGGGAGAGAGAGGTGATTTTCTGCATCCCCAGAAAAGAGCAACTGTGCCTGCAGTTGAAACTCCGAAAGCCACCTTGTAAATACTGTGAAGCTCAGAAATGCTTGTGCACGGGTAAAGCGTATTGGCAGCCGGTGTTTCAGGATAGGTGGGAATGCTGACGGGTAGGACTCAGTCTTTGAGGAATCCTGGTCGGCAAAATTTTCAGGTTCTTTCTTCACAGGTGAAAGAGCATCACGGCCATGTGTGTATATGACAGGGTGAGGAAGCCTCTGCCCCAAGCCTGCCAGTGAGTTCTAAGTTCACCGTGCTACAATAACAAGCTGTCGAGCAGAGTATAATTTGCATTATGAGTGTCACTGAGTTGTATGTTTACGCAAGAATTTTAGGGACAAAGTAGTACAAAATCTGGTTCCAACACAGTAAGTATGGTAGAACAGGGGCAAATAGTGCTCCTTAATAAACTATGCTCTTCCCTTAGTTTCTAAAAAGACGCCTTAGCAATTAATAATAACCCTACAGTGATTCAGAGGTCTGTCAGTGGGACAGGAATTGCAACTCAACTCAATATTCTTCCTTCACTCTGCCCATCTTTTTCTATTTCATTCCTTTTTCTCCTCTCCTAGTTCACGCAGTGCTAGCTTTATTAACTCTGACAGTCCAGCCAATATCTTTTTCTCCTATATTGCCTTGGTAATAGATTTAATTAAAAATATAAATCTTCTTAGTAGATGGAAGTCCTTAGAGCATTTTATAAATGCTTTCATTTTTTCATTATGCTAATCAATATTTTTATTTTGTATTTGAAAATCACTGTCTAGGTGTTAGAATTTTTTATTTCTCCAAATAAAGGGTTATTGATCTTTTGGGAATCATATGACCACTTTTTGATAGCGAGTTCTTGGGAGAAAAACAAGTAAAAAATCAATTTTAGCTATAGGGAAGGATGTATGTATGTATGTGTGTTTGTGTAATGATTCATATTATTACTGTTAGTAAAATTATGGGGATTAATTTTGAGAATTTTTAAAAGAAAGGATTTGTTGATTACCAGTTATGGCCCAGGCATTGATATTATAGCATCAATGAATTGAGTCTACCTTCACAAATTGTTTATATTGTGATCAATACCTTGTTTAGAATAAAATGTGAATACTTTTACATGTGACATCATGAGTAGCAGTTTTCTTTAGGAAAATATTTTAAATGCAATTTAGTAAGGTATTATTTTTTTCAAACATAAGGCATTTTGATAAAAGATATTTTTTAAAAGGTGTTTTATAATTTTTGTTTTATAAGGCTTTTTAAAAAAATCTTCTCTATTTTGGTGAAATGTAGAACTCCCAAACATCAACTCACTTCTAATCCCTTGTTTGAGTTCCAAAACCATTTAAAAATGTGTGAGCTGTTATCATTTATCCTCTTCCCTGCCTTTTTTTAATCATATCTTCATGTACTTTATATTAGGCAAATGATATTTATGGCTATGACATATGATGCTGATGTATTAAAATGCAGTCCTAGTAGTTCATTTTTCTTTAAGTACAAGATCGATTTAACTTACTTAGAATTGACAATTTATGTGGATATCTGCCACCCCGACTTCAATTAAGAGTTTGAAGTGACTACTTTATAGTCTTGTTAAAATCATGAGTGAAGGTGAAAATGTGCTTATTGGTAAAGGGGAGTAATACAACGCCCAGGTAGCTTGCATCATCACCTCATAGATAACTTTTTGTGTGAACTTGAGAATATTATTTTTGCCTTTTCATAACTCAGTTTTCTCCACCATAAAGTGGGGATAGTATGACCTGTTAAAGTGGAAATGAACGTATTAGCTGACATAGCACAATTAAAACAATTTTAGCACATTGTCATCAAGAAATGTTGACTATCATCATCATTATTTTTATCTCAGTTGTTCCTCACAAAATTCTAGGACATAGCTATTATTATTTACATATTATAGATGAGGACACAGAAGCTCTGAGAGCTTGAATATTTCCTTATCTAATTCAAGGAAGGTTTTACATGTGAAAATACATTGGAAAACATGAATCATAGTGCAAAGAACAAGAGATTATTTGAGCAAGAGAGAACGCAATTATCATATTAAATGATTATAAATGTTATACTAACATTTGATAAATATCCAAACAGCTAAGTGGCAATGGTGGTAAATTCATCATGTGGGGTATAATTTATGGCAAATATGACCACACCAAATAAAGAATAATAAACTGCACCTGGAACACCTGAGGCAAAGCTTCTATGATGCTGAGAGTAGGAGCTCTTTAATCTGTCGTTGGTTTATCTGTATCATAGCCTAATAGAAATGACTTTCAAAATCAACTCCATGCTCTGTTGTTTTTTAATGAAACTACTAGATAATCCAAACATGGTTAATTCTAAGCTTATTTTTGTAAGTAGTATCTTCAATATTAATGAGGTTTGCCCACGTCTATATGAGCCGTAAGTTCTGTGATATTTTTATGTTTTCTATAAGGAAAGCTGGAAAAAACAGAATAGCTAAATGACTTATCATTCTATACAGCTAACATAACTATTATGTAATGTGTTTTTGTTTTTATTTACATTACTTAATGGAACAACCTCAGATTAGCCATTCTGAGAAGTGCATTTTCTATGTGCACCTCCAAGTGATTATGTGTTTTATAAATGCGTTTGCCCCTTGTGTTGGAAAAATTACCCAGTTAACACCATGATTGCAGCTGTGATTTTCAGCAAAGGACCTGGGGATCTTTTCCTCTGTAATTTACTTGCCATTTCTGACGACTGCTCACAATGGCTGTAATCAGTGTGGCGATCCCTCCCCTGAACTGTGCCTAGAGATGCCCATCACTGCTTCCCGAGTGCAAGGACCGGCCTGCCTTTCTCTGCTGCTGATTGCAGGTAGTCCGAGTTGTTGGTTTTAGTCTAATTGTTGAGAATTTCCTACTCATAAACACTATCACAACCCAAAACATACTTTTATCTTGGTTGGGAAGAAACACAAAATTACAGGATTTTATAACTGAAATAGGTGTTAGAGATCATCTGATGACACATTTTATTAGGTTTTACAGAGGTAAAATGTCAAGGCCAGTGTCACATAGAGATGACACTGGAGATGAGACTCTCTCGTTCTCTTGCCATGGCCCCGTAATTCACGTGTGAAGTGGCTTGTATTAAGAGACTGAAATCTAAGCGTGCAGTGGATAATTACTGGTTATCTTTCTAGTAAAGGAGACAGTTCCAGGAGGGTAGATGCTTTGCTTTATTTTTCACCATTGAATTCTTACTACCTGCAAAGTGCCTGCCCTACCTCAGATACTCAATCAATATTTTAGGTAAATGAATGAATGAGTGAATAGTACCTCATCACATATCCACATGTATTCCATTTCCCCCTACTTTCCTCTCATTATTCACTTGCTGTTTTAAAATAAATTGTCATGTTTTATTTGCTCCTTCAGATGTCTCGATAATTTACATTTGTATATTATCTGTAATCTCACAATCTTAAACCAGTCCGACAATACTTTTCACTACATGAAGGCATAAGACTTGTGATTAATAAATTTAGAATTAAGTGGCTAATGCATTAATTCACCAACATACATGAGATAGTTTGATTTCATAGCAATAGTGAAAACTGAAAATTATTGTAATTATGAATACTGGATTAAAAATCTCTAATATCAAACCTTAATTTACTATTAATTGAGGTTATCAAGAAATAAACGTTTAATATTATTTACTCAAATAATGAAACTATATCTAAATTCTCTTTCCCAGAAAGGGCTTCAATGCTTGTGAAAGGATTTCCCAGAGAATATTTCATCATCTTCTTGTCCTTTGTGGGGAGGATGTAGACAAGTTATATGCCCTGCTATTGAAACCTTTTTTCTTATGGTGTTGAATAAGACACTGTAAGACCCTGGAGGAAGCTCGGCTTAAAGTAAAATTCTTTGTAGTTTAATCTAGAGAGTGATACCTTAGAGAAGCCTATGAGTAAATGCAACTGTGGGTTTTAGTGTAACGAAAGTGGGTAAAGATCGCCACAATGAATCTTGTATTTGAATAAATCTGAAACAGTGGGCAAACTGCATTCATCCACTACCAGAAAGAGAACATTGAAAAAGCAAGAACTTGAGCACCTGTCATCTCTTGCTTTCAGGTTGCGTTAGCAGCCTGATGATATATTAGCATATATAGACTGTGCCACTTTTCAGTGTACTGTGGGAGAAAAACGACACATGACGGTTGGTGCGTAGCAGATCATGCACAGAGCTCTTCAGAAGCACACTCCTCTTCCACTGGGCTGCTGTTCGTCCCCGAGCCACATTCTGTCTACAGCTTATGCTGGTTGAGCATCTGGCTACAGCCGCCCTGGCTGTAAGTGATGCACACAGGTGATGTATGCGCAGCCGGTGGAAGACGCTCCCTTTCCCGAGGCTCTCTGGTAGCTTTATAAATAAGTCTTTCTCCAGTTCTTCAGTTCAGGAGAGTAGACTCAGAGGCACCGAAAGCCTTCCGTTCAGATTTTGGCTTTTATTCTAGACATGCTGGCTCTTAACGGTCCCGAGTTTCCAAATAGCAATAATTGAAACAGTTCTAATAGAGATGGGTATCTTGGCCATAATTAAGCATTGCATTGGGCAGCAGTTCTTCAAGGCTGGCAAGATACGCACCGCCCTCATGAGTTCCTCAAGCTTTCCTTTGCAGACTGTGGTCAAATACTTCTTTACATCAGATCTTACTCTGCATTTCACCCTGGCAACTGTTTCCTCATATTTCTTCCCTGGAACTTGTCCAGTTATTGATCTTGGAGGGTTCTTGCTTTTTTTTGTCTGTTTCATACTTTCAGAGAATAATACCAAGGCAGACAAAATAAAAGTGCCACTTCCTTGGTAGGGGAGATGCTGTACCGGAGTTGAAAGCAACCACTGCTGCTTTGCTTCAGCTGGATGGCCGGACACAGCAAAATGATCTGCCCACTTCCAGAAGCCTTGAGGCAGGAGGGCCACTCGGGCTCACGGTCCCAGGCGTGTTTGGCTTTTCCATTTGTGGAAGAGGACTTGATTGAGGCAGATGCCCAAGTACTTTGTGGAAATTCAAGATGGGAAGATTGATCACAGTGAGGCTTTTGGAGCTCATGAGGCTCTCTTTGGAAATAAATCTTAATCATTTAAGAAATTTATCTTTCTCAATTTGGAGAAATTTCCAATTGAAATTCTTTGTTGTTGTGAAGAATTTTGTAACATTATTCAGTCTCTAACTGAAATGTACTGCATTTTTTCTCATTACAGAAGAACAATATCCTCTGTAGAGCACATAGAAAAGCAAAAGGCAGAACAGACAATCATTCCACCCTTTATGTACTTACTATTCACATTTATTGAAATGCTTTTTCTTCCCATACATTTTTAAAAAATGAAATTATATTACTTATATTTGATAGCTTGCTTCTCTGCTTAAGAATATACATATCAAAATATTCCAACATCTGTAGATATCTTCTGCAATGTAATTTTTCATGGCTGTGTAGTATCTCATCATGTACATGGATTATAATTAATCTGACCCACATCTTACTGTTCATTTAGGTCATTGGTGGCAAACCCATGGCACGCACGCCGCAGTGAGCATGCGAAGTTCTCTCTTTCAGCGCTCAAGCCAAGTGGCCCAGGCCTTGAAAATGGGCAACTGAAATTTTTTCCAAATCTAAAAAGATATTTGTAAAACTGTACAACATTTACAGACAATCCTACCAGCCCTCAGAAAATCTGCAGGGAATTTTCTGGCATTGTAGCAGCTGCAAAGGAGAATTTTAGTAACAGATTTTCACAACCCCATAAGAGGGAGACAACCCTGTGTTTTCTTACTTTTCCAGAAAAAGCCATATTTGAGGAACTTGATCTTTCCTGCTTACACTGGTTATATTTTGGAAATCCAGAAACGGAGCTCCTGGAGTCTGAGGAGAGCTCTATCTGGAATGATAAATTCCGTGACCTCTGCAAACACTGGAGAAGGTAGTGAAGGCAGAGTGTGAAGGGGGGCAAAGGGTGAGACAGGCGGTAGCTCTGAAGGTGAAACCCTTAAAGCGAGGAATTCTCTGCCAAACAACTTTAAGCCAGTGGAAGCGTTTGGGGTTGCTTTCCTTATTTTGTTTGGATCATCTTATGCTTGTGAACAGCTGCTTTCAGCTTTGGGTTGCATCAAATCTGATAGGAAGAAACAGACGAACGGATACCTGAGTGCTGTGTGTGTTGCTCTCAAACTAATGAAGAATGAACCAAGACTTGACAAAGCACCAGCACGCACACAGCGCCAAGGGTCACGTTCATTGTGCAAAAGCACGTCAAATGCAAACTTTTACCTTTCAGTAACAAACTCTTTGTATCCTTGAAAGCTCTGTTACCATGCTAATGTATGAGTTGGTTTTTTCTAAACTAAAGCCTCAGTCTGCAGGTTTAATTGTAGTGTTGGCATTTTCGAATACGTAAGTGGTTTTAGGTTGCAGTTTGTGCACTCGGGTCTCTAAAAGTTTTTGCACCACTGACGTATGTTGGTTCCACTTTGCCATAATATTCCTCCTGTCTTCATGGTCTCTCCCTACTCTGCTCGTACTTCTAAACAGCAGATTTCAGCATGCTGTGGTTAGTTGTGAATGTACTCGCTACCTTCTTTTGCTGTAAAGAAGTTCAGCGTTGGGCTTCTATGCCTTTAAATTATTTTGCCACCAGCATTTATTCCAGAACAATGCAATAAGCAATAGACATCTATTCAAATTATATGCGTAAGCCAGTGAATTCAGTTTTGTATAACTGTAGGTTCAATAAGATTTATTGACGAAAGATTGATAGTGTCTTATTATGTGATGCAAGATGGGCTTGGAACTGTATCCTTTACATTATGGTCACTGCTGTTCCCTAGAGCAATGGAGAGCTGGAGAAAGTGCAGATAAATTCAGACAGCGGCTTGCTTTTAGTTTTCCGTGTCATGGGGGTGTTCTTTGAGACCACATTGCAGTAATTACGGTTCAACCCTGGCAGATAAAGTTGGCTGTGTAACTAGGTGTTTAATGGTAGCTCTGCTACTATCTAGAGGCACAGTTCTGGGGAAGTTACTAAACCTTTGTCCTGTCTCAGTTTTCTCTGTCTATGAAATGCGAGTAGAAATAGCTACTCAAGGATTATTAGAAAAAATTAGTTTTCTTTTTGAGTAAAAATACATGAAAAGCACAATAAAATGTCTTAATAAATGAGATAGTATAATCTTTTAACTTTTATTTTCCTTTCACTTAAATGATCTTGACACCTGGGGCTCATCCCACTTAAAAAAAAGTGACTTGATTTCCTTAAGATTAATGTCCCATGTAGTCCTCAGTGGCTTGGCAGAAGCAAAAGACAGTGCACTACGTGCAAGAGAAATGAGGCCATTCTTGCTTTCTTATTTTTTCTCTTAATAGTTATAAATACAAAAGCAGTTACTGCATGTCAGATGAACCTGAATGCCACATATTTGTAGTAATAAAGAACGAGGCATGTATGTCTGAAATACGTGCTTTAGGATTCTATTCTGAGCTCTGCTACTTTCTAGAGCCCTTTATAATTTAGAGCTAATTTTATAAATTATAGACATATAAAAGAAGGCTGTAGATTATCCAGCCTGCTGAGCTCAGAGTTCAGTTTGTAGCCCAATGGATACAGAGAGGTCCTCTGGGCACCCCGCACTGGTTGGAGAGTTCAAGGTGTACATTGAGAGGGCAGATGCGGGAGCCGCCCTTGTAAGCTGAACTGTCCACTCCTGCCGAATCAGCTAGTGGTCAAAGTAGGGCCACGGTGCCCAAGCTCAGGTCTATTTTTATAGAATTGGACCTCGTGGGTGCACTGAGATAAATGGACAAGGACAGACTTCTGACCCCAGGACCTGAAAAACGAGTCTTTGTTGTCAGTTTCCAGACGAACTGAATTGTCAACCCCACCAGCTGCAGTCAGAGGCAGGCGTTGCCCTGCGTCCAGGAGCAACCATCAGACCATTCGTCTAGTCGCGTCCAGGAGCAACCATCAGACCATTCGTCTAGTCGGTTGGTTCAGGTGTCCATGATGGGTGTAGGTGGGGAAGCAGGAGGAGGCAGAGGTAACTGGCACCTTGCCGTTTCTCCCTTGTCTGGACTTTTCTCTGAACCTTAATCACTGTTGTATGTTCAGAGACTTGGTGACAGGGTCAGAGAAGCAGTCTGAGGAGTGTCTCTGTGGATTGGGTCATGCAAGAGGCTCACATGTGGGGTTCATACATTCGAAGAGTGCGCTGAGGCTAAGCGCGCACTGGTGGTCCTCTGGAAAACTCTGAGTACGCGAAGAGCTGCAGCCCCTTCCCGCAGCTAGGAGCGCAGCTGTCCGGATCAGCACTGCCTCTTGCTCTTGTCTCTGTTCCATCCATGCAGCGTAAAGAAGCAGCTATTGGGAGTGAGCCGCCCTGTAGGCTCCGAGCTGTTGTGTTTTCTTACAGATGGGTAGAAATATGCAAAGGGTGCAAATCAGCTGGAAGATTGCAGCTCGCCCTGATGTACAGTTGAGAATGGAAAGAGGAGCAATGCTAAGAGAGATACTAGGGACCAGCTTCACACGAATTCCGCTCTGCTTAATCCCTGAGAGCTCCTTGAAATAAAGTTCCCTATTACAATTGCTCCAACGGTTCCTGATATAGCTTGAAAAGAAAAAGCAAGTTAAAACAGATGTCATATAAGTGTGCATCAGTTATATTAAAAATGTGTTTTCTGATCGAAGCATCAGCTCACATGCTGAACTGATTCACAGCAAGGTCATACACCAAACATCCGGGCCACATGTGCAGGCTGGGAATTTGATACTGAAGAGATGTGTGTGAATACTTTTATAGTTTGTTCTTTGAAACATGCAGCTGGGGCTGGGGATTTTGCTCAGCAGCACAGTGCCTGCCTGGCAAGAGCAAGGTCATGAGTTCGATTCCTGATACCAGAAGAAGAAAAAAAAAAACACGGTAAAACATGCAGCTGTATTTATACGGAGGTCTGGGGGAAAGTTTGAGCCTGGCCGAGGGCTTCTCTCAGCTGCTCCCCTTCTGTCCCGGGCACTTCTCCTGGGACGATGGGGAGATGGCCGAGAACATTGAGTGCGCAAGGTGCTGGAACATGGAAACCCTTTCAAAAAGCAAAGTCAGGCTAAGGAAAGCTTTCCAGATGACAGAGGGTACAACCTGAGACTTCAGTTACTGTGTAGCTTCTCTGAAACCTCCATGCTAATAGTCAAAGTCAAAAAGAACCCAATAAAATTTATTTTAAGTAAGATACTCCTTTTTAAAATAGAAATCATTTCTTTTGAAAAAATTTTCTTTTCGCATTAGCAAGCTGATTATACTGAGGAACAGTGTTCTTTTCCCCCACACTCCGTCTTTCAGAAAGATTCAGAGTTATGCTGAAAGGTTTAATGAACAGAGAACAATGCGAACTGAAGGATGCAGTCAGCTCTACACTAGTGAAACGCAGTTCTAATAGCTGCAGGATGAAGATTCCCAGTCTCACACCTCACACTGGCAAGTCTCCAAATCTCTGATTCTTCAGATCTTTTTCAGTGCACTCACAATGGAAGAGGTTGTAGGATTTTTTAAACATTGGGAACATACCAGAAAGAGGATTAAAATGGTCTGTTTTGTGTGATAAATTTAATGAGAATGAAAGAAAGAAAAGAGGGAGGGAGGAAAAAACATAAATGCCAATGACTTTTGTTAGGTTGCTGAGCTATTTCTTATCATTCCCTTAACTCTGCATTGTTCTCTTTCTCCCTCCCTGCCTTCCTCTTACACACGCACACACACATGTGTGCACACACTCACGTACATTCGTCTTCACACACATTTATCTTCATACACATGTACAGCATTTGCCTCTTGAAAGCTTTTGAGCTTGAAATCCCTGTTCAAAGGGTTTTATTCTCCTTATGCTGTACTGCAGATCCTCACTATCACTGAATATGCTGGCATCTTGGTATTGGGCTTCCTGACCTCCAGAACTGTGAGGAACAATTGTTTAGAGTTTCAACCACTCAGTCTGTGGTGTTTGCTTTGTTTTGTTTTGCTTTTTTGCAACCCAAATGGACTAAGCAAGCTATACTTCTAGGGAAAATTGTACCATTACATATTAAAACAATAGTTCCTTTTTCAAATGCCAAATCTTATCAGAATAACTAGAGATGTCATCTTGTCCTGAGGAATTATTACTTAAGAACATGTTCATCTTGTTACTGAGAATCATAGTAAAACCTTATGCTTAAAATTAAATTGTTATGTTGTAGATAAGGGTATTGTTCCAACAAGAGGAGAAATCTGCTTTGAAATCATCATAAATAATTGAGCTTTGGGGGGGCAGGCAGAGTAGACGAGCTTATGTTCAGTGTGGGGGGCAGACTGTTATAACTTCCCTTTGAGTCCTTACCAGGAAATTTAGGTTTGATAATATTCTTTGAATTTTTACAGTACAAGAATAAATGCCATTTAGCCCAGTGATTGCTTAAGACATTTTAGAGTAGAGTAATACATACCTATAGAATGCCAACTTTGAATCAAGAACCTACCATCCTAAGGACTACAGAGGGTGTAAGGATATAAAATTAAGTGTCTTCTAAGAAACTGTTTCGTTCAGGTAAACAGTGTGTATATGTACACAGAATTAAGTAACAGTAGAGATTTCACTAGATAGTGAGCTTTGCCTTATCCACTACTCTAGAAGCACAAATGGTACATGGCAAACAGCTGTTGGTACATATTTAACCAGAATAAATAAGTGAATGGACTAGTGGCAGGAACAGAGAGAGAGAGACAGAGAGAGAGAGAGAGACAGAGAGAGAGAGAGAGACAGAGAGAGAGAGAGAGAGACAGAGAGAGAGAGAGTGAGTAGTTCCAACAAGCAAGAAAAGACATATTATGAATTAATACATGATTGGTTGTCAAATAGATGGTGCATGAAATAAATAGTTAAGGAGGTCAAAAGATGACTATTAAGAGTTTTAAAAGACATTTAAATGTGCCCATCATGATGTTTGACACTTACTAATTGTTAGCTTTCAAAAATCTAGTATTGAGTAAATCATTTTCCCATTATGTGTATACATAGGTATAGATGAAGATGGAGACTGATATAATAATTTCGGTATCTTGGCTGCCATAAATTCTCATTATTCTCTCTAGCAAACTGACAGACAGAGGATCACGTGGTTATGTAAGTAAAGGTATTTCTCTGTCTTTATTTTGTAGTTTCTCTTTAGAAATGTGGACATGAGTATTTTTTACTATGTTCTCGTTATTTTGCTGTCTGTTAGTGCATAAGCAGTTGTTTAAGTCTGTTTCTCATCAGTTATTTTTAAGATTTAGTTACTATTGGATGAGTTTCTTCCAAACAGACTATGAATTCCGGCTTCTTTCACGTATTTCTTTTGGCCTGTGAGCAGAAATTGGTTTGGTTCAGTCTGGGGCAGGCCTCGGAGCTTTCAGTGGGCTGTTTTGCACCAGTCTTTCCTCTGGTATTTCTGCTGCTCATGGGCACGGTGAAAGGGCGGACAACGAAGTCGGTTTGGAAGAGGCGATTTCCGTGTGATTCCCCTGATTCAGTCTCACTGATATCAGTCGTCATACACAGGGACTACTGTGTGTAGAGCACCTTCCTAGGTATGTTGGGGCTAGAAATTCTGATGTGTGGTCTCTAAACTAAAGGCTGTTGTACACTCACAATAGAGACAAGTTGCATACACGTTATTTGAAAAAAAATAATTATAACAGAGGATGTGGGTATAGTAAATGCCAAATTAGTGGCCCCAGAAATAAATTATTTAGAACAATAGGGTTAGAAAAGTGACCAGTAAAGATGGAGCCCAGTAGCCCACAAAGTCCTGAGCTGTGACTTAGAGGAGAGAGAAGCGAAAGTGCTTCGTGAAGAGGTAAGAAGGTAGTGTGGCATGTGGACCAAACGGAATACAAGTTGCATGCACCAGACAGGAGAGAATGACATCAGAGAGAGTGAATAAAATGGGAATTTAGTATGGGGAATATTACAAGATTCCTGGGAAATTACATTGATGGCCTAGGTTTGCAAGAGGTATATAATATCCAAAAATAGGTGGCATAATTGTGAACCTGTATATCCATTTAATAATAATAATAATAACGACAATCATGCTAATACTAATACAATTAGTTCAAAGTAATTTCCAGTTGACAAATCACTTTTGTGTCCAATTTCTTATTTGATCTGTATAACAAACTTGTGAAAAGTATTCATCTTTTAATCACATACAATGAAAACTGAGGGCCAAGTGATTGAAGCTCACCCATTGACACAAACTAGAAAATGCCTGCATGACAGTGAATATAGATTTCAGTCTAAATCTCATGTTCACTGCGTCATGCCAGTTCACCTGTCAGGAGATGTCAAGCGTTAGTCATTACCCCATGACTGCAGACTGAGGCTAGTTCCTGCATAGTATTAAGAAAGGAACTCATTTCTGGCTAGAAAATACCATCTAAAAGGATGAAAGTGAGATTTGAATAAAAGAGATTTTGGGATGTATATTCTCAGCATTGTTTTCAATAGAATAATTTTTTTGTAACTCTGCTGCTTGTATCAATAAACAGTCCATGTATAGATTTTAACCTAAATTTCTCAGAAATGTTATAAGTTACTTTCTTTGTCATTATAACATTAAAAGTAGCACTTTAAAACCAATTGGTTTTAAGTTCCTTTCTTCTACTGTACTGTTATTTCTGTAATGTAGACAGACCAAATACTAATACCTTATTTAACAGATGCGTGAAAGCAAGCGAGTTAGGATTATCCGTCTGTTATTCTACGCGTATGGACGAAGCAGCACAGTATCATGACTCTCAGACAGGTCATCCGCCCTCAACCCCGGTCCGCTTCCGTGCATGCTCGTTAATGGTGAGAACTTAGAAATACAATTTCGTGTCCGTCACATGGGATGAGAATAGCTACTGGGGATTCAGTACGTTTGGATTCTTGCTGGAAACTTCACTTCCTGAGCCGAGGCAGTTCACACAGCGATCTTGGTGCCATGGAATGGATCAGTTAACATCCATCTGTTTTTAGCTGGTGTGAACATTTACCATAACACTTAATCGGGCTAATGCCTGATGCAAAGAGAAAACCACTTTTCATTTTAAAGAGGAACAGAAAAGCAGAAAAATGGTCATGACCCAGATGTTGAACAGGCACCGACCTAGCTTCTAAGTGCTCAAGCAGGGAAGGGTCTCCTTCCTGGGCAGTGATGCCAAAGAACAATCCTCATAATACATTAGAGTGAGGTCTGAATGACGGCTTCCTCCTGTCCTCTCTCTGGCCGTATGTGAGAGGTTTCATTTCACCTCCTCCAATTTCTAGGAGGATTAAAGTAAAAATGGTATAGCAAAGGGACCTGACGATGGCAATAGAATAGAGTTAGTTAGCCTTGACTAGAGTTCATTTGGCCACTGGACCTGGTTTTTGTTTTTGTTGGTTTTTTTTTGTTTTTCATTTTTCTTCCAGCACCAGGAATCCAACTCATGACCTTGCACTTGCCAGGCAGGCGCTTTGCCGCTGAGCTAAATTCCCAGCCCTTGGCCACTGGACCTGGTAACAGGCAGGGGTATGGAAGTCAGAGGGCATTTTGCGTTATTCTTTATCAAATATCTGTCACCTTCTCTAGTATTTCAATAATTTTCCCCTAATTTTTAAGATCAAAATTAGGTAACTAATTAGTTCTTAGATGTTAGCTATAGACGTTGGTCCCTTTGATGTTTATGTGATGAATAATTGAAATTTAGCAACATTTTGGTTTTCTGTATACTTAGGTTATAATGAAAATATGAAAATTATATTATATTACATTTCTATTACATTCTTTCCACGAGGGACAAGAGTCTTACGACACTTGATTTTAACTTAATAATAAACTTCTCTACTTAGAAACTATTCCTTACTAGATCAAACATTTTTGTAAATTGCATGTGATGCATGCTTTGTCAAGCACCACTGTTAATTACTGATAAAATACTTTCTTAACACCTTTCTTTGTGAAGTCCTTTTAGACACGCATGTAACGTACACACGGGTACACACACATCTCTAACCAATTTCTCCTTACATGTTTATCAACTGAACACAAAAGAGAGATTACAGTGTACATTTGAAAGAGAAAGAATAATGTAATTTTTCTCCACTGTTTGTGCTGACCTAATTTTATTTATTTATTTATTTATTTATTTAGTCTTCTTGAGACAGGGTCTTGCTATGCAGTTCTGGCTGGCCTTGAGCTCATTTTGTAGCCCAGGCTGGCCTCAAACTTGCAATGATCTTCCTTCACCCTTCTGAGTGCTGGGATTACAGATGTGTGCCATCATGCCTGGCTATGTGCTGACTTTAATTCAGGACCAACTCAGCCACCCACACTGGTCACTTCTGGAGCACCTCGGGTGTGCCACCTCTGCTAGCCCCGGTCTGAGATCTGCGTAGCCACCAAGTGCTGTTATTAAAAGGCCTTTGGTAACCTGCTATTGTACTTTGTTTGGATATTACATTAGAACAAGATTTTGCCCAAATGAGTATAGGTTAAATTTGCAATCGTGAGTATATAATGTTTTAAATTTAATATATGTAACTACAAGGTAGTCCAGCATAAAAATCATGGACCTACAATTTTAAACTGGGAAAAGAAATGCATATAAGATACCTTTATCAAATAAAATGCATAATTGGAAAGTAAGTTTTTGTGATTACATATCTTCTTAGAGAAAAATATGTTAAGGTGTTTCGGTCAGATCCCCTATTAATGTTCCCTTTTGCTGGTTGGTAGGCTGGCTCCCTGGGGAGCCAGACCTACTCATGAGGTTGTGCAGGGACACAAAACCACCAGGCTCACAGGGAAGGGAAAAGGCTCGGGTAGACTCTGAGTGTGAGAGCTGAAGGGCCTCCGTGATGATGTCTCTGAATTAAGGAGCAAACCGAGAACCCCGCTGTGATTTTTGTTATTAAGAGACAAAGATGTCATCCATTTTGTGTGATCTGTTGGTGTTAGAGGAATCAAATGGGATAATGCATTGAAAAGCCCTCTGACAAGTTGAGAAAGCTGCAGAAGGACACAGGGGCCTGGTTTGGCCTGTGTTAAACCCAAGATGTTTGATTAGCGGATAAATTAACCACTTGGTAACTGAGAGTATCTGTCACCACCCAGCCCTGAAAAAGAAAAGTTTGATGGAAGAAGTGATTTTGTGTGCAAAATTTGATGAGCTTGAGAACTTCCTTTTTAGGTAAATTTGTGGCTGAAAAATTTTTAAATATAGTAATCAAATGTGTTGCTTTAGTCTGTAGAACAGCACCATTGGAAACTAAGGGAATGTCTTTGAAATTTGATTAATATCTTGCATTCAGGATTAATATCTTGCATAATTTCCCATGTGATCTCTAGCTAAACTCTGAAAATATGGAAAAGAATTAATAATATTCAATACAGGATATTTTTGTAAAGCTCAAGTTATTTGATATAAAATTTGGTATTTTGCATTTATCTAGAAATAAGCATGCAGAACAATCTAGTTCCTTTTTCTACCATTAATGATGTTCATCACTATCTTAGTCTGCTTTTTATGGCTATAATAAAATACCAACGATCGCGATTATAAAGAACAGATGTTTATTTATCACTCTTCTACAAACTGGGAAGTTCAAGATCCAGGGACTGACACCTACTGTTTGGTGCAGGCCTTCTTGCTGCAGGCTCACAAGTGTGGAAGCAGAAAAGCAGGCAGGCTGACTGTTGTACCCTCATGCAGCCGAAAAGCAGGAGACAACCCATCCCAACCCACCCATGGCGTAAAACCCTGAAACACTTCCATTAGGCCCTGCCCCCCAGTGCTGTTGCTTTTGAGGAGCAAGTTTCCTACTACACGTGCATTTTGTGGGCACACTGAGACCGCAGCAATCCAGGTTGCTCAAGATGCAGGACCTCAAACCCATGCTCAGGAGTACAAGTGCAGATTCTCGACCTTTGTATTACAGCTTCTGTTGGCGGGACTTGAGTCAACGTTCTAGCCAGTACTTAATCTCACCAAAGGCGACACTGTTGACTGAGGCGGAACTTGGAATAGAAGCTGGTCCTTGCCAATCAGGATTTTTTAAAATTTAGTTTAAAGAGAGTAGTAAAAGAAAGAAAAAAAAAATAACAGCATACCAACATCACAATCATAAACAAAACAAAGCAAGCACATTAAAGTGATACAGGGTTTCAGAACAAAATGATAGAAATTAACAGTGGTTGTTGTATCACATATTGTTATCTTCAACTACGTTGCTCAGATTACCAGATGTGAGAATGGAGGGCTGATCAGAACTGTTGAAAATGAGCACAGGAGCTTCAGTTTAAACTGGACTAGGCCTTTAGGTACATGGGCGTTTCTATTTTATATTAATTTGTTTTGATGTCATTTACCTCATTATCTCGATGTCCAAAAGGGCCTTTAAATATTCTCTTTGTAGGTGAAAGTTTCCCAGGTTTTGCTACACCTGATTATAATTTAGCATGTTAATATGGTTGCAGTCGGAAGGGAAGTTTATAGGCAAATTGAATTGGACACATCAAATACTTGCTTTAAAAAGAAGAGAACCAAAACTAGCTTTGGCTAAATAAAAATTTGCTCTTTCCTTTTCAGCAGAAACACAAATATAAAAATTCAGGCTAGACGCCTATCAGCTCAGTCCAGTATGCCCACCCAGGACTTAGAGGTACATTTTCAGTGTGTGGAAACTAAACGTTGAGTTAGTTTATTTTTACCACTTATCAGTGTTTATTCCTAACTTTTAAAAGATGAGAAAAGTATGTAAAGGCTATAAAATGTCAATTTGACATTCATTTGAATGCCTGAACCTTATCCAAAGAACACGCGATTATTGAAATCGTGGAGTGTATTAATGCTATCTAACAGGCTGCTGAACAGTAGAAAGAGACACAGCAAGAACAGTGCTCATCAAGCCCTTTCTGTGCACGGTGCAGGGCTGGCATGTGTGTCGTGGACCGGTGCCTCGTGGGAGAAGAACAGGTGTGTATTTATAGCAACAGGAATTGAACCGTTCTCTGTAGTGGTCCAGAGCTAACGCATTACGTGAGAGATATGTGAGTCTTTAAATTCCTTGCCTTCGGCTGCATGCTGAAATACCAAGGCCCTTCAGCATTTACCAGGAAACATCTTCTATCTGTGTGAGAGGTTCTTTCCTGGCATGCAGTTGGTGGGTGAATTACCATTGGTGACAAGACAAGCTTACCGCTCCTCACCTTCTCTGTTTATCCGCAGCGTAAAATCAAGATCCCTTCTTTGTCTGCTTTCACAGCTTTCCCCAGTCTTCCTTCGTACTGGAGTGCCTGACTTAGTCATGGGACAGGCTGTGAAGGATGACTTGCAGTCAGTAATGCAGATGGCCCTGGGTTGTTTCTCACTCACTGACCTGGAAAGTATGGGCTTGGATTTACCGACGCTAACTATAGCTCTGGAATAAGATCGCTAGGAGCCGGTCCAACAGAAAGCCTTCGTTCCAGCTGAGTTCTTGGTAATATTGTGACTCAAGAGAATATCCTGATCTGGCACGTGGTTGCCCTTTCTAAGAATGTTTGAATAATTTAATATAAACCAAAGTTCTAAAATCTTGGACTTGAGTCTGTGAATAGTTCTTTCCTTTTGCATAAAACAACAGACATAGCTCAGTGGGCCAAAATGTCTGCCATCATCAATTCAAAATTTAGCTCTAGGCAAAAGAAGACGTTGGCATTGTCTCATTCCTCTCAGTTTTCCTGACTTACTCCTTTGTGGCATAGTTGGGAGGACCAAATCCCTGTTGGCGCCTGCTGTTTTCTGGGTACCTTTAAAAGGTGCCCCCTCTCTACAATGACACCTTCTCTGCAGGGTCCCGCTTGGGATGGTAAGTGGAACAGCCCCTCTTGGGTCACTTCTCAAGTCACTCTGAAGTCACTTCCTCATAAGTGTCTTCTTTGGAAAGTCTTACCCGATACTCTGGAGTGGAAAACGTTTTTCTTCTGTAATCTCCCAGCACACTGTGCATTTATTTTCACTTTAACTACCAGAATTGTGGATAGTATTGGCTACCGTATATATTCTGCGTTTTTGCTTGGTAGTATGCCATTCCTAAGAGGACGGATAAGGCGTGGTTCAAGGTGCCACCTTAGTATTCTACTAAGCATATAGCAGCAGCAGATGTTAAGTATTTGTTGAACGAAGGCAGGTATGTATCACAGGCCATCTCCCAACACCCAAGCTTGTTCATCTACAGCAGATCCTGTGGAAGAGACTAATGCCGTCTGAAGGTGTTGCAAGGTGGGGGCCACGCTGCCCTCAGCTCTCTTAAAGGCTTCTTGAAAGGCTGGCTCAGGAGGGGTCAGCAGCAGAGGACGACCCTTCTGAGCAGCTAGCGCAGAATCTAATGTCTGGAACGGGGCTTCTGTTCTAGGGAAGCACAGTGTTCACGGCACAGAGACCTGCTGATGACTCCAGGCAGATTGGCCAGCTTTGAACTATGCTCAGAAACTCACTGAGCGGTTCTGACTCAGGACAGAGTAGTCTGTAGCATCTTCTGCCTAACCGAGGATCGCTACCCCGGCTTCTTACCTTAGGCAGTACCAAGAGAAGAAGTGCTATGAAGGCGGACGGACTGCAGTGGGGAGCGGGGAGAAGCAGAGGAGATGAGGTTCCTTCTTTTCCCCGTGTACCCTCTTACCTCTTGCCTTAGCCTGCGGAAGTGACCCTGCCAGAGGTCCTATGCCTGTGGAGACATGAGTGTTCCTCGTGTAATCATGTCCCTATCTGTTACTGAGAACCGCCTCTTGAGGTCACAAAACCTCCCTAAACCACAAAGTTTCTCATTCACCAAGTGCTTCATTCTTTGATCCTGGCTGCAAAGGTCTGGCAGGGAAACCCCAACCTTTTTCTGAGTAACTGGAACCAAACAGTCTTCTCACAAGGAAAATGAATTGGAAGATAAATGCCAAGCTTGCCACGTAGAACCGACACGATTCCAATCAAATGCTGACAAAACTGACATTTACTTAGCATGTGCATTTCTTCAGTTGCCCTTTCTGCTTTTTAAAAATATTGTGTTAAAATTCTTTATGAATGAGCAGAGCCTGTTTATCGATTCACTGAACGCCTGAGAAAGCCAGGTTAGAAATCGTTACATGAGGAAAACTAAACTTTTTTCAACTCCACTTGTTTTGGACTTAGCTTCATTTACATTATTTCTAATCTGTAGCGTGCTGGCCAACCTAGAACACTTGTCCTTATAATTTTCTTAGTCCTTAAACATTGAGTATTATATTCTTATATCAAAGAGTAATAAGTTGCTCCTATACAATGCCTGAGATCCTTAGGAAAAACAAACGATTCAGTCAGAAGTCTGTACTTTTGGAAATCAGATGCACATTCATGTTAGAAAATTGTAACGTAGTTGGCCAGGGATTATGCAAGTATAACTGGTTATGGAGATTTAAATGTGAGCAGCGTTGATAAATCTTACAGATTTTCCAGGATCTAAAACCCAAATAATGAGATACTTTATCTCTAGGCAGAGAATGGAGGGGGAGCATTTTCCGACTAGATAGGAGATTCTCTTCTGTATAAGTACCCAGAGTTCATTGCCCCTGGCTTCTTCCGAATCGATCCCGTTGTTCTAAACGAATGATGCTGTCAAGAGTTCTGAGGAATGGCCAGGAGTTCTGCAGTCAGGGCTGGATATAATGAAAATGCCCTAGCAGCTTCCTGGGCGTCATGACGGCAGAGGGATTAAATTTGAGTTTGGGTTTTGAAATGATAAAAAGCTGTTTGACTGCGTTCTCAATATGTTTATCGGAGGAAGCTGAAAGTACAAGATAACTTCGGCAAGAAATTTGGAAGTTGAAATGGGTGTCAGAACCGTCTGAAAGGAATCTGCTGCCGCTGAACATTACTCACGTTCCCGCTGCTAAGAAGCAGCGCTGCATTTTCCTTCCAGAATTATTTTTAACGGGCTTGGAAGCCGTCCAGGTTTGACTCACCAAAAGCAATTTTGCAAATGTGAGAGGGGCTAACCGGGTTCTGATTCAGAAGGCAGGTGCACCTGGGTGCCTTTTGTTCGGCTGTGGAAATCCGAGGGTCGGCCGCCACTTATCCTCCGCCATAGCACAGCTTACCTGTGCAGTGCAGTTTCCCTCAAGGTGATGAAAGCCAGCAGGACAGATCCAAGTGAAGCCAAACTAACACATACCTAACCGCTTTCCTTTTCTCCTTCCTTAGAAAGAGTTCACACAATAAAGTGAAAGATTTTTGACCAGAAACATGAGCAGCAGGTGCATATCCCTGGCAGAAACCAGTTTGCATTTTAACCTGTCCCAGACATAGGCAAGTTCATTTTAGGTTAGCCATGAAATAAATTGGCTACTAACACCTCAGTGTGGTTCAGATTTTACCCAACCAGGAGAAGACAGACACTGTATGTTAAACAATCTAAAAAAGTGGGTGGAATTTAAAATGCGAAATATTTCAGATTGTCCTTCCCTTTTTTGTAAAATATATATAATGCATCATTTATGCCCTTTTAATCTGACAGCATTGGAGTTGTCTTTTCTTATCAAGTTTAAAAATGCACTGGTCCTCAAAGCATTTGTATTTGACTGGAATAGTGATATTAACAGTAATCTCATGTGAAATCTACACATTGGACTAAATATAGTGAAATACAGAGCTATCAAACTGGATTATACATCAGTAGTGTTTTCAATTTGTCATGTACCACAGCTTCTATAAAGTTGATTATCTATGAAAATTGGTTTCAAAATCAGTATTTAACTCAAGTAAGTTTACTGAGGCGTCTTTTACCAATTGAGGAACCTCTGATTCTTCAACTCTTGCTCTCAGGATTGTCTGTCAATTAGCTAAGATCATTTGCTCAGGTAGAAGTCCCTAAATTTATCAAGTAATTGGAACCCCTTGGTTTAACATTCCAGAATGTGTCCCATGCATGGTGTGATTATTCCCTTACCAATCTTTAAGACTCATAAGTAATGAATAGGTAACTCAAAAGGTAGATGAATCAAAAAGTACCCTAGAATTAGTAGGCTGTTTTGTTACATAAGTCATGGAAATGCTTTTTCAGAATTGATACCAGAACGGAAAAGACAGTAATGATAGTTCTCCACAAGTGACTTCATGTCCAGGCCTCAGAAAAGATGCTGGTGAAGTCCAGTAGAAACCAACACGGGGGTCAGCACTTGGAAGGTTGTGCAGGGTCCACAGCCAAGTCCAGGATCATGGTCTCAGCACTCTACCAGGCACTGATCTCGTGACTCAATTTGTTTCTCTTTGCTATAAGTGATTCCCCTGCATTTTCTTTACTAGTGAAAGACTCCTTTGTCTCTAGTTAGAATCTGTGGGACTCTGACATGCTTAGGTTATTATCACCACTTTTCCTTTCTGTGAAAGTCACCAGGGGTCAGCTGGAGAAGCAAAGTCCCTGGACCAGGAGACCAGTCTCAGAAGAGGCATGTGTGGCCGCCATGCGGTTGGCAGCATTCCTTCTCTGTGGGGATGGAAGGACTTCAAAGGAAATTGTAACATGAGATTTGAAGGCACAAGTGGTGCTCTGAGGCTCGGCGTATCTTTTCTGTTGCTGTTGTTGTTCCGTGATTCAAAAGAACCATTAAGTGTGGGAAGTTGCAAATACTTCAACTGTATAGAACAGGAGACTGCCACGTAACTTAACCTTATCAAGGTCAAGAAACACTTTCTCCCAGTACTAAAGCATTTCTTTGCTTTTGGTTGTAAAGGAGCACGTTACAGTCCTGTTTATTGAACATTTGCTATGCAGCGGACACTTCACAAGGTGCCCCCATTTGTTATCACCCGTAATCCTCACCAAAAAACACTGAAATACTTTGATAGGTTTAATAGAATTGACACTGTCTGGCTGATTCATTTTCATCCATTGACGTGAATGCCATTATATTCGTTTGTTCAAATAAAATTGACTCCCAGAAAGATCCCTTTGGGAGTGATAGCACCTTCCGGCCACTGTGTGGGTCTGTCTGCTGGTAACCCCAGATCCTCAAATGAGACTTGAAGCATTTCCAAATAAACTGTAACTTATAAACAAGGATGCCAGGTGATCTTGACACAGCCTTCCCTGTTCTTGTCTGCCCCTCCTCTCCTGAAATGGTACTAACCAAGACTGCTCTCTTCCCTTAGTTACCTCTGGATAGTTAGATCCGCATGGTGCAGAGGTCAGTCCCCACCTCTGCATGACCATGCCTTCAGGAAAACACTCACTTGAGGAGCAGATGCTCTTGTAACTGTTTGTCCTTGTGATCATTTAGCTATCCTTAGTTTGTTACTCTGCATCCTCTACCTTATTTACAATTAAATGACACAAGCAATCCTAACAGTAATGAAATGCTTAGCAAAACACTGAGAAAGCTGAGACTGTCACAATCTGTTTTTTGTAGGTCTCTCTCTTTTTTTGCTTCTCAGTAAATACTTGACTGTTATGTTTTATTTATTAAGGGTATGGAGTGAATGGAAAATGTGCTTAGCAGGATCATGCAGTCAGAGACAAGAGAGGTGTGGGAAAATGTTTATGTTATTGTTTCCAACAACAGGAGATAATTGTAATGGTGACAATAAATAAATATGACTTTTTATACTACATGTGTGGCCATAAAAGCTATCCAGTTGAAAAAGGAAACTAGACTAAGTAAAGTTTTTTATTATAGTGAATTTATCTGAGAAGTTAGTTAAAAGAATAAATAAGCATAACACATAATGTAGTTCTTAAACAGTTCTTATACATAGTGTAGTTCTTATACGGCAGTGTAGATCTTATACAGTTTTCCTATGTATAAATGCAGCAATTTTTTCTTAGGTAAGAGAAGGTTAACAAAATCAAGAAGATATGATAAAATACTATAGTGTTTAATTCTTTAAACTATGGAGGCCAAATCATTGTAAATTCAGAGGCTATGCATATATTCATCTGCACAGAAAAGTTGGCCCTCTTTTGCACTGAGTTACAGTCAGATGAGCTGTGTAGCTTTGTGAAGCTTGTGAAGAGAATTCAACTATCTCATTCCTCCCGATATGCCTTGTCTTCTGTGTGCTACGTATGCCACTGAATACGACAGACGTTTTAAAGCTACAGTATTCTTCAAGATAAATATCTTCAGTGACGCCTTTACCCCGTAGTGTAGTTCAGGAATGTGCCCTGGAGAGGATCACACGTGGTATTTGGAAAAGACATTCCATGTGCAAATATGTTGAGGAAGCACTGGCCTAAATTGCTCTACCTACTTCTCAGGACTTTGTACTAATGATGAACATGATCAATTTGCAAGACTATGTAGCGTTCCAGAGCTCATTTGGTCATGTCATGGTTTTTTCCTTAAAATATTTTTAAATCTTGTTTCCTGTGAGACAGTCATTTTGGAAACCAGTTGAAGAATTCTAGCATTATAACTGTCATGTATAGCCACTGGTATATAATTAAAGATATGGATATTATTCATACATACTGTGTATTGAATGTTTAGTAACTATATATGAAAAAGCAGCTATAAGCACACAGTGCGATACTGCGGGGCACGCAATATGGATGTGTCTGCAGTTAATACAGTCATTCTGATCAGGGTGCAGATCATAGTCATTCTGATCTGGGTATATAAGACCAAGCATAACTGCATGAGTAGCAGGAGAGAGAAAAAAAAATGAAGAAAACATATCTCCCAGTGTTATGGGGCTAACAGTTTTCTGGACCAAGCATGGGCGAGGTGTGAATGTTGCTGTAGGATAGAAGCATTGCGTGGATAGATGGGTTAGATGAGCCCTAGAGTCTTTCATTCCCTTGAGTTACCCTGATTTATGTGTGTGGACTGAGAGAAGAGTAACTGGCTGAGGGTCATCAAAAGCTGAGTGGCAACAAGACAAAGAAGAAAAGGCAGTTTGGAGAATCAGTAGACTATCAGGCAGTTATCTAAGTTTACTGAGTCACAGTACCCTGCTCTAAAATGGTGCTAAAAATTGCTATCCTTTTTGAAAAGAAGAGTTTCTGTGGTGAAAAAAGATGGTAATCATAATATATTTATTTATGCTCATACATTCTGGAAGCACCTCTAGAAGAATCAGAATAGCAATGATAATAATAACAACAGTAACTACAGATGCCTTAGAAGAGGTATTGGTTGTGGAAAAAAGCTGGGTGTATAAGAGAAAGAAATGAGAAACTTTTCCCTGAATACTTTCACACTTATTTAAAAAATAGATTTTTGGATATAATACCTATCAAAAGTGATAGACAAGGTGTGATGAATAACTTTGGAACATTTCCCCGATAGGAGGAATGGTTCTTAAATGCTCATCTTATTTTTAACTTCAAAGAGTAGAGTGTTTAATTAGGACTACAATTTTTTTATCTTAGTCCCTGCTCTCAGATATCTCTTGGTCTAGGTGTTAAAATAAAAACTTATCTTTGTATTTTTCTGCTAAGAAACTGAACCACAAATAAATATAACCAATCTTTATTGTAATCCTAAGGTTTACCCTACAAAAGAACATACAGTGGAAAAAAAACTGAAATTTTTTTTAGCTTTTAGTTAATTTAATGGTCTCTGGTTTAGAAAGAACCCAGGGACTTTTGAACTTGGTGCTATTACTACTAGAACAATAAGATCATAAAAACTTTGTGCTTAACAGCAGAAGAGAGGTTTTTTAAATGTGAGACACCTACGGGACCTATGATCATTTGTCTTACTTTTTACTTTACCTGAAGCTTCTTTTCTTCTTTGTTTTGGCCCCACCATTTATAGAATGTCTTGTCCAGAAAAATTACCATTCGCCTGGCAAAGGATGCAGTCAAGTCGATACTGATTCCATATAAATTAAGTGGAAGAGCTGTGCTCCATCACTGTGACAACTGAATTACATGAAACTCAGGTGGAAATTTGGGCTGGGCGCTTCTCCAAGTGGACCTGGTGCTGGACAGTCTCATTTGACACTGTTAATGATTGAATTGACCCTTTGGGTCAGCTATTACCTTTAGTGACTAAAAAGTTTAAGCGTAAAGTTTCATTCAAATTTGGAAACAGGTCCTTGCTGTAGGACACATATACATTTATAACAAGCAGGGGAAATAATTCATTTTTAAAAGGCCGTTTATTGCTGCTGCTACGTAGTCTTTACTCACACAAGCGTGCGCCCTGCACACGTGCCTTGTGTGCCGAGGAAAGCAGCAGTGTGAGGTGAAAGAACACAGTGTATAGAGTTTGGAGGACGTGGCTCGTCTGTATTATAATTCCCGGATCCTGTGGATATGCTTTGTGTTTGTAATTAATGTTACAGACCTGAAAATGGGAGATGATCAGAGTGAGCTCCATCTAATTGTCTAAGTGCTTAAAACCAGAGAACTTTGTGTGGAACCAGGGTAGGTGAGGCTTACCAGGGAAGCATAAATGGACTATGCCTGCCGCTGCTGGGAGGCAGGGGAAAAGGCTCATGGAAAGCCAGAAAAATAATTAGGGAAAGTTTCAGGCAAAACCCAGCCCCTGCTGACTGCCAGTAAGGAAAGTGACTCTCAGGTTACGAACATCAAGAAACTGAACTTAGCCCAAAACCCATGCGGCCAGAAACAAGCTCGCCCTCAGAGACTGTGTTAGGGACACAGCTTTCTGTTACCTTGATTTTGGCCTCAAAAAGGACCTAGACACACTATGCTTAGACTGCTGGCCTTCAGAACTATGCAATTATATTTGCGTTCCTTTAAGATATTTGTCATAAATTTTACAGCAGCAACAGGAAACTAATACGGCACCCATGATGTGCTAAACACAGTTGCTCCTACATGACCCACTTCCTCAAAATTCCACATACTGCACTCTTTACACTCACGTGCGTCTTTCCTCAGCGTACAGTTGAGGTAGTGATGAGGATTCCACCTACTTCCGGTAATGAATCTCAGGGCATGCAGGACTCATCGCGGGAATTAATGTGGGGATGGGGAGACAATTTGGTGCTATCGTTCTGACTTGATCATTGCACCTCATGCTCTAGGTCTTAAGTTTGTTGAGACGTACCGCTCACGTTCTGTGCATGTTGTCTGCATGGTACACACAGGCTGTGCGCTTATTGTTGTGAAAATGACTTGTCCCTTCCTCTAGAGAGGCTTACCTGCAAGCTGGGAAGATAAGTAGCAATACAGATTGTCAGTTGGTAGTGTGGGCGATAAATACTCGACGGGTATATAGACAGAGTACTTACTTGTGGTGCTAGAGCTATGAGTCAAGTTTGATGGAAAAGGTAGCACCTTAGGTTGACATAGAGCATACTAAGGTTTTGAAAAGCTGCATTAAAAATTAACAGCAAAGACGGAGTTAGGAAAGAAAGAACCCTATTTGGGCACAGTGTTAGCTGAAGGAAGTTCTACTGTTACTTTATAGAGACTACATGAACCTAGTGGATGACATCCTTTTCTAATGGTTTTCCAACTTTTAACTCCAGATGTTTTTGTACTGTTAAAATATATTGAGAAGCACAAAATGCTTTTGTGTGTGTTTGCTATTTAAATTGTACGTGTGTATTTGTTATACTGTTTACTAGGACATTTAAATATTTACTTAATCATTTATTTAAAAATAATAATAACCAATTCATTCATGTTAAAGTAACAGTACTATTATAAGAAATCACTACATTTTCCCAAACTAAAGCAATTTAGTGAGAAGAGTGGCGCTGCTGTACATTATTGAAAATCTGTTCAAGTACTGGCGTAATGTGAAGTAGCGATTGGCTCATGTCCATGCACACAGACCATCTTTTGTGAGTATCCTATGTGATTTCGGCCCTGGGCAACTCCACTGTGAGCTGGTAGAAATGGTTTGGCTCTTTGCCCCCCTGCAAGGGTATCAGGGACCCCTAACTGTTTCAGAGCAACACCTTGAGAGCGGCTGCCCTAGACTGTCAGTAAATACCGAGCACCTGAGAAGTGCTAAGCCCTTCTCGAAGGTGGACATACAGGATGAGGCAGAGGGACAGCGACTCTGTCTTCAAGGTGCTTACTTCTACTAGAGAAGGCCCTGGATATAGACAAAGAAGACGGCTTCAGACCCTGACCAGGTTAGGAAGCAGAAGAACCTGGAGGCACTGTGGTAGAGAGAGGACGGAGTGGCGGTTCAGAGACAGGTGGCCCAGAAAGTTGGCTCAGAGGACAAGGGAGAGCATCAGGCTTTGAGAAAGGGGTGCCCGGTTTCAAGGTAAATCAGAACACATTGCAAAGGAAGGCCAATCTGGAGACAGACCGAATACTGAGAAAGAAATACAGAGGCAGGCAGGACTCATTTCATTTGAGGCCTTGCAGAACGGGGTTGGAGTTTTGCATTCTAAACATAATTTGAGAACTTTGAGAAAATACCAGTATACCAAGTTCACACTCTCGAAGTAGCACGATAGCTGCTGAGAATCACTCATAAAGAACAAGGAAGAGGGAGCGACCTTCCCAGAGTGGCATTTGGCCAGTTACGACAGCAGAGGAAATATGGGCCGTCATTAGATTCAGGATGCAGGTAAAACTGACAAAACTAATACTCTAATTCTCCCCTTCATCTGAGTAAAATCCATTTCCTTACCTGACCGCTTCTCTAACCTGCCAAATTCACTTTGAAATATGTTGCAGTCTTTCAAGGCCTTAGTAAGCTTCCCAGCTTTGTCCCCCACAGCCTTAATGATTGTCATGTCTCAGACGTTGTTGCAGCATAACTTATCTCCGTGGCCTGGAAGCGTGAAACTTTACTAGAACAACTTTTTTGTGTACTCAGAAGGAAGGTTAGTGAAGGCTGCTTATACACAGACCAGGAAGATGACGACCAGACTTAGCAAAATATTCCATGCAGAGTATAGTTTCTGTTTCTGCTTCTCAGCCTGCCCCCTTTGTTTGTTTGTTTGTTTTTTTGTTTTTCTTCTGGTAGCAGGAATCGAACTCATGACTTCGCGCTTGCCAGGCAGGCGCTTTGCTGCTGAGCTAAATCCCCAGCCCCAGCCTGACCCCGTTAGACGTGTCTATTTGGTGGCATCTTGGAGAGATCTTCGAGCGTCCTTGTTCTCATGCTGCGGATGCAGTAGGATGTGTGAGCCTATTCTGTTTGCTAAGGCGCTTTGAGTAATCAAGAAGCTCTCCATAGGACCAGAGCAACACTTTGGAAGCAAGTCGCAATGACTGATACAGGCTAGGGTTTAAAGTACTTATGCAGTCAGATTTCCCTTTGCATAGACCCAGGAAGCAGCTGCTAAAATGGCACAGGAAAATGCTCTTGGTCTCCAAAATGTCTCCTGTTTGACTGCTGCTGATGTATAAAACTTCAGCATTATAACCTTAAAAAATAAATTTGCAAGGAAAGATCTTATTCCTTGTTAAAATCGAAGTATTTCAAGAAAGCCCCACTGACCTTGTACCCCAAGTCCGCGCTTTCATTTTAAGGAATAGATGTACTCATTTCTCTGCTGAGAGTTGCTTTGACAGCTCCAGAGAAAAACACGTCGATATGAGGAACCAAGAAGGAAACAAACTTTGGAACCTGAGACACGGACAGTTTGTTCTGCTGGCTCGCCCTGACGTGCTGGCATTCAGTGTCCTCTAGGTTCTGAATGGTTGCGTTCTCTATCTAATTATGCTTTTCTGAGAGAAGGGGGCTGCTTAAAGAGTTCTAAGACTCGGGTTTGCTTTTCTCTCTCTGCTTCATAATATTGCTTCCTTCAGAGACTGTTTTTGCCGCATCTGTAACGAAGATTTATGATACTCCTGGCCACCTGGATGGAGTGCGGAATTAGATACAGTTTAATTTTCATTATTTTCACATACGTATGGAATTTTTGTAGTCTTCAAAGCTGTATCTAGTATACTGAAAAAAATCTCCAGCACTGCACTGATCAGGCTTGCCCTTCTCCCTACTGTGAATATCAGTAATTCTCTGGAGTGCATGCACGATGTCAGAGGTCTAAAACGTCATATCTGACTATCCATCTTCAGCTTTTCTCAGTATAGCATATTCCCTAATGTTAGTATGTCCTAGGTAAAACCATCTTTATAGCTGCCAACCTACATTACATATTACCTCAAATTATGCTTTTCCTGTTTGCACATTCTTTCCCTTGATTGTATTCTACTGTTCATTCTGTCATTAAAATGACCAGGAGGAAGGAACTGTAAATCAGGTGTTCATGCAACCCTCTCACAAAGCAGAAAAGACTCATGCTAATCTCTTTGTTATCCTGACTTCTCAGCAAATAAGCTAAATGTATTGGATACAAGCATAAGACCCGGCTTTGTCCTTAGCAGGAGGAGTTTGGCTAAAAGATGACCTACAGAGAAGAGAACCCAAAGGGCATGAAACTGGGGTGCTTGAGGCATACCCCATAAGCTCTGCTACCAGATGGTGCATAAAGTGCTTTATCTGAATTCACTGATAGCTTCTCTCCTTGATACCAATCAGCAAAGCTTGATCATATATGATCTTTAATTCAGGTGAGTCTGTTTTAGCAGTCCGTTCTTCACAGGTGTGAATAGATCGTACAATCATGTATTCTGAAAGAATCTCAAGGAGAACGTTGGTGATAAGAAGCTAAGTTTTTTCTTTCCCCTTTCCGGGGT
The DNA here is from genome assembly GCF_000276665.1 of Chinchilla lanigera. NCBI lineage: Eukaryota > Metazoa > Chordata > Mammalia > Rodentia > Chinchillidae > Chinchilla > Chinchilla lanigera. The sequence goes on along the minus strand of NW_004955441.1, from coordinate 16,959,974 downwards.
TTTACTTATTTTTTTTTCTATGTCCCTCATAGAGTTGAAACGTTACTGAAACAATACATTGGTAAATAGTTTTTGTCGTTCTTTGCATTGGTGAAATCAAAGTCACCCTTTTAAAAAGTGAAAATGCCTGATTTAATTTCACTAGTTATAAATCAAAATTAAGACTAAGAAACTGGACTCATCAATAGCTGTGGAACATCTAGCTGTTTTTATTCTGAAGGGATTCTCGATCAATTTGCATGGTGCTGATGTGCCTATGAGATTAGGGAATTATCTTTCAGCCCTCTAAGGGGCAGTCGCCAAGGTTGAAAGTTCCCAACAGGGAGAAAATACAGCAGTTAATTTTTTTAAAAACAAGAAAAAATTGCAGTGCTAAAATGAGGAATAAAGTGTTTACTTTTGTCCTGACTGGTTTTGTTGAATAGAGTATTTCCAGAAGTGAATAGGAAGGTTGGCGATAAAAGAAATGTCTGACTTTATCTCAAAGTCAGTAAGACAAAGAACGTAATCCCCACGTTCTCCTAATCAGATCAGTTGATTTGTCCTTTGATAGAACTGGTTAGGTGTTCTCTTCTCTACTTGAATGTAACAAAATGACATAATACTCTTAGATTCTGACTATGTAAAGAACAGAGACAAATCAGCCATCTTGAGTGTTCCACTTTAAATAGATGATCATCAGATCTAGAAATAATTACTTCAGTCAACCAAAAGGTAATGGCATATCACAAGGATGAACAGATTTCAGGGATTTTTGTTGTCTATATCAAGTGCTATTTGTAGTGCACATCTTAGAAGTTGACCCAAGTTACGGTTTAGTCTCAATTAATTGTAAAATAGGCTCGGAGAAGTAAAATAACTGGTTTAAGCTGATGCAGTACATAAATGTAAGAGACAGTGTTCTTAGAGCCTGCTATTTCCCTCACATCCCTGGGCTCTTTTTTCTCTACTCTCAAAAACTAGTAAGTTTCATTGTATCCAACAGTGGTTCCTAGGTTTGTGGTAGGTGCCTGTTGTTCAGAAGTACCAGTAATCTTTACCTATTAAACCATCGTACTTCAGTCCTCGAACCCCACAGTGAAAGGCTTTGAAACATACTTTTAGATTACAGACATGCCTGGGATTATGAAGATATAGGAACAGTCTCAAATTGCGTTAATGCAGAAGTTAGATCCTTTGTACCATAATGTCATTCATAATTAGTGGTGATGAAGCATTTATTTTAGCACTGCCAACAGTTATGTCAATTTTTTGTTGGAGGTTGCTTGTTTATTCTGTTATTTGCCATTTATTTGACCCTTTGCACACAAATTTAGGCAGAGAGAAGTGAAAGTCCCTAAAGCCCAGGGCAGCAGGACCATGGCTTCATTCTGAAAGGCATGCAGGCGAAGTCAGGGGCAGGTGGGTCATGCCGTGGAGCAGTCGAGTGCATTGCCCGGTGAAGCTGCTCTGGCCCATACCAGCGCTGAGACCTGTCCCTCAGGCTGTGTCCTGTAGAGTTGGTTTGGTAGAATTGGTGTGGGATGCTGGGTAGCAGTCACCTCGTATATCCGCCATTGTGGCATCCAGGGATATTCGCTTCCTTCCACCTCCTCTATTGGTGCCTTCTCACAGAGTCAGTATGTTTCCTTTGTTGTATCTGTGTAGTCTCTCTCAATTTTTTTTCGCCTTTTTCTCCCTCTGGTACTGAAGATTGAACATAGGACCTCCCAAAGATTAGGCAAGCTCTTTACCATTCAGCTGCTTTCCAGCCCTTCAACTGTGGGAGTGGGGAACACACAAACAAAAAACATAATTCAAGACACAGTCTCGGTACATTTCCCAAGCTGGGCTTGAACTTTGGATCCTCCTGCTTCAGCCTTCTGAGTAGCAGGGACAAGTAGGTGTGCTCCACTACACTTGAGGTATTTCTTACCACCTTGTGATAAGAAAATCCTTGCCAATCAGGGCTGGCCTAAAGCAGGGGCAGCAGGGCACATCCTGGGGCCTGCAGGCGGCCCTGCCTGCACCCAGTAGGTGTTTTCCTGCTTTGCCCATCAATAACATGGTCCAGACACTGATGCTGTGACACTTCTCATTTGCAAAATCCATCTACAGTTTTTGTTTTTTTTTTGTCTTTCCCACATTGCTTTTTTTAAATTAAGTATGAAACTCATAGACTGTCACAGGTTGGGATGCTGAGCCAGTATTCACAGAATAAACATTGTGACTGGCAGATGAAGAATCAGTGCTGATCACAGTGTTTCCTGTTGTGTTAGCACAGAGAAGCTGGCGAGGGCAGATCAGTGGGCATGTGGGTAATTAAGTACAGCTCTGCAGAGTGGCTCATACTACCCAAAGAGGGAGAAAATGGAAAAAACAAACTGATCCTCAATTTTAAGTCTCAGGTCATTCTTGCTGGCAAATTTAATTAGATTGTAAAAATAGCTTTCTGTTGACAGGTCACAAAATAAACAGGGACAAAATAATAGATGAGTGATTTTGATTCTCTCTGTTTTACTTTATTTGAATGTGACTTTTCATATGCTGATTAGAATATTAAACAAGTCTGGGAATTAAGAAGCAATAGAAGTTATGAAGTAAAAGATCTCCACAGAGTAGATTCTTACACAGATTCAGATGCTTTGACCTTGAAAAGATAGACCCAGAACAAACTAAAAATAACATGATCTTATTGCTAACACACACATAGTGTGTTGTGTATCACAGAGTAACAATGAAAAGAAATGACCAGAAGATGCAGAAAGGAATTATGTTCAACACAGGATGATACAATGATTCAGTCCTTTTCAGTAATAGTCAAAGATATTTTTATTCCACTTAGGAAATAGAGCCTACATTTCTTATGCAAGATAATATGGATATGTTGTAAGATACTTTTTTTCTTAAATTTTCTTAGATAGGCTTATACAGAAAATAAAAGGTAAAAGAATTAGTAAGGATTAGATGGACTCTCTTCTTTTTATGGTTTCAAGTCAATTCATTTGCTGTTTTTCCTTGTTTTCCCCACAGATATGACTCCCAAAGACCGTCCAAATTAGTGTGGGATATTGATTAAAGATTTTTTAGATTGAGTGTAGGTAACTTCCGTCCAGATGGCTTCCGTTATATACAGATAAAATCAGATCTATTTTGGAAGACTGTGTGTTAGCTTGCCTGTGGCTGGGTGAAGATACCCAGCGCTTACAACTTCCATGAAGGAGTTTAACGTTTTGGCCCACAGTCGGCTGGCTGCATGGCAGAGGCATGCCGGTGGAAGGATACGGAGCAGAAATGCTACTCACTCTATGGCAGGTGGGCAGCAGAGCAGGGTAGCAGCAGCACAGAGGGAGGACCTGGGAACAGGACATGGTGCCCATGCTCACCCTTCCGTGACCCACTCAGTGTAGCGTATGGCTCCCCGAGGCTACTGTCACGCAAGTCCACAACAAAGCGTAACCATCCCACTGTGCAAATAGTATTTTATCTTTCTCATGGGGAATGGGAGCCAGTGGGCCCCGGTCATGGTTCAGAGTGAGGAGGGAGAGGAAGGGTGTCCTTTGGAAGTGGCCCCGATTTACCCTGGGGGTCGTTATGGCCATAAGGATACACACTGTACCTGAAGAAGGCTTATGATACGGCATGAGGGCCGGTGTCCTGGAGGGAGCCGAGAGTCGCTCCAGCTCCTCCTCCTCGGGGTGCAGCTGTCAGTTCTCTGTGACGCACTGTTGTTCTGCCTTGCCTTAGGAGGAACTCTGATCATAAAAGGAAAGAAAACAACACAAAGGTTTGCAATAGCCTTTCAGAATAAAGTTGCTCATATGTATTGTATCCACATAAAGCAAACAGGTTGGCCTTTCTAAGGAGTAAAATAGAGCATTTAGATTTTCTTAAACTTCAATTCTTTTTGAAAAATTTTATTTATTTGAGTTGTTATCAAAATATCTTCTGTGCCAGGGTCAATATTAGCCTGCTTGCACAAAGTTAAGCCTATAAACGTTATTGTGAGAACAAGTATTGCCCGTTAGTATAATATGGTCATTCCAGTACTACACAGTGTGGCAAGCGCAGCTTTGTGTTCCCGAGATTTCCATCTCTCCTCTTACTCATTTTTATGTTTACTTTTAAGCTAAGAAATTCTGCTTTTTAGGATCGCTTAGTGTATAAAACCCACTATGCATGACTTTCCTCACCTCTTCGTATGTGTAAATGTATCCATATATATATATTTGTCTACAAGGAGAGGATGGCAATTAGGAATCCTGCAATGTGTCCATTTAAAATATTATCATTAACTTTGAAGTACTGTATTAAAAGAAAATGAGTTTAGGAAAATGCCATCACAGGGCAGTGGAGTTACTGCAACAATACCCTCAACTTTACACCTGCCTAATCCTTGCTTAGGGCTGTCACAGCTGGTGAGAAGACAAATACTTCGTGTGGTTGATACTGGAGGCAGAGGTTCTCACAGTTACAGGAAAACAATGGAGAGGAGAGTAGCTAATTTCTTACCTGTGTGGGCCAGAAAGCCAGGAAAGTGAATCATCTCATTTTATATGCACCACTTAGATGAAAACAAAAACGATTTTCAAACCAGGAGTTTGATCAGGTCTGAAATATCACTTGCACAGGAACGCTTCAGCGGGGTGTGTCCAGGGTTCTCACACGGACGTATTTCTTGAAGCCCCTTATTAGAGACTCAGCTCATCCTCATTCCATTGACTGTCACACCATGAACACAGGTGTGACATCAGCTCGTAAAGAGTCAGAGAAGTGCAGAGGCTCCCCTAAAGTTTTCCTACCCCGCAAAATCTCATGTGCAATGCTCTGATAGATTGATGGATGATGCATTAAGATTTCACTCATTGATTTTTGCCTCTGAATTGCTTTTATTTTACACATAAAGAGCACAGTCAGAATTTCATGGGTCTATGTGCCGATCTTTCATAGACTAAGCCATTGCATGCATATTTATGAATATCTGAAATACTCTATTTCATAACGCCATGCTTTCCATCAACTTTTGCACTTTAGCTTACGTTCAATTATTGGCTCGCCTTGCAGCAAATTGTGCAGGTTAGAAAGCTGGCCTTGACTCAAAATTTAATGCAGAATGAAATCACAACATTTTGTTTGCAGCTGTTATTAAAAACATGAGTTGATGAGAAACTTCAAATGGGTTTATATCCTTGTTGCCTTTGCTTCTTTCTTGCAAAATATTTTTGTAGATACAAAAATAGACAACAGTCTTTGGGATAGCTCATCTGTTACATTAGATTGTCCTGTAGTCTTTGGAGAGTTCAGAAATGGAAAGAACTTCCTCTTTTGCTACCTTGTTCCATAGAGTTTGTTGTTTCTAGCACAGAAAACATGTGATTAAAAACAAAACAAAACAGGACAACAGCAGCGACAAGAACAACAACAAAATATCCAACACAAAATACAAAATCAAGCAGCCTTGCTAAACTTCGAAGCAAGACGTAAACCAAACTTTCCTGGCCGCGAAATCCAGAAAACTTCCTAAAGAATGTGAATTTGAAAGAATGGGGTCATGTTATCCATGCACACATGGCAGAACTGTCAAGATGCACGCAAGTGATTCCCCATCCTGATACAGGTTCTGCTGATTTAAATCTGTGGGGCTAATGGAACACTGAAACACTTTGTTTGAAACCATGTGGGTAGGGATGGAATGATGGCTACGGAGATGGTACAGTTTTATTATTTGTCTACATGGTAATTTTATTTCAATTTGCTTTTAATATAGCAAGCGTATACATATTAAATTTAGTTGCATGATTTAAAAAGCTTTGAGTGGATCCCAGTGTGATGTCGTAAAAGAGAATTAATTGATTATTATGATTCATGCTCACGTAACATAGATCCCATTGAAGAGAATTCAACCATTAATAGTGAAAGGGTATTTGGAATTATTTTAAGGTCTCCAGATGAGAAAATAATTCATTGCCGTGTGTTCGGAGGGAGCCAGCATAGCCTAAGGTGGTGCAAAAAACCTGAAAAACAACGTGCAGGAAGGAAGTGCCAGACTCTGATTAGCGCAGCAAGCCCGCGTGGTGCTTCCTGACGCCCCTCGAGTTTTTGGATTGGTGACATAGTCGTAATTTCTCTACTGGATTTTGAAATAATTTTACTTTTGAGAGTGTTTGGAAGGTGGAGGACATTGTTGGTCTAACATATAACGACATAAAATAAAAACAATGAAAAGAGAAAATCCGTTTGTCTCCTACTGTTGTCTTCTTTGTTGGAACCTGAGCAGTCCTTATTATTGCAGGGAAAATCTGCCTGCACCTAGGTCCTAGGGATACAGAGTCCTACAAAAAAAAAAAAAATTCATTTTTCCTTTGGACCCAGCCCTGCATCACTCTTTTGTTGCAGAGATGTAAAATCCCTCCAAAATGAGCATTGAGAGAAGCACTGAAAGAGGGTAAGGTAGAGCCCGCATGGCGTAAGTGAATAAAGTGCAGAGGGAAGGCTTTGAAGAGCAGCTGCTGTTTGCTGTGAAGTCGTTAGGAAGTCGTTCAGATGAAAAGAAACGATGGGGTGTGGCTGTGCATTAGCAAAGGTGACAGCGGTGTGTGGGCGTGGGCAGACCTTGGATGCCAACGCATGTGGGCACCCCGCAGATTGTCCTCGGGGACAGCATGAGACACAGCAAAAGAGACTTTCATTACAAGTCGGGATTTGGGCATTGGCTGTTAAAAAAGAAAAAGATGGAAATGAAGTGGATAAGTCAATACAAGGGAAAAGCACATCTGTTTCAGGGCTTTCCTCTTCCGAGATAATCTCTGCCTCACCTTGCTGACATCGTGTTATAAGTGTGGAAGGTGAAATGTTGAGGGATTCCAACTGCAAACCAGTTTTACCCATCATGCTCCAGTTTACCTATGCCAGGGGTTACCCTCTATGTTGCTCTGAAGAAGAGCAGAACATCTCCTCGTGGTCTAAGGGAGGATTTTGTGGTTTTCTTATTTATATTTTTCATTTTTTTGGTACCAGGACATCGCGCTTCCCCGGCAGGTGCTGTGCTGCTGAGCTCCATCCCCGGCCGCTCTAAGGGGAGATTTTGATGCCTACACAGTTTCCCGAAGCCTCAGATGAGAGCCCTGAATGCTTTGCTTTCAGGGTGACTGCTCTGTTTCTTTGCCCTGTGTGGTAAAGCTGTCTATGTCTCCTGCAGTGAGACACTTCAGAACTAAATGCAGAGATGCTCAACCCACTCAGACCACAACCTCGACTCTAAGTGGTTGCCTACAATCTAGAATTAAGAACAGAAAGCTCCTGCCAGTACAAAAACAACTTTCACACAAATTCCACATTAAAGTCGTGCATCCCATTTCTCACGCACACTCTGAGGCTTGCTGACTTTCATCCAGCGCGCCGGTCTTAATGAGCTTGGTTATCTGACTTCCCAGCCCACAACAGATTAGAGACCTAAAGGAGGCACGGGGGCAGCCAAATGACGGTTGAAAGCCTGCAGTGCAGGAAGAGCGAGAAAGAAGCAATAAAGGCAGCATGGAAGTATATAACCATGTGATACAGTAATGACTTCACAAATATGACCCTGACTCATCAAGGAAAAAAGAAAATATTATGTTTAGATACATTTACTTAGGAAAGCAGGAAGCCAGGGAGTAATATACTTCATAAAGATTTCCACCTAATATTTAGGCCTTAAGTGGACATAAGCTTCAGGTCCATGAAAAACTCATTTCTCCAGCCTAAGAAATATGCAGGTAAATGAAGTGTTGCTCATCTCATCTTTAAATACCCTCCTGATTTTTCCTACAATTTGGCCAAAAATAGTTTCACTATTCACTGGTTTTTAGTAGTTGGCATATAAGAGGAAACAAACCCAAAGCAATTGTCAGGTGTTTTCTCTTTCTTGAACAGAAATAGTGCTCACTATTTCCAGCCCTGGGTTGAGGCACCTGACAAGCCACATACAGACTAGCTAGTTAGAGGAGTATAAACGGTTCTTGCATTGACGTTCCAGCACAGGCTGTGGAGAGCTGAGTCAAGGGTTAAGTACGGGGTTTCATTTTTACTAAACTGAACAAAATAGCTGCTGGCACTCAGTGGACATTAATTCTCATTTACATGCATAATACAAAAGACACCCTGACCTAATCAGCCCATCGACGCGCATTTCCGTGCGTCTCTGGAGAGGAAGAGTCCTTGTTTCATTGCCTTGGCCGCGAGCCCTGACGGCGACCTTTAACGCTCTTATACCCCGCCCCCCCCAGGGAGTGGAGACGTGGTAGGCAAGTAGCAAAATCAAGAGCTTTCCGAGGAAGTGGATTTGAAAGCAGAATTTGTTGGATGTCGACTTTTACTTGTAGTTTTAAGGCGGTGTTATGTGACGTGTCACAGATTATTTTCTTTAAATTGCTTGCATTTATTAAAAAAGGCAAGCGGCAGCATGTCTGTGGGTGGGTACAGGGCTGGGCACAGGTGGGCCGAGTTTTCTCTCTGGGAGAGGCTGGCATGATCTTGTGGTGACATGCTCACCTTGACACTTCAGGGCCACGAAAAGATGAATGCTGGAAAAAACCTGCTCCAAGTCCTCAACCTTAACAATGAGATAATAATGGTGTTTTTTGGGAAAAATTGAAACTGGGTTCCTATCAAGTTGAAAGGGTGGGTTATCTCTACAGAAATGCCAAGATCAAGCAGTGAAGGGTGTGACACTCAAGGTACTGAACATTTCTCCTGGTGTTGGTGCCATCCCCACAGGGCGGGGTGCTTACCATTTACAGGGATGACAAGAAGGCGGCTGGGGGATAGAGCTTCCTATGTTTTTCCAAGCTTTCCAGAATCCTTTGAAATTCTTACTCTCATTTAAAGGCTAATGTAAAAATGCAGTTATAAATGATGCAGTTGAGCCATCTGTGTGATGTCGCTCGCTAATTAGCATATTTCATTGTAGCTTGGTGAGATTTATGGTGCTAGAAGTAGTAAGGTGATCTAACTAAGCTAAAGGAATAATTAAATTTTTGAGAAATGATCTATGTGGGTGAGCATTCTATTTAAATAATTCTATTTCATGTAATAAACCCTTTTTTACTTTTGCCATCTTGAAGGTGATACACTCTTCCTTCTTTGTGAGCTGGACGGCTACATTAACCTTTTTTGATAACCCAAGCTTATCATACGAACGTGACTCAGTGTCCTGTGCTACAATGCAGTAACTCCTTTGGGCTGATCTGCCATGTGAAAAGCTATTTGCCCTCATGCTAAGTGGCTATGCCTTCTAAGTTCCTGTAACTGCCTTTGTAACATAAGTTTTAAATCCTTCTCTGTTATGAAGAGAGCAATTACTTGTTGTTACCATTAGTGTGATTTTTTATGGAGGCCACGTCTATGCTCAAACAACTGTCTCTCACCTGCGCTAGCCTGGAATGTCACATACTCATCACTAACAAAATTAGTAGATTACAAGGTAGTTTTCAGGAATACATTCGTGATAGAAGTAAATAAAGTTCTGTATAGGAGTTTTGGACTATTCATTTCAGCATTGAGGCACTTTGTTTATCTCTCAGTTCTCATGTGTGTTCTCGGGAGTGAGTGGTGCAGGATAAACACCTTCGTGATAAATGCGATTCGTGACTGCAGAGAAGCCCAGTGTTGCGTTCTGTAAATAGCACACACTGCACCCCACCACACTAATGAATAGGTATGTGTTACTTATGCAATTATATTTGTGCATAGGCATATGTACACGTATATAGAGTATAAGTCTTTTATTATAAAGTACACAAAGCTCCCTATAGTGAGGTGTTGCCTTCCTGAGTCTCATCAATAGTAGGGCTATGAAGATCATTAAAATGTGTATAAGTTTTATCTTTTAAAATTACACATGCATTGCTTCTGTTCTTCTAGACCTACAACATGACATGTACTGTTGCACTCTGTCCGCCTGGATCGTATCACCCTGTTGAATATCACAGTGCTCTCTCCCAAAATGAGCATGAGATAGCGTATCAGTGTTGTTATTATTGTTTCCCCGGTATGTTTTTGAACGGAGACTAAACTGTAACAATGAGAAATGCTAAAAAGTAACCTCCCCTTACCTGTATTGGTCTGACATGTTTATTTACTTCTATCACAGATGTATTCCTGAAAACTACTTTGTAATCTACTAATTTTGTTAGTGATGAGTATGTGACATTCCAGGCTAGAACACTGTGCACCTAAAATGTTTTCTTTTATTTAATCTCTCTAAACCAATGAAGTTTTGCACCATAATTCTGAGACTGTTTCCAGCATCTGAAAATCTATTATCACACCTTTTTATTTTTTTAAAGAAAAAGATGTTTGAATATTAAAAATGGCTTGGTTGTGTAGTGTACGTACATATACAGTCTAGAGCAGTGGTGGCGAACATATGGGGTGTGTTCTGCAGTGGGCTGTTTGTGTCACTGAAAGCCAGAAACAGTTCGCCATCACTGGTCTAGAGTCTTAGGGAGTTTGTGGGAAAATATTACCCTGCATGAGTGAAAAGATGCGGTTTAGTCTTCGCCTTTAGTGTGAGTAATTGCTGAGGCATCTACAGGGTTTGACAATCCTCAGACATAGGAGTACTGCACACGTGGTTTCAGGATATAGAAAAAGAAATGAATTCATCTAGTTATGAATTCAAACTTGTGATCTTGGATTGGCACTAACTTACGTGGCTAACTGCTGATGCTTTTTGGTCCTTACCATGTCTCAGGCCTTTCATTTTATGTTTTACACATCATCTCATTTAAGCCCTACAGAGGCCTTGTGTACTAGCTGTAATCACCGGTCTCTATTTTAAAAGTGAAGCATATTGAGGGTTAGAAAGATAAAGTGCCGGCTCAAAATCACTCAGCTATTAGGTGTCAGAACAGAGTTTTAATTTCCATGCTGTTTTTCAATCATAATGGAAACGTGACCTCCTCCAATAAATCAAGACTATATAAATACCATTGACAAGATCAAAATACTTGCTTTGACAAGTTATAAAGATGACAAGGCTGCCAGGTATATTTATTATAAAATAATTCAACAAAGCAGAGCTGCTGTTTCCCCTTGTCTTCCAAATGTTTGTGGCTTGGTTACATGGGGGAAAGATTGACAGGAACTAATGTTAAAATAGTATCTAGATTAATATTTACAAATTCATATTTAATAAAATTTCACTAAAACAGACAGTGATTAGTATTTACCTGGAATGTTTGTAATTTGAAAACGGCTGGTATTCTTATTAGTGTCTCTCTGTCTGGCAGCAGTCAAAGTTTTCCTTTTGTTGTTCGAGCGTGTGTGTAGTTTGTCGTTTATCTGCATTGTCGGAAGCTGGTACGTGTACATAACACATTTTAATTTCTTTCACTTTTCATTGTTTCCCGTTCACTTTCCCTCTCCCCTCCACTCATTCTCTTGGTCACTTTCCGTTCTTTGCCATTTTTTCATGACTCAGGTCCCCAGAGTATTCATCGCTACGTTCCTGGTCGACACTTCAGTCCCCTTCCCAGTGTTGTGCCTGACTCTCCCAAAACAGAAGCATAGACACAGGCAGTAAATTTTTATGTTTTCAGTAAGGTTTAGTTCAGATTGTTTTTCTTTTCTTTTCTGTTCTTTTCTTTGTACCGGGAATCGAACTCAGGACCTTGCACTTGCCAGGCAGGTGCTTGTGCCGCTGAGCTCGATCCCTGGCTCAGATTGTTTTTCTTAGAAGCAGTCAAGTTCATTCCATCTCTGTTTGGCTTAGTCTGATGAACAAGGACTGTGTGCTTCACAGACACTGAAAATACAGATAAAATGGAGATTAAAGCAATATTTGTGTTTTTTCTATTGCTTGCTTCGTGCACTTAAAATAAGGGCAGATAATCAAAGACCTATTGTCCTTAGAGTCCAGGATCTCTGCTTTTAATGCCTTGGCTGTAGAGGCTGGTGAACAAGTTGATGAGGGTTGCCATAGACATTGATTAAAAAAAATACTTGTGTTTATGTGAAGATAGATGGGTCTTTAAAAATTATCCATTATTATTATTATATTAGAAAATTAAGTTCTATGAGTTATACTAACCTCCTGCACCCTAAGGCAGGTCTCAGTATTCTAGTGGGAGATCCGTAAAAGTGTCACATTGGTACAGATTCTTCCAGGTGACTTGAGAATTGAATGGTATCGCCTTCAGTTGCAGCAGATTGTAGTTTTTCCACTGTATGTTTGTTCTCTCTCTCTCTCTTTGTTAAATCATTTCACTGTGGCTTTAACTAAAGCCATTCCCCTCAAAAAGAGAGACTTTCTTTTTCCCGATGGCAGATTATTTTGATTTCTGCTAATTCCGTCCCTATGTTAGGATGATATCTAACTCGCAAAGGCTGTGCAACATCCCTGGTAGCATTCTGTTGACCACTGGATCAGAAAGTATGGAATTTGGTTCTGTGGGTGTCTAACGCTAGAAAGGCTGCATGTCGTCGAAATTTTATTAATTCATATGTTTGGCTTTATAACAACATTGTAACAATATTTCTCTTGAATGTCATTTTACCTATATATGTAGTCTGTTTTCTTGACTTTTAAAGAAAAAAAAAAATTCTGCCGCTAGTTTTAAGTCTTTTTTTTTCAAATTTTAAAGCTAAATCACATTCAAACTGAATCTTCCATAGGTTTCTAAAATATGCTTAAGAATGGCTTGGATAATAAGTTGGTTGAAAAGGAAAACAAAAATAAATTCAGAAATACAATATTTAAATTTATGTTAACTTATCTAGATGTCAAATATATTTTAATTATGTATCCATTGTCATATTTGAGACAAAAATAAATGTAACATTAATTTTTCTTCAGTTAAATTTTAAGCAAAAAATTTTGGATTTTTTCACTGAATTCCTAAGAAGATGTTTAGAAGCAGCCTCATGTAGAGGACAGGATATTAAATAAGAAACTAAGTCATGATTAAAAACACTTACCAATCATATTACTCAAGGAAAATTATTTAAACTTTATTAGGAATTTTACATACATTCCCTTAAACAGTAAAAGAGAGATTTTATTTACCTTCTTAAAATTCTTATGAGGCTCGTGTCCATCAAATAAAGGAATTTATTTGCAGTGTGTTATTATCATCCATTGTCCGCTTCCAACAGTGTGTAATCCCAAGCTCCACTTGATCTTGACTTGTGGCATATGAGTGTCATTCTTGTGTGTTTGTGGACTTAAAGTATTTTGAAGAAATGAAACTGTGCTAAGGTTTTAATTCTAGAAGAACTAAGACACTTCTAGTATTTCTTCCTAGTGTGTATAATTCAACCTTTTGCTCTTCGTTGCCCTGTGCTCAAACCTGCAAACCTTGTTTCTTGGTGTCATGTGATTATGTATACTCTACTTTTTTGGCAGACTAAGGAAAGACCACAGCCTGTACTCAGAATCCTCCTAGGAACGAGCCTCCCTCCACTTAAATCTAAATCTTCCTTCAGACCCCTCTGGATAGCCATCTCTTGATATCTCTCCTCCTTGGGAGCTCACTATTCCAGATTCTCTTCTGCCAGCAAAGCATTTCAGAGAAGAAAATATCAGTGTTCCCACGGTCCCACCAACCATATGTCTGCACATTCTCCATGAGCTACCTGCCTCTGACCTCCAGGAGGACAGTGCATCTTGCAACAAGGAAGCAATTCTTTTATTTCCAATCTACTGAAGGATTATAATTTCCAATGCATCTCACAATTTCTCTTTTGAAATTTTCTAAGTTCTGTCTCATGGGGGGTTTTGACAACTAAAGTAGACATCATGGGTTCTAATTTACTTTGTCCAGTCCTCTTGCTGTGCTCTTCCGCTTGTCCCACTCCTCTGACGTTCTCATCTCTCAATGGTCAGTCTCATCTCATGCATAAAGTGCCCGCTACCAAGTTGAGAAAGCAAGAAAGTATTGTTGACACAAGCAACAGTCAAAAGTGTCTCCATCTGGGGACATGACAGTAAGTGATTCCAAAGATCCTCTGTGAAAGGGGCTGTGGTTCATGAGTCATCAAGGTGCCAGTTAGACAGATGCTAAGCACATGGGAACAAGACTTTCCCATTTTGGCTGGTGGCGCAGATAGATGGAGGAAGATTTACAAGAGGAATTACAGTTGGAATACGTAAAATGAATATATACTGGCCCAGAGGAGACTTACCTTTTGAATTTTGCCCTCTTTTATAGCTAGGGTAACTTTTAACACGATTGTCATTTAGAAGAATAGGATACTTTGTAAAGGGACTCAGCAACACACGATGGAATTCATAGAAATTCTGAGGGAGGCCTTTCTGCATATGAAATAAAGCTTAAATTGCAATGCAGGCTCGCGTGTTCACATTAGATTAATCCAGACAATGCTTGGTCATAATGTGTTGCTGATCTTGCCCCACCAATCTGTTCTATGAAACAAAACAACAGATGTATTGCTTAGAATGGTGACTCGTTAAAATTAGATTCATTGGTAAGAAAGAAAATGAAGTGCTCTAAATAAATGCCATTAACAATCGGGAGGGTAGAAGCAAATTACTCTGATAATATCTCCAACCCTTCCTCAAATGAAATTTTTAAATTATCTTTGAGCGCTTGTTTGGAGGTTCTAGCGGGGGACAGACACAGTTCCTCCTATACCCTTGACTGAGGAGTGCCCTCTCTGTCGGGGTGGTCATCCCCTTTGACCAAGTGCACAGCTTCAGGAGGTTTGTACCTGGAGCGTTGAGCAAGGAAGGGGACTCCCGCCTAGCCAGCCAGATCAGCCGAATCAACCCTGGTGATCAGTGGGGTGACAGATGTCGCAGCCAGATCGCCCCCACATCCTGAAATCTCATTTGGAGTGCTAAAGATGTAAAAATTTTTAAAAGGGGGATAAGTTAATATTCAGGAATATGTATGTTAGAATGCATCTATTAGCTGTGCTTTAAGACTCTTCTGGAGGTGTCATCTGAAAGTAGAAGGTAATTTTTACAAGTGCCAGAGGCAACAGTAATATTAAATCTCTTGTGGTCCACTCCAAGTACATGAGGAAGCAGGGGTGGGCCTGGGAAGGGAAGGATGGGGAAAGGAAACTGTTTTCCAAATATTCATCTGAGAAGGGTGAGTGTATTTATTATTTTGTCTTTACACCTGGATGATTTTCCATGCAAATTCTCGTAGCCTGAAAACAGGATTCATCAAGAAGCTATTGCCTTTTGTTTGTGCTCAGAGAACGTATTTCCGTAAGACCAGTCCAGTCTTGCACCCAGTTAAAGTAAAAGAAATCAGTTAATTCAGTGATAATACTCCACACCAACTGAATTAGCTAAACTGATTGTGTAACTGAATGAGGCCAGTCTTTTAGTCAAAATGGCAGACTTTTAAACTGAGTTTTCATATAAAAATCTCTCCTTCATAAAACAGATTGAGACACAGCAGTTTCTTAGGTTATTGGGAAACAGGATGGCCAAATTAGGACATCTGTGCCTTCCAGTTACAGTACCACTGACCTGTCCTGGAGCCCTTCAGTGGTCTGCCACAGGCACACCAAGTTAAACTCTGGGAGAGGATGTCAGTTATGTTTGTGATTGCAAACTCATCATCTGAGCACAAGCTTCTTCACAGAGCTAGAGCAAATAGCAAGAGTGTTTCAGAAAGAAAAGCTTCAAGGAGCCAGGCCAGTGTCTTATTACTCGGTTCCTCAGTAGCAAAGGATGATGGGAACGCACCGTGGTGGCTTGACGCTGCGCTGTGTTATCCAGGACAGGCCACATTAATTGATGTCTTGTTGTTCTCGAAAACAAACCTCGGGGCTAGGGATTTAGCTCAGCGGCACAGCACCTGCCTGGCAAGCACAAGGTCATGAGTTCGATTCCTGGTACTGGAAAAAAAAAAAAAAACCCCACAAACCTCTGTTCTAACCCTAACACAGATCACTAGCATAGATTAATGCGTCAATTATGGATATTCTTAGCTAATACTCTTGACTTTAAATTTACCACAGCATGGCCTTTAACACCAGGTATCAAGTAGTGATAGATAGTTTTCCATGTAAATTAAGAATAAATGAATGAATATTGGATGGATGAAATGGTTGCAGCAGATGGGTTATGTATGCATAGCCTCATATTTCGTTTTTTTTTTTTTTTTCCTCCAGTACCAGGAACCGAACTCACGACCTTGCGCTTGCCAGGCAGGCGCTTTGCCGCTGAGCTAAATCCCCAGCCCCTCTCACATGGTCTTAATGGACCTCAACTAAGTGAAGGTTTTATGTTCCACTTCCTCACAAAACTTAGGTAATTTTTCAAACTTCAACAGAAAACCAGTCTGGCTCTTAGAACCCTTTAATGCATGCGTGTCTTCATCACTTGTGTCTTGGTTGGTTAATAATAGCATTTGTTCTTACTAGAGCTGATACTCGCTGAGTGGTTACTGTGTGCATAGCACTGCATAGCATGTTAGCTGTGATGTCTGTCACTTTCATGACATCTAGGGAAGTAGACACTCACGGAATCACACTGTGCAGATGAGAATTTCGAGGCGAAAGAGTATGAGTGGTGTGCACTGTTTCGTAGCTACCAGGGAGCACACTGAGAACCCCAGCCTTCTACACTTAGACCTGCACTCCCAACCCCTGAGCCGTGTCATCTTATATTTAGGGACAGAACACTCACAAAACTCCTAATTTTTGCATAATGCATACTTTGTCTTCCTGGTTAAATCTTAAGCTTCTTTTACTCTTTACCTACAGAGTGTCTCGAGATAGCTAACCGTAATACGGATCACTGGCATGGATTAATGCATCAGTGATAGATGTTCTAGCTAATACTCTTGAATTTAAATTTAGTTTTTGTGATAATTCTTAAATTTCAGATGGTAAGATTGTGTTCAGTAGGCAAAATGTCTCTCCAATGTGTTAACAGTGAAGCCACAGAAATGATAAAATTACTTGTGCTTTGATTGAAGGGTTTTTGGGGGGGGTTGCTGTGAATTGAACACAAGGCCTCGTGAGTGTTAAGCATGTATTTCTCTGCTGAGTTAGATCCTCAACCCTTAATTGGTGAATTTTTGAGATGATGGATAAATGTTGTTGTTTACTTTGCATAGCAATAGTTTGAGTTAGCATATTTTGCTCTTGTCCTAAAAAGGAATCACCTCATGTGGCGTCACCTTACTGGGAAAATGGGAATGTTTCTTTTCTTCTAATTGTTCTGCTTGTTCTGCTTATACAGTTATGTGGAATCTCGTTGATTTCCTAATAAATTTGAACTATATTTTCCAAGCAGTAGTAGCCCACAGCAAATGAACTCATTCTTCAAATCTGTCTGTGTTTCTATTATTGACTAGTAGCCCGAAATACTCAAGTAGCACGTGAGAATGAAATAGTTTTGCCAACTCATTTAAAAATCTACTGATTCCCGAAATAATATTGCGGTTTGTGGGACTGCTGGTCTATTTCATTTCTTTCTTCTATAGCTAGCCTTATTTCACTTCAAATTAAGCATATCAAATATTAAATTTGTTATCTTTGTTTGAAAACATTTTTGTTCGTTTCCTCTGTATTGACTACACCACTGCTTACACAAGGCAAAATGCTGGCAGCCTTCCTCGGTGTTACCTCTCTCTCATCTCCGCGGATATGGGTCCCAAAGTTCTGCTGTTTTTTTTTTTGTTTGTTTGTTTTTTTGGTTTTTTTTTTTTTGTTGTTTGTTTTCCGGTACCGGGAACCGAACTCACGACCTTGCGCTTGCCAGGCAGGCGCTTTTTGCCGCTGAGCTAAATCCCCAGCCCCAGTTCTGCTGTTTTTGCTACAGAATAATTTTAAGGGTCTGCCCTACTCCCCTGCCCACGGTTGTGCTTTAGACCTGTCGTACCTCACCTAGACCTTGCAGTAGGCCTGTAGCTGGCCTGCCTGACTCCTACTTGCCTGCTCTCTATTTTACACACTCAGTACAATTCAAATGACATGGCAGCACTCCCATTTGCAAGAAAATTACTCTGTGTGTCCCTGGGCCAATAGTAAAATCCACACATCATCGAAGAAGAGAGAAAGCCTCCTGGATTTGACTTCTGCCTTGCCGATTCATCTCATGCTCCAGCCATCTAAACTCCTTGCCAAGTCTTTGCCAGGGTCTTCCACTTAAAGTTTCGCATGCTGTCACTCAGGCTGTGTTCTCTAAGGAGAACATCCGTCCTTGCATTCTGCTCTTATTCTTCCAGGCACCATCACCTCGCTCTTCCCAGAGAGCCACTGTACGCTGTGTACAGTGATCCTGAGCCTTTTTATTACCTGCTGTTGGAATGAGCTGCTTCCTATGTGTACTGGGTGGTAGTTGGTGGCTTTTAAATATGGTGGTCTATGACTTACTTGCAGTTCTTTCTCCAGTACTTAAGTTAGACAAGGATAAATATAAAGTGTTTATTCAGTGTGAAGTGAGTGGGTGGGTTGATGGGTGGAATGAATGGATTCATTTTTTTCTTCCGATGCTAGTATTTTCCCAACAAGCCACTATTTTGGCTAAAATAGTTTTATAGGCTATGAATTTTATTTCAAAACAAAATAAAATAGAATAAACCTCCCTGAATTATCCTAATAATCTCACACATCCAGCTATGTTCCCTACAGTATTTATAGCTTAATGTAAAGACCTTTTATGAACTGTCCTAAAGATTAACTTTCATGTGTATTCTACTTTGAAGGGAGATTTCACTGTGGTTTTGAATTCCTTTTCACCTGAACAGAAAGCTATTTAAGTATTGCACAATGGACATTAAAGTGTAACTTGAGTGGCACTGACTTCATAGTACTTTCATTCAGATGCATTTAGTTTAGCAAATAAAAACACTTCCCTTACTAATATTGACAGAAAAACTAATTAGATTTAAACGGGTCTTTTAGAAAAAGTTTCTAAAGCATCATAATTTTTCAGCTAATAAATTGCAATGTAAAACTTCTTTGGCTAATTTTCTGGGCCAATGTGGAAATTCATCTTTATATGCCTATCCTTAGACATAAATAGGCACATCCAAGAATGGGCACACATCTAAAACTCTTCTCAATTTTAATTAAGGCCACATTCTTCACTCTGTTAAATTTCTTCAAAAGTCGTACTGTCCACTATTACTGTTGTGTAATAAATGCAAATATGTACAAGTTAAAGAAATGCCAAATTAGTGACTAGTGATTTTCCAGCTTAGTAAACCAGAACCAAATGAAGCTTGCATTCCATTGAATGTGATATAAATGTGGTGTTTTTCAAATATAGATATGTTTGAATTATAAATGTGTAGTGGTGCTCATAAAAACATGCTTAATAGCCAGTGTTTTGCAAGAAATCTTCCATTTAGGGGACCTTATGAATATGTGTCACTGAATATTTCCATCTAAATGTTTTTAATTAATTTAAATACTATAATAATAAACAATCTATCTTTCTCTAGTAGGTATCACAAACAGTAAGCAGCGTTTCATCCATAACAGAGCCAAGGAATTCAATTGAATACCATGTTGATTTAAATTAGCGTTTTCTCTTTGAAACTGTATCAGGCAGACTATTGATATTCA
Organism: Chinchilla lanigera; assembly: GCF_000276665.1. Taxonomy (NCBI): domain Eukaryota; kingdom Metazoa; phylum Chordata; class Mammalia; order Rodentia; family Chinchillidae; genus Chinchilla; species Chinchilla lanigera. Next base: position 16,940,456 of record NW_004955441.1, on the reverse strand, counting down.
CATTTTACCCAACAGAACACTGAAATGGTTAGGGAGGGCAAGTGTTAGAGTGGATGATTGTAATGCTATCCTAAGACTTCTGCAAGTCTTCTTTTCTGTGCTCCTTTAAGGACTTAACTGCAGAATGAAATTTCAAATTAAATTCATCTAGCTCATAGCCCCTCTTGAGGACAACAATTATATGATTCAGGAAGGTATTCCCTGTAGGACACAACGATAGCCGCATCTGAATAAAATCATAGTTAGGTTAACTTTAGCAATTAAACTACACTTCAGAGCGATAAGAACTATACAAAAACTGTCAGTGTAATAACTTTGAATTGTGTCACTTCATTAAGATTAATAGTTGAAGGTATAGCTGAGAGCATATATTCGTGGAGCCAATAAGAAAATTGATGTTTAAAAAGTCAAATTATACAGTATTTAAGCACCTGTGATATTCTGCCAACTTAATGGAGATTAATGGCTCTTACAGTATAGTGGTTGGATATATTTTCAAAATTAATTGATTAATCATTATTTATTTAAAATCCTCAAAAGATGTCTGTTCTTATTTATTTCTACATGTGCTTATTCCATTAGGTTAAGTGCTAAGGTGAATATTTAAAAATCGAATTGACAGCTATAAAACTAAAAAGTGTAACAGAACCACAAAGATCATTTTAAACCTTAATAACCACAATCTCTTGTCTTTTCTAGTTTATCTTTTCCTATAATGAAAACTGATGAAAAATTCCCATTGTTCTCCAAAGTTCTGTTGCACTGATAGCTATTGTATACTTACTAGGATGTTAAAATCCATCTAAAGAGCAGAAAATATCCATGATTAATATGGACTGCTGAAGTAGTAAAGCTCCACCTCAACCCTTAATACTCTATTCTTACACTTAAAATATGCTATCACATTGAACTACAAACCTTTTCTCCAAGGCCAGCATGCATTCTTATAAATTCAACTTCAAATTCTTAATATTGATAACATACAGTTACAAGATGAACATTCAATAAGCAAAAATTGATTTGTGTGACTTGAGGCATAGTAGTTAATAAATTTATTACAATGAGTACTTGTCGGGAGAGATAAATTATTTGAAAATAATAATCAGAACATATAAAATAAATCAAAAAGATTATAATATTTTATTATATTCATTAGTTTGAATTTTAGCTATCAGTGTAAGGAAAAAATGATGCATTTCTTTGCAAATAGCCAAATAGATTAAAAACAAAAGGAATCTATTAAGTTCCTTCTATAATATACCAAATGTAAAATGTTATTAATCTTCTCCATCATTATTTGGTTTCCATAGCAACTTGGAAAATGTTGTACTCTCGAGAGAAATTCCCTGACATTTGTTTGCATTGTCACAGAAAAAAAGGAAGAAAAGAAAATAGATCTAAGGATTGTAGAAGTCAGTTTTCTAAAAGATGTATTTTAATTATACAATTTGAATTTAAAATATTATTAAAGCCAACAAGATCCACATCTGAATGGTAGAATTTGCGGGTGAAAGTTTAAGAAGAGGACAGGAAGGACATTTGTGTAGTCTTGCAGTGTTTCCCCAATTAAATGAAAAATTGTCAGTTTCACACGCTAGAATACAGGTTACGTCAGGCTAAGGTCACCACTAGTAAGACACAGTAACGTTATTTATCCCCAGACATAGGTGAGAAGCCCCTCTCAGCTCAACTGTTTTTTGTTTTTTGTTTTTTGTTTTTTTTTTGGTACCAGGAATCGAACTCAGGACCTTGCACTTGCCAGGTAGGCGCTGTGTCACTGAGCTATATCCCCGGCCACAAATAGCTTTTTATGTGATCTTGCAGAAACATGCCAGGTATTTTCTCAACCTTTAGAAACTAGACAGAGTGACAAAATATCTGTGCTTATTCTTTATCTACGCAGTGCAAAGTTCTTGTTAAAATTCAAGTGTTCCCTGGATAAGCACATTGACATGGCGTAACGAAAACTGAGGGCAAGAGGACAGTACCTGCCTTACATGTATGAAGTTACTCTTAGGACATTAATTTGTCCAGAGCAAAAATAATTTGTTAAAATTTTTATTCATTTTGTCTTCCCCTTTGGAAGTAGCTTTGAAAATGATTCTAGCAGCAGCATTTTGGGCGATGACCATTCTAAGTTGAGGACTGGTTTTTCTGGTTTTTTGTTTGTTTTCTTGTGTTGAGTGTGGGCAAGCCGATATGCTTTTCCCTTAAATCACTGTTCGTATATGTCAGGCTCACTACCTGTTAATTGCTGTATTCAGTTACTTGGATTCTGCCGTAGGATATGATTGTGGCGGGTTGAACAATGATAGGGATGAGGATAAAAGTTAAGAAATTATTAGAAGAAGTATGCTTTATTGTATTTTGACCAAGTGCACCTTAGTGTGACCCAGAACAATTGTAATGGAACTCGATAGAGTCATATTATTTGATTTTGTAGCTCTATCAGGTAATTAGCAAATATTCTATACCTCCACGTGAGGATGGTGGATGGTAACTGTGGAAGCATCTTGTAAAGTTCAAAATACACCAGAAAGGGCTTTTTTGTTTATTGTGTATTTCTGTTTATTTCTACTGCAGTGAAATATTTAGTCTTAGACAAGGTAAGATTCAATTTACTGAATCTTACCAATTTGTTTTCAGATATCCATTCTCTTCCTCGTTTAGTAAACAACTGCTCTTTGCTGTATTTCAGGCCCTCACCCCTCATACAGGTCCTAGGCCCAGCCCAAGGGTGATCAGTGTCCGTGGGGGGAGATTGAGTCCTGCCTTCCAGCTGCTTAGATGACAGCCTTTGGCTTGTTTTCTGTATTTCTCTGGCTGAACTCCTTCCAGACCAGCAGCCCGACTGTTCCCCAAATACAGTGATATTTCACCAGAACACCAAGCAGGCCCTGAATCTGCAAGTCCAAGTCTGGCTCTGGACAGCCGTCTATGGAGCTATCAGTGCAAAGACAAAGGGGAAGCAGAGCTGTTAGGCCGTCTGTGCACTGCCAGGATAGAAATACCGCTGGAGATGCCCCATAGTCTCCACCATTTCTCATTAATGTCTTACTAATCAAGGACAACCCAGTAGGGACTATCATTAGGTGAATAATGTACAGAATTTTTAACTTGGTTCGAGGCTTTTGTTAGGCCATTAATGATATCAAGTGCAACAATTTTCTAAAAAATATGAAGTATTATACAAACATAAATCATAACAAAGATGGAAAGTAAACTTTCTGAATGGAATATAACCAATTTTAGAAGATAATTCCAAAATTCTGGACACTATCATGGTTGCATTCACTCACATACAATGGTGCAGTAGGAGACAGGAGTAAGGCTGCATTACACCAGAACTGCAGCAGTGGTAAAGAGAAAGGACACGGACGGTGGAGATGACTGCCTAGCATGCCTGGCTTCAACCCTCAGCATTGCTAAAGACAGAAAAGAGAAGTGCAGTGTTTTAAAGAAAGAAAATATTACTCATAACTGCAGACAGTAGAGAAAGTCTTAGAGACAAGTTAAAATCTGAGCTGAGTATTAAAGGATGATACGAGAAGAAAATGCCTAGTTTCGATCAGATGCAGTAGTGTGTCAGTGAACGTCCTTGGGTTAGTCTGTTTATATGATATTCTGTCCTGATTCTTTAAAGCTAGTAAAATGGCCATCGGCCAACTCATAAACCACCTTTTGCAGAATGCTATTTATTTCAAAGCAATTAATATATTTAAAGAAACTAAAAATATCTTATGAACATGTGTAACCAATTTTACATCTTTCTAATAATTTGAAGCTCTTCATTCACCCAGTGCTATTTGTAAAGCTACTAAATGTTAAATAGAAGAAGGCCTCTGTCATTTCATTTCTCTGAAGGTAGCAATTTCGAATTGTCCTGAAGAAGAGCAAGCCATGTAGATAACATGCAATTAAGATGCATCAACAGAAAAGCAAAGTGTAGTTTACTTGTCTGAGTGAAATCGCTAAAAGGAAGATGTCTCGCTTCTTTTGCAATCTTTTATCTTTCCCATTTATAATTTTTTGTTGTCTGAATGAAATACAAATTTATAAATGATTAAAGCATCTCAGCTGCTTTAGAAAAATGAAAGATTATAGAGTAATAAAGAAAATTACTGTAAGTAAATCAAACAAAGATGTTATTTCTTAGCTATGTGAGGGCAAAATGAGATCAGTTCTTTCAGACCTTTCATTTTACATACCTTCCATGTACTCATGAACTGTCTAAATGCAGAATAACTACAATGAGTTCAGCATCTTTTCCATCCACTCAAATGTCATTTTTTCATATTTTGGAACTTGGAATTAATCTGAGTACTCTCCTTGGGTGACTCAGAATGCTTAGTCAATAGTTTTCAAACGACATGAATGACTATGTTTGACATTTATAGTTGTTCTAATAATTCTTTTACTTGCGTAATATATGCTGAATTGTGGAGCTTTTAACCTGTGGATAACTACTTCTTATTTCCATACTTTTTACTGTTTAAGTCTGTATATACATAGATTAGGTATGTTTACAGTTACGTGCCTAGAAGGGTTTGGCTACTTCATAATGTGCTTCTTCTTTTTGTCTTTCCCAATAAATCACTTTAGCCTAATTGACTCAAGGCATTTATGTTCCTGTTGGAAAATTTGTTGAGAAGTAATGCAAAGAGGAACAAAAGAGGTGTCAGCTTTTGGAGTGCAAAATGGAATTTAGAATAAAGAAAGATCCTTGAACACACACCTAATATGAAAATTTATTCCCATGAAACAGATAAGATATATATTAGTGTCCATATCAAATTTTGGGGAGAACTGGAACTCTCACATGCTGCTGATGGGTACATAAAATGGTGCAACCACTTTTGAAAATAGGTAGGCACATTCTCAAAGTAGTTGAACATCGCTGTCATATAGTCTACCCATCTCTAGCCCCATGTTTTTGAAGAGAAATGAAAGAATATTTCATTATAGTGAGTTAGATTTGAATATTCTTAACAGCTTTAATTGTAAGGGGCAAAAACTGGAAACAGAAACCATTAACCATTAACAGAAAGGTAGAAAAAGTGGAGTATCATTGAGGAATAAAAAGGACTGAACTGTTGATACATATGACAGAAGGAGTGAAACTCAAAATAATTACACTGAGTGAAAGAAGCCAAACAAGCAAGACTGTGTTATTCCATCTACATCAGAATCTAGAAAATGCAAACTCCAGGGGCAAGAAGCAGTTCACGGGCTGCCTGGTGTCCCGCAAATGGGTTGGGCTATGTCCCAAGAAGGAAAAATACCTAAGGAAATGAATGTGTTCGCTATTGTCACTGTGTTGGCATTTCTGGGTATGTAAGTGTATCAGTACTTATCAGACTGCGGATTTTGAAAGTGTGCATCTTACTGAATGTCAGCTGTATCTCAAGAAGGCTTTTTGAAGGCCTAGGGGATACACATTAATTATAGGAAGAGCAACGAATAAAAACTAGGTCTCTGCCTTTTTTGCACTAATTGTTTTAAGTTGCAGGTCCAGATTTTAGATTAAATGATCCAACAGAGATACATTTTGACTTGATTCAATTCTTATGTCTTGGGGAAAAAAAAACCCCACACTGTACATACTTTTAAAAACATGACAAAATCTACCCCCTTCCCAAGGTGCTGGATTTCTACAGACTGTGACTTTACCAACTGCAACACACTTAAAATCCTTTGCAGAATTAGTTGAAGAGAAAACAAACTCTGCATGTATGATGTTAAATGCTCAGCATTTTGCTTAATTAACTCAGTCTTGTCTATTTCATCTGCTGAAAAGATTACCAAGAGATAAGTTTTTGATTTGACAAAGTATTTACTGAGGAGCTTTACAAATGAAGCTTCTCTTTCTGAAATAAAGTACAGACAGTGGAGATATAGCTGCACTCAATATGTTAATTCTATTGCGAATTTATCAGTTTGGAAAATCAGAATGAACAATAGCAGTGCAAGTTTTTCCACTGGCCTTCACAGTTATCGGAGTAGCCTGTCTTTGGTTGTGAGAAGGCATCTGCTCTGCATCCAAGGTAATATTTTTGAGCCTGTTTTATTAACTAGTAGGAAATAGCAGATCTACTGGCTGAATCTAGAGCATAAAATTAGCATAATTAAAGGATGGCTTTACTGTAGGTCACGAAAGTTTGTTTAATTTCTAATTCATCTGTGCACACTGAGGTAGAAAGTGGCCCTTGGAAACATGACAGTGCTGTGCTGTGCCAGAGCAGCTGACTTATATAAAAAGAACAAAGTTAATTATCGTGTTTTGATGCTGTGAAAATTAACATCATTTTTCTGTTTAGGAAACTTCTGTGTTAAGGAAGCAAAATATACATGAAAGCTTCCATGTGAAAGATACACATCTCTTTGCCTTTTATTGAGAATTATTGTTCTGCACAAAAATGAGAGCATTAGGCTATTTTTATTGCAAAACAAGACTAAAATATATCTTATAACTTTATTCTCCTTTAGGAATATTAACTCCGTTTCCTCTTACATCAGCCTAAAGCTTTGTGTCATCTTTAAAGTCAACATCAAAGTATGTGATTTGGCTTTAAAGCTCACGAGTTTCTGGCTGAGATGAAATGACCGGCTTCTCTCTGTCCACACAGGAAAGGACACTGTGCAAACCAAAATTAGCTTCACACGCTTCCCTGTCAGGAATAAAAGGGATTGCCTCCTCTTCCTCTTGGTGGTTTTAGAGCCAAAGTTGGAGGATTTTTTGTGCCACCAATTCAAAAGAAAGAATAAATGTCAGTGTCTATCCATTTATCCTCTCAACATACACCTCATTATAGAATCTCTTTGTCTTTGAATTCTAATGAAATCATTTTTAAGCTAGCGGTATGGGATATTTTCTGCTGGATGATTTAGGCAAGTTTCTCAGAAAGGGGAAGCAAATTACTGGGCCTTTATTTTGCCTTATTATTATTGTTAACTTTTTCTTAATAGACAATGAGAACCATTCATCTGAGGGGGAAACAGTATTTTTCAGTGAAGGTCCAAGATTGTTCATAGCATTTACATATGACTTATTTATATTATTTATTTATTTGTTTTGGAGACAGGGTCTCTCTGGGTAGTTCAGGCTGGCCTGGAGTCACTGTGTAGCCCAGGCTGGCCTCGCACGTGCAGCGATCCCCTGCTTCAGCCTCCCGAGTGCTGAGATTATAGGCACGCACTACCACGCCAGCCTATATATGATCTAAATAATTGATCTTTGTGTTGTGCACCATTGTGACCAATAACCCTGATCCGCCCCCAAGAGTGGATTAAGAAATCTCTAGCAGGTTGATGAGATGCACGTCTGGGTGTAACCTTAGACACGGTATTGTTTTCCCACCCATTCCTTCCTGTTCCTCTACTGTGCTTCCAGGCCACTTTGAACTGAGCAACTTTGCTCTCCCACACCACTGTCATGGTATTTCTTCCTTGGAACCCACTGACTGCTCAGTTCCCTGAAACTGCGGTAAACGAAGCCTGTCCTCCTTTAAATTGTGGGTGTCAGTGTGTCCCAGTGAGAGGAAAGCTGACTTTCCATAATAGACAGTAAACTCCAAGAGAGTTTGTTCACCATCTATTCCTTATCCCTAAGCACAGCATTTGACTCATAACAGGATCTCCACATGTACGTGTTTATTAAAGATTGAATAATAAAATTATTGAACAAAATATATTTATTTAGCTTTGAAGTTATACTTTTTCTTGGAGATCAATTTCATTGAAACTTTAGATGCACAGATTCAGAAAGCATGGTTTCAGCTACTGGGAAACAAAGCTGGGTTTTCTCAGCCAACTAAAATAGAAAAATTAAAGTAATACAAATATTCGGAAGTGTTGAAATTCAGAAATGTGTTTTGGGGTACAGAAAGCTAGAGTATAAATAAATAATTAATAGAATACATGTTGTTATTCATACAGATTGTGAATTTACAACTATTCATATTTCAGCTATGCATTTGAAAATTCCAGATTTATTTTTTGCTGGAGTCCAGAATGAGGTGAGATTACCTTTACTTCTCCAATGATTGTATGTCCTAAGTAATGCAAATAAATATGCAATTAGTTTAAGAATGTGGATTTGGAAAGGTGATTCTAAGCTGAGACAATGCTGAACAGTTTTTTTAAAAAATTTTTCTCTCATTCTTGATTTATCTAAACAGATAATCTAAAGTTGATTGTTTTTGTTAAATTCTGTCAGCCTGTAGTGTAAAAGACATATAACTTTAGGGTTGGAATCGTCAAGGTGGTCAGTGTATGCAAAACACAGGAGGACATAAAGCTAAAAATTGGAAAGCAGCCATTGTCGAAGAAGCACAAAAGAGATCCCGGAGGATCATTCACCTGAAAGAATGAGACATCCTCTTGAAACCCAGGAACCCAAAAAACAGAGAGATGTTAGAAAAAGTATCAGAACTGAAAAGGAAAAAAGGATTTCATTTGGACAGGAAAAAATATGGTAGATGGTTGGTGTTTTAATGAACAAAAATATGGGATGAACACTTTAAATCAAAAGAACATGACAAGACTAGCCAGGGAAACATTACGAAGCAGGTTCAGAGTCTTAGATGTTTCTCACTCTCCTTCTTGTCTACCGTGATTTCTCATCTGTGAGCCTCATTTCTCAAAGAATGATTAAAGGATTTTAATATGGTCTGTGAGAATCCTCTGACTGTTAAAAAAAGAGGCTTCCCAGGTTCCACCCTACAGTAAGAGAGCAGCACTGTGTGTGGAATCCAAGCATGACTGATTTTACAATCCCTGGAAGAGCTGTCACCTTTCCAAAGTTGAGAAGACCCAGACCTACACCTTTTATACTAGTGCTCTCGTCCTATCCCCTGTCCATTAGAATTATGTTGCATCTGCTCTCCTACACACACTTTTTCCCTGATCAAAATTCTGATCCTTTTAGAAACAAAGCGCTAGTATTCACTATCCCATACCCTGTAACAGTGATGGCGAACCCCGCCAACCTTTGTGACACAAATATCCCACTGCAGTATGCATGCAGTGTGACTTGACCGCCACTGCTCTGTGACTTGATTTAGTCATCTTCCCTATCATGGAAACACAATACCTGAGACCCAGAACTTAAAGGAAGGGTTTACTCTGCCTCAGGATTTCAGGGGCCTCAGTCTAGGGTTTTTGGTTCCAAGAGAGAGACATCATGGTGAAAGCACGTCGTGGGTCACAGATGCTTTGTTCATGGTAGCTGAGCAGAGCAGGGCAACAGTGCCAGGAAGGAAGGGGCGCCTGACTGGACATGGATCCCAGGGATAGGCTGTTTCCTTTGGAGACACACACAGAACTATGTCCTCCTGTTCCCTTAGACAGCTCAAGTTAACAATCCATCTCATACATCCACAGCTCCCCTGTTCAGCTTGATATTTAACCACACCTTCTTAACCCTAACTAGTCTCCAAATAAGTGCAAAATTGTCATTCTATGTAACTATGAGACAACTATCCTACATACAACTGAAACACAGTAACTCCTGCCCTAAAGTCTCAACAGTTCCAGCATTGCTAAAAAGTTCAAGTGTCTGAGACTAAGGCAGTAGTGGCAAACCTGTGGCATGTGTGTTATTTTTAAGATCAAAGGTAATAATGTGCGAGTGTTTCTTTTTTTCTGAACTCAAACCTCAGTATTTAGGTTAAATTGCAGTGGTGATACTTTACAATAAATAAGTGGGTTTGGGGTTGCAGTTTGGGCATTTGTCTCTAACAGGTTTGGAATCACCAGACAAAAGCAAACTTGTAGCTGTGAGCCCCTAGAATAATAGAAAACAAGTTACATAATCATAAGGTACCGTGGCAGAGGTTAAACATTGCCATCCCCAAAAGAAGGAATGGTGACGCTAAAAAAATAGTACCAAAGCAAGATTGAAACCTCGGTGTGTGGGGAGTGCCCAGTGGTAAGCCCCTTAGCTCAGTATTTGGCATCTGAAGCACAGGGTGTTAGGATGTGAGTTCCAGAGGGGTTGGGAAGTTCCACCTCTGTAGCCTTGCTATTTGCAGGCCATATGGCCTCTTTTCTGGAGTGGGTTAGCTGCTGGCCTACAGCTTTACTTAGCAGCTGTTCTGGATTTCTGGCATCTCTAATTTCTTGGTTACTCCACTTTACTTGCAGTGGCCTCTGAGTGCCTGGATGATTGAGCACTATAAAATTAATCTCTGGGAACCAATTTCCTAGGTGACCCTTCTTGAGCAGGGACTTTCTTCTCAAAAGAAAGGTTTATACTTATGTACCTTTGAGCATGCAATGGACATAGTCTTGCTGATTCCTGTATTGCCCTCAAGGCATGTTTCTTTTTATCCCTGTTCCAATTACTTCAGCAAACATTACCTTTAGCTCCAACTTTACTAGTGGTCCCTTTCAGGACCAAATTTCAGCCTTCAGAATACCTTTCCTCTGCCTTTTGGACCTGATTCTCACTATATACTGCAAACCAGGTCCAAAGGCATCTGAACTACATGTTCAAGTAGAGTCACACCAATGACCCTGGGTCTGGTCCAAATTTTCTTTTTTTTTTTTTTTTCGGTTTTTCTCCGGTACCGGGAACTGAACTCACGACCTTGTGCTTGCCAGGCAGGCGCTTTTGCCGCCGAGCTAAATCCCCAGCCCCTGGTCCAAATTTTCTGTATTGGTCAGCTTTCCTGTCAATGGAACACAATACCTGATGCATCTTTAGAGAGGTTTAATGTTGTTCACAGTTCTGGATTCAGCCCAAGGTCAGCTGGTTCCAAGGCAGAATCATGACAGAAGGATGTGCTGGAGCCAAGATAGTTAATTCATTGTGGCTGGGAAACAGCACAGGGAGGAGTGACAGAAAGGAAGGGAAGAGAGAAGAGAGAGCAGTTGCAGACCTCAAGGTCTCACCTTCATGACCCTGGGAGGGACACTCAGGAGTGTGCTTTATGAAGTCTGTGGGTGATTCTCAAGCCATTCAAGTTCAACGGTGTACCCAATCACAGTACCTCCAGTATATAATGGTGACACAGTAGGCTTGCTTTGTAGAAACTGTCTATGGGCAATCTCCTTGCCATTTCGATATTTTCACCATACCTACTTCATTTGGCTAGAATTTGAACAGAGGAAGGTGGAACACTGAGTGCCTAAGGAGGGTCTATTTTGAGCAAGATGGTCATTTCTATAGTCTGAAAACTTACTGTGTAGGTGACCAGTAAGAATCTTGCAAAGATCTAACCCTGAATATAGTAGGGCAGGTGTAATGTTCAAATTACTGAAGACAAAATAGAACCAACAGCTTTCTCCTGCAGGTGCTTTACCTTTCTATGGTATGCAAGCTGTGGAAAGGACTTTGTATTTAGTTTGTAGTGTTTCACTGCCCGTTGGGAGGAATTGAGATAGACTTTTCCCATGGCACTCTTAGACTCTTGGAAAATATATGCTGTGTACATTGTAACGTCAATTCTATCACAGAGTCTGTAGCTAGTGAAAGCCTTAAGGAATAGTGCAAATAGTAATTAGGAGAGACGGTGGTGATGGACAGACCAAACAGTTCGCTTCCTAGCCTCAGCAGGTCTAAGAAGCCTTCAGGAAGCAATTCATGAATATAATGACAGCTCTGCCTAGGAAGAGGAGGTGCCCGCAGTGTGTACGTGGCAAGCATTTCAGTTTTGAATTATTATATAAGTACCTGAGGAGGTCTTCAGGTGATGCGTCAGGAGAGCGCATGTGTTCTTTTGAGTCTAAGTGACATGAAAAGGTAGAGTCGGTTTGTAAGGACAAGGAAACCCCTGCTCCGTAACACCCCAGCATTCTGTGAAAGCGTACTCGTGCTGTCATTCACATCGCTGCACTCTAGAATTTCCCTGTTGTAGCAAAGAGAAGGCGAAACCAGCCTCTGTGGCTATGTGTCTAAACAGCCAGTGGATAATTACTAGGGACTTAAGGGCGCAACAAGGAAAAGTGGAAGCTATTAATAAGTTACAGCTGAACAATGTGATAGAGCACAGCGCTCTGTATGTTCGCTCAATGAAATGGGTGGTTTTTGAAAAAGGAAAGGAACCTACACACCTAATTTGTGTGTAGATTTGGGCAGTCCAAGTTACACTGAGCCTCTGATGAGGAAACAAAGTGGGCATAAATAGAAATCCAAACTAGGATCAAAGGCATACCTCCACTGTGACTTATTCTAGGAATCTTTTCCTGAATTTCCTCTTGCCTAAGGGGTTAGGAACCTTTTTGCTGATAACAAAGAGAACTGAGATATACCTAAACCTTCTTATGTTGCTAGGGGAAACTAAACCATACAGCTGATGTCTCTAAAGCTCTGTTTTTTCACTGAAAATGAGGGTAGTAAAGAGTCCTAGCGTGGACAAGGAGGGATGAGGCCGTGTGGTGCAGCTGCTGCTTCCTGGAGAGTCTGCCCCCCAGACGCTGACTTTGAGAGCCAGCAGCCCGAGGTGCTGTTCCGCTGCCAGTTCACTCACCTCTTTGAACTGCACACCGTACCTTGCTCTCCCACAGTCTTCTCTCCTTCCCAGATAGGTGTTGATGTTTTAAGGGAAAATCTCACCCTCTCAAACTCTCCAGGAGGTTAAAATTTGTGCAAGTCATTCTACCTCTGTTTTAATATTCTTGTACAGTGTGGTCCTTGAGGAGCCATATTTTTGTTTCCTCCAGCTATAATACTTTTAGGTAAAGGGCAGCAACATTGCAAGTTGTTAAGAGGACAGGCAGAACACACAGGTGGACTTTAAGACTTTGATTCCAACACTGCTATTTATTACCTCGGTTACCTTGAATGAGCACCTGATTTCCTGATGTTCTTGTTTTCTCACTTGTTGAGATAATGATGCAGTACTTTCCAGAGTGCATGTTTGTGATAAAGGAGGGCATGCATTGGTATTGCTTGGCGTAGTGTCCAGAAGAATTGCAGCCTCTTCTGACCTCCTACTTCCCCAAAAGGTAAAGTGCAGTGGGTAGAGACACTCACTCATTTATGTATTGAGTGTCTCCTGGATACCAGGCACCGTTCTAGGTTTGGGGATAAATCACTGTACAGAACAGAGGAAAAAGTCTAGTTTCATAAAGAAGTTATAATGATAATCCTAGTCTTGAATATGAAGAAAATGCATACTTCACAAACTTCTTTGCATCCTCAAATCATATTAAAATAAGAAAATGAATTTGTGAAATCAAGCCAAAATAAAATATGAATAATTAATTCTAATTTATTATGAAATGTTAATGGAGGTTTGGATTAATTATCAATGGGGACAGTCCTGTTGAAGAATTTAAAAATTCTAAACCCAGAAGAAGAAAAGAGGAAGGTACAAGTCATATTAAAGAAAAATAACTAATATTTTTAGAAAAGTATAAATGAGTGTGTATAATTCCCATATAAAGATGCATCCCTGAATAAGTTTAGATTTATAAAGGTATCTTCACTTCTTACATGTATAAATATATAATCTTTTTAAAAATATAAAATCCTCAACAATTTGTTACAAAATGATTTTTAATTGGATTTCATTCCATTTATCAACCTTGCCCCCAAATAGTATATCATGTGCTACATACTCACAAAAAGTGATATTTAACTTCCTTGGACCTGAACAAACTCACTTATTTCTTAGAAGAATGTTTCCTATCTATTACAATGGTCATGAGATAGGCCTATCAAATGAACATGTTTTCCATGCAAGACAAACGAAACATACTAAACAGCTGAAGCACTTGTTACTGAGTACATGTTATAAGGATTGTCCAGCAAAATGATAAATACTGTGAACTGGTCAAAGAACAATTCCTGTACAATGGGGTCTTGAGGCAATGCGTCATCCATAGACTCAGTGTTTACCCTTCTTTGTGGAAGCGCTAGTAGGGTTCCTAACCCCACCCTCTCTACCAGTTTCCGGGAAGCTGTTCTTCTGAGCTCATCGTTCATTCCTCACACATCTCTGGCTGCCTTCTGCTCTGCCGTGGTGCACGCAGGGGAGTAGGAGAACAGGGAGCCTGCTTCACAGAGGCTGACACCGCTGCGAAAAGGGAGCAAAAGCTCCCCACACGTGGGCCACATGTGGCTATGAAGATGTAGAGGAAGCACCTTTACTGACGGGACTTCGAGGAAGAGGTGTTAACCCCGGACCTGGGCTTGGGCAAAGTTCCGTTGTGGTGCTGGGGATGGTCCAAAGGGGGCCACAACAATATTTCAGAAGCCAGAACAGAGCTTTGTAGGCAGTAGGGAGGCTGCAGACCACAGGGAAAGAAGCGGGGAGGGACTTGCAGTCAGTGTTTTTGAAAGACAGTGGCGGAACAATTGCCTGGAAATGGAGGTAGACACTTTATTTCTAGAAGTCATTTGTAACAAGAATGATTTGTGCCGTGGTCCGGCCACAGCAGGTCCAGGAGATTCCTGCAGGAGGGAACGACGCGGCGAAGAGACAAACAACACAGACACCAGAGGTCCTTCTGGTGGGCCAGGGGAGCAAGGCTCCTCTGACACAGAGAAATGTTTTCTGCTCTATTATATACTTGTTCAGTTGCACATGAAACTTGGCAGGTTAAACAATTTTCACTTAGGTACAATGTGGTTTCTATTTTAGTTACAGATTTAGGTATGGTTGACTGACCATCTGGCCATAACCCTAGTAAGAAATCAACCTTTCTAAAGCACATAAAAGGGCCCCAAAAGATCAATCACTAGGTGTCCTTGATTAGGTATAATTTTTCACAGAACTGTTCACTTGTCTACTGGACAACAGGACCCACATTTACAATATCTCCACCAAGAGCCAGTTCAGCACACACAGGGCCTTCGCCTCATGTTTCCCATGCACTGAGGTTTGTGCGGCGCTGTCTTCCTGTTCAGTGGGCGAACATTGCCACTCAGGAGGTAGGGCACTGACGTAGATATCTGTGGTGGCTGCTACTTCCCCTTTCAACCCTGAAGGGGCGTCTTTCATCCTGGACTCTGATGCCTTAACTATTTTCAGTTCTGATCCTTCAAGTTCCCAACCATCCCTTATCAATAGTACAGTGAACATCTGGAAAGCTATGATTAATAGACAGTAGAGGGAGAGGCCGCACACCCATCCTATGCGGTCCCTGCTTTGCAGGTACCCGCCGCCACTCCTGACTTGGTCAAGGAACTGGCACTGGAAGGTCTCCGGCAGACCTGGATGACGTTTTCCTATTATGTAATTGCTCCCTTCCAAACACAGAAACAAACGCACACATTCACACACGGCCAAAGCGTTTATTCTTTTTAGTGAGTTAAGAATATTGTATTTGATTCCAAAGCTTTCCAGCCGTGCCACACTGGACAAGTCACTCTTTCTGAAGTGAAGATACACCTGCTTTTACCTCAAAGAGGACTACTTTGAGGGTGAATCGAACGGATGTGGTGTGAGTGTTTTCTGGACCCTGGGATGGGCTTTGTCAATGTAGAGATTTTATGATAAGGTAAGATAAGATTCAGGCCAAGTACTTGTACATTGAACCAAACCAAACAAAGAAAACAATAGGAAGGAAAGAAAGACTAAGACCTGCTGAAAGCATCTCAATGCAACAGTTGTGCTTGCATTTTTATTCAGGAGCTAATTACACAGGCTAAAAGCCTCTCTGGAGGGTGGAAGGAGAGATTCTTGTCTACTTGCTAATTTACTGTCATCAGAGATTTGCTGCAGTTCCTTGTGACTATAAGAAGACGAAATCCAGTAACATGTTTTACTAGTCCTAGTTCTGCCACTTATGGCCTCAGTAAAGCCCAGCCTCTCTCTTCCTCTCTCAACTGGGGATAATAATAGCTTGAGGCTGTTGGAAGGGTCAACAGATTATCCGTGTGATTTAAAGGAAGATGAGAGTTTTGAGTGTAAAATAAAGTTAAAAAGACATTCGGGGTTTTTTCCCCCTTTCTGAGGCAAGAACACAGAACACTCATGTCTGACTTTCAGCTCAGGCTGTGTGTCAGTCAGTGGGAAGCAGAAATGTTCACCCCTTCCACAAGAACACAAGAGCCCTTTTGGACTTCACACCTGCTCTTGTGTCACAAGGAACAAGCAACGGTAAGAGCTGCCTGTTGTGAGTGAGCAGGCGTCAGCCTGCGCCTGGAGACACTGAACAGACACAACCAAGAGCCCTGTCCTTGTAGCTCACCTTCTCCTCTGGGAGATGGAACTAAGTGATCCTACTTCACAGATCAGTATATAAGTTCCGTGGGGAGAAAGAAAGGGAGGCGAAGGAGAGGACAAACGTAGGTGACTCTGGACCAGAGATCCGCAGGAGGAGGCTGCACGCGGTGCAGGCACGGGAGGAGGAACGCACAGGAGGAGGAACAAGGAATGCACAGGACCACCGTGAGGGCACTGTCGGGCTTGCTGTAGAATCAGCCTATGGGCGGTTGTGGCTGGAGCAACGGGGAGTTTGGGGGGGAACTGACAATGAGCTACCAGATGCCAGGGCCAGTCAGAGCGTCCAGTTGGCCATCCCGAGAACTTGGGCTTGTACTCTGACAGAGGCGGAAAGCCTGGGAGGTTTTGTTATTGTTTATGTTTCTGGAGAATTTTTAATGCCATAGGAAAATGCCTTCTCATATGAAATGGGTAAAGCAAGATGGAAAACTTACGTAGAATACCAAGTATTCATTTCTGAGGCACTGCTGTTAGTTCCCTTTCCATCTGACTTCATTCTCCAAAGCATCACAAGCTGCGCAGGTCCTGTAGGAGAGCCTTTGGTTTGAACCGGTGACATAAAGTCAGTGTTGGCCTCTCTCAGAATGAAGACATGTGCTCTCCTCTGTGATGTGCTGACATTCCTGTGAGGTGTTTCTCCCGTGTAAACTCGTTCTGTGCTCTGGGTGCCCTGGAGCTTGGGTGAGATGGACGCTGCGGTGTAGCTGTCCATGAGGTAACTAAAGGCAGTTATGAGTGTAATGCAACCGGCGGTCCCTTCACATCGGGAAAGAACAGGCAAGGGAGACCTCTGACTGCTGAGGACATTTAACCGTGCTTTTGTATACAGCCAGTGTTTACCTAGATTCTAAGTTAATTTCACTTTCCAACTACAAACTTTAGTCGTTTCATTGGAGCTGGAACTGCACCCCATCTAGAAACTTGATAAGTTTAGAAGTTTATAATTCCTATTTTTCTAAAGATTTACTTTTTCATCTTCTCTTTACCTTGTGACATATTAGGATGATTTTCATGGCCCCTGACAGCAGCTATTCTAGTGTGGATTCTAAGGTTTTTTATCAGAGAAAATGAAGAGATACTTAACTTTCCTGCTTCTTGGGATACCTCTACTTTTAACTCTAAAAGGTTACTCAATTTCTCATGGGTGGGCTTTGATCCAGGGAATCACAGGACTGGACTTTAAGCTTTAAATGGGTCTCTTTGCCTCCGTGGTGTGTGTGTGTGTGTGTGTGTGTGTGTGTGTGTGTGTCAGAGACACCAAGGGACAACAGGCAGGAGATTATTTTGGAAAGCTAAGAAAATTCGGTTGAGTGAGACCAGGGTGGTAATAATGACATAATGATGAGAATCGGTTAAATTCTGGATGAATTCTGATGGTAGAGTTGATAGATTTGTAATGATTTTACCCAAGATTTCTGGTCTGTATGTCACTCTTTATCTGTATTGATAATTATATTGAAGTTACTTGAATTTCATTTGACCCCATATATGTCACTCTGCCCTTAAATAAGCAATGCCTTAGGAATTCTTTCTCTGCTTATCTTTCTGAGAACTTTGCCTTGTATAGACATGTAATGTCAAAAACAAGTGTCAGTGTGTCCCATTACCAAGCTAAAATGATATGTGGCATATTAGCTGTTCAATGTGGTGAGAAGGCAGGTGACAGTGGCTCGTAGTACCCGCGTCCTGGTTTCCTCTATCCTCTTTGTTCCACCTCCCCTCCCACAAAAACTGCAATAAAACTGTAACTGTCAGCCACTCACAAACACTTTGTTTATGCCAAGATACCAAGATGTAGCTCTTAAACTAAACTGTACCAGTGAAGTTTTAAAAATAATTACCAAATATTTTTCCAGTCACTTTATTTTACATCTAAACAAGCACATCAGTTTCCTTGGACTCAACTGTTTTATTTGTCAAAATTTTGAGAAGACATTCTAGTGGAAAATCATATACTCTTATTCATGGTTTGTAAGCTAGAACAAATCTGGGTCACAGAGGCCTTGCTACCTGGAAAGAGTTATCTGAAGCACATACAAAAATATTTCACATGAACTCCTTGATTCGTTATTAATACCTTAAAGCGCTTATTTGTTCTGAAAGGGTAAAGAGGAAAGGTAAGGGGAAGAAAAAGAATGATCTCTTTTTACCAGTGCTGCCCCTTTTCAGAAGAAATCCATTGCTACACTAAGTCCAATTTACCATTTAATCACACCCAGCTTGTTACCTCTCTTAAATAGGTCACACTATTACATTTGAACAATCCCAGTTTTCCAAGCTTTTCTTTTTTAAATCAAGATCTGATGTGTTTGCCTATGGTGATTGTTGTAGTCAAGGTTGACAAGGGAAGCAATTTAATATAGGATACATAGTTTATAGGGTTGTTTTATAGGAGTCACCCAAAGAGTCAAATACAAAGAGTGCAGGAAATCTGTCCATGCACTAAAGACCAAGGAATCCAGCTGAGGGCCTGGATCCCACAGAAATGTCCTGCCTGAGTCCAGCTGAAGACTTAGAGCCCATTACAGTGCCTCCCACGAGTCCAACTGGAGGCCCAGAGCCCATGACAATGTCTCATGCAGGCCTGTTTCACAGATGTGCACTGGGAAGGCCCAAAGATCAATGGCAGAAGCTAGAAACGCTGTGCCAGCGGGATGAAGGATCTGTACAGGAGCCAGGAAGTGATGCTCAAAGAACCAGAGCTCCCCCAAGAAGTCCCACATCCATCCTCAGCAACAATGAGGTCCCGAGCTCCTCCCATGGAGGATGGCCGAGTTCCCATCAGGGAAGCCAATGTGACAAGCTTCTCCAGGAGACTGAGCAGTGCATCAACTTCGCCTCCGGAGCCAGGGAGCATTGCTCAAAGTGAGGACCAGAGCTCCCCCATAGTAAACCATAGCCATTCTCAGTGACAAGGTCCCAAGCTCCTTCGACAGTAAGAGCACTTGAGTTCATCAGGAAAGCCAGCAGGACAAGCTCCTCCGGGAGAATCAACAGTCCCCATGTTTTCTTTCCAGCTTTCCTTTTTATTTTGTTGGCAGCAGTCCTCAGGTGGGTCCTCCACACCCAGCTGATCCAGTTCAGTTGGGTGTCACAAATTAACCACCAGCTGTCAATCTGCCATAGTGATACATTAATTTGACCTTTTTTACTCCTTTTTTCCCTGCTTTTTTCCATTTCCCAGGTTCATGCAGTTGTACAACGTGAATAATAATGACATTCATGTTTGTTTAAGCATCATTTGAACCTTTGTTTGGAGTCATTGTATTGGCACCGGACTGGGCAGCAAGCTGAGAAAGCTGGAAGGAAAGAGAGGGCAGGGAAAGTGCGGCGCTAGTCCTGTCTTTCAGTTGCAGCCGTGATGTGAGACACCACAGAAAAAGAAAGGGACAGAATGGGAGGCAAGTGGAGAAGGCGGAAATAGCAGCTGGGTCTAAAGGAGAAGTTCTAGGTAGACTTGCAGGCACATGCCTGTAATTCCAGTGTTCTGAGAAGCCGAGGCGGGAGGATTGGAAGCTTAAACCAAACCTAGGCAATTTAGCCTCTTGGTGAGGTCCCATCTCAAAATAAAAAAAAAAAAAAGGAGGACTGGGGATGTAGCTCAGTGAGAAGGCCCTGAGTTCATTCCCCAATACTACAAAAACAAAACAAAGAAATTGGAAGTGTTCACAGTCACATGAGGCCTACATTATTCATGAGACAGGAAGACAACATAAATATCTGATCGTGTGGTCATTGTGTTTACCTAAAATCTAAATGGGTCTGGTATATGTATAGCATATGTTAAGTCACAGCACACTTGAACTTGTCTGTACTATTTGTGTGTGGATTTGAAATTTAGTTTCTCTGCCTCTTCTCCAAGTAGAAATATGGTACCAGCAATTTCATGGAAATAACTGATTGACAATCTGCCATTATCAGAATGCATTTACATATGGGAATTAATTGCCTATGCGTGGGAGTCCACATGATTGATAGGAATCAAGCAAAGGGTTTAAGATAAAAAGGAAGCATTAATAGTAGCAAAGAAAAAGAAATTTTGAAAAAATAGAAATAATAGTCACAGATGCTCAGCATCATTAGCTTGGAGAAATAAACATTAAAATCACTATGAGGTACCATCTTACATTGGAAGGGGTGGATATATTAAAAACAGAAGCAGACAATAAAATGGGTTAGCAAAGATATGAAGAACTGGAAACCTTGTGCACTGCTGCTGTAATGGAAAACTCTGGAAAGCAGCTTGGCATTTCTTAAAATTTAAAAAGAGATTTGCCTGTGACTCAGCAGTTCTGTGCCAGAGTTCCTACCCAAGAGGAATGAAAGTGCGCCGCATAGCACTTGTCCACGGGTTCTCACAGCACAGTGGCATCATTCATAACAGGAAGCAGCAGAAATAACTCAGGTGTCCTTCAGCTGGTGCACAGAGAGGCACAGTGTAGTGTATTCATACAGTGTAACATGTTCGTGCTACATGCTCTAACATGCACGAGCCCCAGAAATCACGATGCTGAGAGTCGTGACTCCCTGTAGCGGTCTACAAAAGGTGCGGAGAGGTGAGCGCAGGCCTGGCTTGGCAAGAGTGTGGGAACTGGACGTGACTGAAAATGGGCACAAGGCTTACTTTTGATGCGATAAGAATATTGCAGTGTTTGGTTGTGGTAATGGTTTCATAGTGTTTTTGCTAAAACTCATTGAATTGTACATTTAACACATTTTGTAGTATTTAAAATGTACTTTGGAAAAAAAATAAAATATACTTTGAAAACTCGGTTGAGCATTTTTTAAAAACGACAAATGGGGAGAGTTTGAATGGTAGCATCCGAGAGCTCAGAGGAGGCGACATTTCCAGAGAAGATGGAAGTAGCAGGTGGTGTCAGTGGCAGTTTATGTGAAAGAATGAAATGAAACCTAACAACCTGTTGCTGTCACTTTTGATTTTACCAGGGAAGCCACTCTGCGGCCAGCCCAGCCTGCAAGTATCTGCAGGAAAGCCCTCCATGACTCCACATTTCATCGCTTGGGCTGTGGCCGCAGAGCAGCTTAAGACTGCCATCATCTGCTTCTTTAAATCAGGTCCACTATGCGTAGAATGTTAGGAGGATTTCTGTTGTTGTTTTGTTAGGGCAATTCTGCGTAAACTGTTGTGCAGTGCTTACATGAACAGGAGTTAATAAAGATCACCAAGTTGTTCTTGTTTGTTGTAGTTCTGGGGCCCCAGCACAAGCTGTACTGATCCCATCCCTGTGAGTGAGGGAAGATGAAAGGGTGGGCTCGGCGGGCAGGAGAGTGCAAGGGATTGTGCTGTCGGTAACTTCGTGGGCTTTGCTTCGTGGAGAGGATTTTCCCCATGCCCCAGTGATAAAGAGTCAACTTTTCTTCTGCAGTCTGCTGGGAGGGTATTCTGTACAAGAGAGAATTACTGTGGATATGCACAACACATAGAACACTAGCACTTTTTAGAGAACTAAAAATAAAACCAAATAAGCTTAATAATAAAATGCTCAGGATTACTTGTTTTCCCATGATTTAATTTCCAAGAGTTCACAGTGGCTTTCAGCCACAGTATAGATATCGTGTAATTTCTTAGGTGTTTTTAAAAGAACCTGTGATTAAAAAGGGATGTTCTGAGTGTTAGATGAGGAGGTTAACTATAATCCATTAATCCACTGTATACTAGGAACCATAAGAAAGGGCTTGTATTGGCTGGTTTTATGCCACTTAAAATGAATTCCAAAGTGTTGACTAAAATGAGTTCGCTACTGTTCAGTGTTATAAAGTTTTTCACCTGCACATATTCAAGATCTTAAGATCTCAAGATCTTATTTTAGTTAAACAGTGCTAAGGATGACTTTGTACTTCATGGCTGGCATTTGTGGTTTAAAAAGTCAGCAGTCAAGAACACAGTGAAGGAGTTTTAAAAATAGAGTATGAGAGACTGCTGTTGGTTTGTTTTCATAGCTTGCATGAGCAGGTGTCCTATCACTCGAGCTACAGTGAGGTGCAGAGCACAGCCCCAGGTTTCACTGTCTGGCAGCGGAGAAGGCAGGCGCCTCTCTTCCTGCCTGTTCGGGCATGCATGTAGGAGCAAGCAGAGTGTCCGTTTTCTTCCTCTCTCAAAGAAAAAAGCAACCTGACATTAAAGGTGATTAAGATACTGGACTTGGGCAGGTAGTATGATTTGTATGTTTGACATCGCATTTATTATTTGGAAGAGTTCATTCAGTATTTAAGTACTGAAGTTTCTTACAGGGGTGCAGGTGAAGAAAGCAGAGAATCAGGGTGAAATCTTTCAAGCACTGTGTGGAGGGGTCCCCAGAGACAGTCTGCTGAGTTATCACGGGGCATTAGCATACCACTCATTCAGACTGAAATTGTGTTTTTTTCACGTTTATAAAACCAGTGACTGGACGTCTGGCATCAGAAGTCAAAGTCTCACACACAAGATCTTGCCAGCTAGCAGAGACACTTTCTAAACCACTGCGAATGGAAGTTACTCACACACCTCGCAGTGTCCACTCAGAGGCACCACTCAGTTGAAGCAGTTCTTCAGATTCCCCAGGGTCTAAGACTATGTGGATAAAGCTGGAGGAGAGGAACCCCTGGAGGATGAAAATAAACACAATCAGTGTTCACTGGCTTTTCATCTGAATTTATACTTCGTGTAACTATTTTTATAAGAATGTGGATGACTGCAGATGCTTTACTTTTCTTCATCTTACGGACGGAGAAGGACAGTGGGGGCATCTACAGATCTTTTCTCATTTACCAAATAATCGGCTCTAATCACTGAAATCTATAACATATACTAGGTCGAATGCTCGGGAGCTGCAAAATTGACTTGTCTTAATGGAGAAAGCTACTTGTGAAGGAACTTTCAGACAATATTGATGACATTTATCATCCTCCAGTTGCTAAGTGTTAAATGTCTTCCCCAGTAATGCAGTATAAATACCTATGTAGTCCCATTTGACATGATGCTAGAGATGTTTAAATAACTTATCAGAGTCAAAAAAAAATCATTGAAGCAGGTCTTTTCTGTCAAGCACAGAGAGAGTAGCAAAAACAGGAAAAAATATAATCAACCTACAAGTAAATAAATGGACCCGTTTCTGCAAAAAGAAATTCTAAGGTTGATTCTGTCAAATCCAGGGCTCTTTGTTTTCACTTGTCACTATGAAGTTTTAGGAGCTATAGCAGGTTTGAGAGGAGAAGAAGCCAACTTGTACTCCAGAGGCATTTTCAGGTTAGTATCTTTAGTCAACTGCCAAAGAAATCTCAAAAATAAGGATCTGACATGTCCAGTAATTATTTCTTTGTGTATATGTGTTTCTATACTTGCTTGTGTATTCTTTCAAAGAGCATCCCTCACAAATTATCAAAACTCTGAACACTTTACAACCCATCAGTCCTGTCGGTTGATAAAGGAATAATAAAGCGTCAGCCAGGATGGAGGTACACATCATGGCTGACTAGAGGTGCTATGCAGGAGATGGTCAGAGAAGAATACCAAAAATACAGGTACCCTGACACGGATGAGGAGGTCACACACTCAAACGAAAGATTAGTCTGAAAAATGATACGTGTTGATCAGACCAAATGTCTAAATCATTGCAAAGGGAAAGCCCCCTCTGCAACTGGTCCACACTACCCCCACACCTGCTCCCTCAGGGGAGTGGCCCTGGTGACAGCATCTCAGCCTGAGGGAACAGACTAATGCTTCAGAGGCCAGACTGATGGGACAACCTCTGATTATATTAATCCCTTATGCCTGTCATCACCCCAAACACTGGGGAATGCTGCAATGTAAGGCTCATTGGATTTAGAGAATTATTGGAAGACAACATACATGAAGTAAAGATTCTTACAGAAATCATAGTAGAAAGATGTAAGCCAGGCTTGCACAACACCAGCTGACTCTGATGAGAAAAGAAGTTCCTCATGACACATCTTAGTCAAAACTCCACACATGTCCAACAAAAAGAACCTTAAGAGCTGTCAGAGAAAAGCAAAAAATTACATATAAAAGTAAACCCACATGGTTATGGGAGACTTCTGAACACAGACTTTAAGGGGGAGTAGAGTCTGGAGTGAAGTATTCCAAGTGCTAAAAGGAAAGAAACTTCCAACCTCAAATATATGAAAGACTTCCCTTCAAAATAGATGGAGAAGCCGGGTATGGTCACTCACACCTGTAATTCCAGCACTTGAGAGGCTGAGACAGGAGGATTGTTGCGAGTTTGAGACCAGCCTGGGCTACAAAGTGAGCTCAAGGCCAGCCTGAACTGTGTAGCGAGACCCTACCTCAAAAAGGACAAAAAAAAAACCCACAAGAAAACCCAAAACAGATGGAGAGATAAGGGTATTCTACAACAAAGAACACCTTAAGAGACACAGCAATCCAAAGAAACACCCAACAATATCCTAGACAGAGCCAATGAAGCCAAAAAGGCGAAAAATTCAGACAGAATGAGCACATCATATGGAGCAAATAGTTAAGCAAAAAAGGAAGGCTGGAGAACTCATCAATAAAAAAAGAAAGACAGGAATAAATCAGTATCTTTCAGTAATAACTTTCAGTATAATTTGCCTCAGCACTACAACTAAAAGACATAAGAGGGGCAGACTGGGTCACAAAACAGAACCCAACAGTCCATTGCATTCGTGAAATTCATGTGATCCAAAATGAAATTCATGGAGTAGAATTCAAAGGATAGAAAACAATATTCCATTCATCAGGACCCTGAAAGAAAGCAGGGGTGGCAATTTTACTCTTAGACAATGTAAACTTTAAAATAAACTGATCAGAAGAGGCAAAGAAAGTGACTACATACTAGTTTAAGAGAACAATTTAAGAGGAAGGGATAGCACTTGTAAATACATATGTATTGAATATTGGCAAACATAATTTCATAAAACAAATACTGCTGGACATAAAAGATTGAATAAATAATACAATTATAGTGGGTGAATTCAGTGCCCTGCTTTTATAAGGAAGTTAGCTAAGAAACTCAGATAAATATCGGAGCTTAACCACACCTTCCTAAAGTGGATATCTTCCAGAGTGTTGTATCATACTGCAACAGAATACCCATTCCTCAGTGAATACTATAATACTCTGAAGAATAAGATTCAAGAAGACATTAGAAAGTGGATGAGGTCATGAGTTCAATTCCCAGTACCAAAAAAAGAAAAAAAAAAAAGAAAGTGGAAAGATATTACCTGTTCCTAAATAGGCAGAACCAATATTGTCAAAATGGCCATACTTCCAAAACTGATGTATAGGTTTAATGCAGTTACAATCTACATACCTACAGAACTCCTCACAGAACTAGAGAATTGATGTGGAACCAGAAGATACCCAGAACAGCAAAAGCAGTCCTGAGCAACAAGAGCAGAGAAAGAGGCACCACAGTCCTGGGCTTCCAGTTGCATCACAGAGCTACACTGATAAAATCAGCGTGCTGTTGGCTCCAAAACAGGCATGTGGGACAATGTAACAGAGTGGAGGATGCAGAGAAAAAAAAAAAAAAAAAACAGACACATTCAAGCCCCTGATCCTAGCAAACTGGTCAGAGGGCAGATAGCTTCTTTAAGAAATAGTGCTGCAGAACTAGCTATCTTCATGAAAAAGATTGAAGATAGATCCATATCTCTCATCACATACTAAACTGAAATCTGAGTGGATCAAATATCCAGATGTTTTAACAGAAATATTCAACCTACTGGGAGAAAAAATAGGTAAAACTCTTGATGTCATAAGCATAGGGAAGGATGCTCTGAAATGAAGGACAGTTACATCAGAAATAACATCAAGAATAAAAAAATGGGATTTTATAAATTAAAAACCTGCACAGTAAAGTAAAAGACTGGCGCAGTGATGGCACAGAATGGGAGAAGATTTTACAACCTACTCCTCAAACAGAGAACTAGGAGCTACTCTTCAGACAGAAGACTAGTATTTGGGATATATAAAGAATTCAAAAAAATTTTGATATCCTCAAATAAAAGACCCAATTTTAAAATTCAAATGAAATGAATAGACACATCTCAGAAGAAAAAATATAGTTGACCAATAAGTACATGAAAAATTATTCACTTTCGTTGGCCTTAGAAAAATGCGGAATCAAACAGCACTGAGATCTCATCTTACTGCAGGAAGAGTGGCAAGCTTCATGAAATCAAATAATAGCAGGCACGGGCATGGCTGGGATGAAAATTGTATCCTCCTATGTTGCTGGTGGGAATGTAAACTGTGGAAATCAGTACGAAGATTCCTTAAATGTGTAAAAATTGAAATTCAGTTTTGCCCAGATATTCCCCTATTCAGAAGAGTAAAAGGCATCATATTAGAGTGATACATGCCTACCAATGTTTGTAGCAACAGAATTCATAACAGCTAAATTTGGAAGCATCCTTTACGTCTTTCAAAAGACAAATGGATAAAGAAAATCTTATATCTATACATAATGAACTATTACTTGGCTATAAAGGATAAATTGAGACATTTGCAGGAAGATGGATGCATCTTGAAAACATAATGTAAAGTGAAATAAATTAGACATAACATTAAATACTATACTTTTTCTCCCATATGAGGAGCCCAATAAAAATACAGTAAGAAGCAAAATGAATGATTGATAGAAGAAAACAAGTAGATTTTTTGCAAATGGGAAAGAGACTTAGATGAGGGTGGCAAAAGGAATTTAAGATGCATCCTGTGCACGTACCCACAAGGAAAATAATCATTTTGTGTTGCAAACCTGGACAGAAAGATAGAAGAGAGGAAGAAAAAAGAAAGAAAGAGGAAAGAGAAAGAAAGAGAAAGAAGGTAAGAGAAAGAGAGAAGGAAAGAAAGAAAGAGAAGGAAAGAGAAAGAAAAAAGAAAGAAAAAAAAGAAAAGAGAAAGAGGAAAGAGAAAGAAAAAGAAGGAAAGAGAAAGAAAGAAAGAAAGAAAGAAAGAAAGAAAGAAAGAAA
>NW_004955441.1:16805261-16913144 GCF_000276665.1 Chinchilla lanigera | reverse complement strand
AAAGAGAAAGAAAAAGAAATGGAAAGAGAGAGAGAAAATGTGGGAGGAAATCTAGAAGAAGGGGCAACCAAGGAGGGGAAGGGAAATTAAAAGAATTACTCCATGTTAAGTACATATCCCTACTCCCTAAGGTGAATGTAAACATTGTGTACTACAAACATGTACTAAGAAAAAGAAAATCTCTGCCACTTCCCCAAGGAAAGAAATAATGAAGACTCAGACAACATGCATATTACATTAGCCCAAGTCCACTGCTGGGAAGAGCTGGGAAACTTGGTGCAGCACCTAAACATTGGTATCTAAGGGAGGGACGTTCAAAGTCTTTGGGAAGAAGTAGCTCAGGGGCCACTGGGTTGGAAAATTTAACCGAATACGCATTTACAAGGAGAGAGCATCTCTGGGAAGCTGGTCTCCACAGCTGTATTACTGTATTAGTCAGGGTTCTCTGGAAGAGTAGAACCAGAAGAATGTGTATGTATATGTATATAGCTATATATAATATATTATATATTATAATTCTTCAATATATTATATATGGCTATATTTTATAATATATGGCTATTTTAATAATATACATGGCTGTATTTTTATATAAGGCTATGATGTTATATATTTTACATACTATACATTATATCACATACAGTATATATAAAATGTATCTGCGGGGAAATGGGCTGCTCAGGGCAGGGCAGCATGACGGCTTCCAGTGACGGGGAAGGAGCACGGGCTGAAACCAAAATCCAGGTGTGGCTTTTCTGTGCTTTGTTGATCTGCACAAGCTGTCGGTTGGGTACGGACAGCGTGGGTGAGCTATGAATTATAAAGAGAACCTCCAAGCTGTTTTTCTCGTATCCCTGGTCAGGTTTGGAGCAGCACCGGCTGAGGTGCCATCTTCTGAGGCCTCGACAGCTCGCTGCCTTGCAGTTTCTCTCACAGTTGCAACAGGGTCGTGAAGCGGACAAGCCTTTGATAGACGGACTTTATCAGTGTAGAAGTGAATTCCATGTGGTAGAGGAAGGTGTTCACAAATAAATGCTTTATGTACTCTGCTTTGAATTTTGTCAGCCCAGGCAAAAATACAACTCGGAAATAGTCTACTAAGGGATTTTCCTTGACAAAAGCGTGATGGAAAATATTTTCTACTAATGATCTCATCTGTAGCTCCTTGGCATTTCCAACTGTTAAAAGTACCGTTTAAAAACAAACAAACAAATAAACAAAAAAACAACAGTACTGTGCAAAAGAGAGGGGTCTCTGTGGGAAGTTCTGCATTACGTCCTTGTCGGCCCTTGAGTCTCCGTAGCACGCCTTGTGGTTTGACCTCGCTTTGGCTTCACTTGCAAAAGGAAACTGTTATAATTCATGCAAGTATCTAAACGAATCCACATTAATCATTTAACCTTACTGGCTTTTGCCTAGTTGTACAAAGTTCAGTCTGAAAACTTGGAAGTTGCAGCATAATTTAAAGGAAATAAATGGATATAACCCTGAAATGGTGAAGTGCTGGGCTATTCCTTTCCAGAAATCTGTTCATATTTCTGCGTGTTTACATGCGCACGCATGCACACACACACTAGTACACATGCACATGTACAATATAATTGTAATGATAAAATATACAGTGCAGTTTGTACGCCCTACATTTATGGAAACAGGACTTTTACTGTCTACAAAATATTTTATCTGCGGCCTGAAAGTGTAGGTCAGTAATAGAGCACTTGTCTAACTTGAAAAAGGCTCTGTGTTTAATCTGTAGCCCTGCAATAATATGAATATTTAAACCTAATATTGTATATTAAGCATTTCCCAATCACTTACTACTTTATGTTTTTATGAACTTTTTTCTGAATATTAAGGCTGTCATGGACATCTTGGTATACAGAGTTCTATTCAGGGCTCTTCTTGTTCCCTACATGTCTTACTGGAAATGGAATTATTATTCCTTCCCACTTTAAGTCATTACGCAGATTGCAGCCTCTATTTCATGTAGCTGGTTGAGGTTTGCCTTTTCTCTAGTTAGTACTGTGTACTTTTCTTATTACATACCCAAGCACTGCTGAACGTTGTAAGCTAGCAAAAAAAGATAATCTTATTATTTTATTCTGTGCAATTCTATGTATATAAAGCTGTCTAATTTTTCATAGATTTGTTGGTCACTAAGTTTTAATTCTATTGGTTGTTTTCATTCTTTACCTTCTTTTCTAATGGAAGTTTAAGAGACTTTTTAGAACTGGTTTTAATAATATTAAATATTTTACAACGTACGTATGTATCCCGAGGACCTAGAATGTGAACGCTTTAAAAGTTACTAATGTAAAAAAGAGTTGCTAGTATATAGAATAATTTATATTTTTACTCTGGTGTACTATTTTCACTTGTTTCCTCTTGCTGGTACCTTGAGAGACTGAACTAAACAAATATGTCTAAAATTGTTAATTGTCTGATGGCAGTGATTCCTTTGGCAATTAATTATTCAAGAGGTCCTCCTTCAACATAAATACTCTGTAGAAAAGTATGAAACCCTAATGTCAAAATTGAGAAGGGTTTGTCAGAAGAATATAGTTCTTGACCACTGAATGGATGTTCTACATCCTCGTTGGAAATTTTATTTTAGTATAATACTCTTTATTCACATGTGTAATATTTCTCCCTGTCTCCTGCCCTCTTCCTCCCCTTCCTTCACAAGGGAATCAGATAAAATCAGGAGAGGAATTGCATAAAAACAGGCATAAAATGCTAGAGGAGTTTAAGGAATAATGGGTCAATAAGGAACGCTCCGTGCGGTAGGGCATGAGCTGTTTCTGGAAATTTATGGTTATTGGAACAGGTGAGAGAAGAAAGGAGAAAATGAAAGTGCAGAGGAACGCTTAGGGCAGTTGCGAAATGATACCAAACTGAGCTTAGCGCAATAACCGAGCCTCCTTCGTGTCACTGGGGTAAAAATAAATGAATGCAATTTGGCTCTGCTTGGTTCTCTCATTGAAAGACCTCGGATCTGCAGCCAGAATTGATTCCCCTGATTGTAATATTGCATAGTACAGTATACTTATAAAATTTGGGAAGCTAGTTACGAGATTTCAACCTTTCTGAACACAAGACATCTTTTCTACAAGCCGGGAGAAGCCCACACACCAAATAAATTGAGTATTTTCAGAGCTGCACCTTCTTCCACTTATTACAGATGCCGCATATCACAGATACTGAGAGCTAGTAGATGTAGAGAAGTTCAGAGAAGTCCTGACACTGCAGCTGGCAATTGCCGTGAGGAGCTCCGCCGCCAGGATCGCAGCCTCCACTTGTGCCATCGTGTTTCTTTGTGGTGTGTCTCCAGTCTCAGAGCATCCACCATGTGCCAAGATCTTTTTGGATTCAGCGCTCTGTGGGTGTCTCTCTAGACTGTTTCCTGACTTTGTGTCTTACTTAACTCACAGTCTCTAGATCCCCAAATCAAGAAGCCTTTTATAGGAAGCCTTTGGAACCTCACCTGAGTACCTCCTGTCAAAGCACACTTCAGATTTCCTCCCAAGGTAGCACTTTGGACAAATGTCATTGAGTAATTTGTTGATTTTGTGAGTAATACCTACTTTTCTGCCTTGGCTTGGCTGGCAGTCATGTAAATCAAAAACACTTCTAATTCTAAATTTAGAGGATAGCATTTCTTTAAATCTATAATCAAACTTGATTTTGAGTTTTTGTCTTTAAAATAAAAATGATCTTTATTTTTAAGCATGTAAAGAGGACTAAAGAGGATAGTGCAAAATAATGATAGAAAATTTCATCCATGTTTTGAAGCAGGTGATTTGTTTTGAGTTACTTTCTTTGCTCATGTTCAAACTGAATTCCATGCGAGTAGTTAATTCAGTAGGTGTCTGTCAGTGCATTGTCAGCTTCAAGCATGGTCCCCGTCCTTTGGACACAATGGTGAACAATCACCATGATGACCCCGACCTCAATAAGACGTCTCCAGTCCTCATGGGGAGCTTATGTTTTAGTGGGAGATGTGGAAAGAAATAAGTGAGTAGTTCATGGTTCAGGTATTGATAAATATTAATTGAAACAAAAATAAGGGCTGGGGATCTAGCTTAGCGACACAGCGCCTGCCTGGCAAGTGCAAGGTTGTGAGTTCGATTCCTGGTAGTGGAAAAAAAACAAAAAACAAAAAAACAAAAAAGAAAATTAAAGCCAGGCAAAGGGTAGATAGGGGCAGGTGCTATTGATTCCAGTGGAGGCACTCTTATTATTTTTATTCATTTTTGTGTTATTTATTTTCTCTTAGAAATGAAGAGTAAGACTTTTAATATGGTTTGTAGAAAAATACTGATTTCTGAGATGCGTAAATGAATGTTTATTTTGGATCATATTTTGAATGTATGTGAATATGATGTGTTATTTTCAACATTAATATTAAGAAATTTATGTAACAGTACTTTAAATAAGGATATATATGTAGCAAACCTAAAGATATTCTTTATCATTTGAATGGAATAAATTGCAACATTTTTATGCACTGAATTAATATGATGAATGGATGTCACTAATGAAATTTCAGGATGAAATCAAGTGTTTGTACTTTCAATGTAATTTTATGTATCGCTGGGTTGTTCTTGGTAAGAGTGAAGACATACTTCCTTTCCACTGGGAAGAACAACCATACTAAGAGGTCAAACTTAGAGGAAAATTGCTTTCCACTGAGCTGTAGAAGACAATTCAAGTTTAATAGTAAAGCAACCCTTAGATTCTGAGCTTGAAGACATGGAGATTAGCCATGAAGGAGTTATTTGTTTGTTCCCACTTGAGTTTTTGGTTTTCTTTATTTCACTTTTGATAGCTGCCTTGGAAGTTTCCGGGGGTTTTTGTGGGCATAGATATAGTTTAGAAATAGTATAGCTTGAGTTTTTCCATCATGGCCAACGGGGTGATGGCACTGAGGGAAGAAAGCTCTGAGAAGCACAGAGGAAAGCAGGCGGTGCCGTACGAGTCCAAAGAATGGGACCCATTGCCCAGTGCTTTAACTTAAATGGTACCTTTCATGGGGAAGTCAGGGCAAACTTCACTGAAATTGTGCATAGAAAATCCAAACATAAACCCCCAACATATGAACAAGCTCCAATATTTTCACAACTTCTCCCATCTTTCATTAACTTCCCTACCTCTGTGCCCCTTTTGCCACTCCCACCTGCATTCTCACCCCCTCAACACTCGTCCTTCACCCCAGCTGTGAAAATCATTCCAGTAAGTCCATTTTGGAGTCTGATCTTTTATATGTTTTTCACCCAGTGGTATTTATAAGTTTTAAGGTTCATGACTTACGTAGGGTTGGATCTGTTGATGTTGACATAACTGATAGGGATTTTCTGCTTGTAATACAGCTACTGAGTCTGATCCTACTGAACTGAATAGGTCTGATAGGTAGATAAATACCAAAGGGCAAATAAAGCAAACATAACAGTGCTGTAAAGCAAATAGTAAAGACATCTCCATCGTAGCAATAAAATCATTCCACTCTAATTGATCCTGAGCTCTCTGGGAAAAAAAAAATAAGAGAAAACAGGGAAACAAAATGAAAAATTTCCACCTCTCACAAAGCTGATCCAAGGGGCACTGATGGAAATGAAATAAAAAAGAACTAGTTGGATTATATGAAATGATAAAAGAAGAAAAAAAGAACAGATTAGTGAGGCACTTAGTGAGCACAAAGTTGATATGACTAAACAGATGATTGACATAATAAGCAAAATGATCATTGAGTGGAAAGAAGATGCAAATGAAGAGCTAGATAAAATAACTAAAATAGTTGATACCCTGAGAGGTGAGTTTATCAAAGAGAGTTCATGAAAATGTACCAAACAGAAATGTAGGGGATAAAAAAAGTTACATTGAACGTATGGGCAGCCAATGTGACCAGAGTGAGGAGAGTGTCAGAAATAGAAGATAGGGGGGTGCAGGTGACCACATCATCAGAGAGACCTTGAAAAGAACAAAGGTAGGGAATAGAGTACGGACCTGACAGTTCCTAGATTATGCAAGGAAGATTAACATAAGATTAATTGGAGTTAGAAAAAAACCAGAAATCACCATGTGTAGCATAAAAACAATCTGTTTGTGGCAATTGTAGCAGAATATTTCCCAAGTAAGGGGAAAGAATTCAATGTGCAGGTGAGTGAGGCATATAGAATCCCAAATAACTACAGCTAGAAAAGAACTTCTCCACATCATAGTCAAAATGCCAGACATGTAATACAAGGACTGAGTCCTTAAAACTGTTAGAGAAACACAGGCAAACCTATTAGGTTCGTTACAGATTTCTGAACACAAACCTTGAAGTGTTTGAAGTGTTTGAGCCAGCTTGAAGTGTTTGAGCCAGAAAACAAAATAACTTTCAACCCAGACTAATATATTTTTCATAAATATTTTAGTCATGACCACTAAAATCAAACTATAAAAAATTCCCCAGGATGTCCTAGATGTGATAATGAAGCCAGGTACACCAGATGGGTTAATGGAATTAATACATCAAGGAGGCTGAGCAGCTAAGCAGAAGGAAAAATATAGGAATCAGCAACAGATGAACAATGCAATCACAGTAACAAATCAGTACATTCCAGTAAATACTGTCAGTGTGACTGGTCTCAACTTGCCAATCAAAAGACACAGATTGGCTTGCTGGATCAAAAGGAAACCAGTGGTATTCTCCACACATGAAACACATCAAATCCGAGAAGAAATTCATAGACTAAAAGTCAGAGGTAAGAAATAATATCGCGTGGCACAGGAGCCTGAAAATGAGGAGATCCAGCTGTCCTGTTCCCAGAAAAAGTGAACTTTGGAGCAAAACTAATGAGAACGTCAGCAACAACAGCATGTGTGTTCTGTTCAGCAGTGTAGGGAACTTTTCCAACACAGACCAGTGATGGGTCATAAGGAAGCAACCCATGGATTGAACAGGAAACTACACCATGGGGAAAAATTTTTGCTGGTTACTCCTTGAATGGAGAGCTTATATCTAGAGTATATAGAGAGCTCAAAAAATAGAACCCCTGAAATGAAAGCCCCAGTGATGATGTAGACAGTTGAAATGAATAGACACTTCTCAGAAGAAAAAGTACAAATGGCCAATGGATACATGAAAGAATATTCAACATCACTGGACATTAAGGAAGCACAAACTAACACTGAGATTCCATCTTACTCCAGAAAGAGTAGCTATCATCAAGAAATCACATAACAAGTCCTGGAAGTGTACAGGAACAACGCACACTTCTCCATTGGTAGCGAGAATGTAAACTGCCATAAACACTATAGAAATCAGTATGGAGATTTCTTTTAAATAACTAAAACTAGAAATTCCATTTGACTCCACTGCACCTCTTCCGGTATCTTATGCAGAGAGTTGGAGACATTGCATTCCACGGAGAGACACAGCCTCTGTGCTAGAAGCAGCCTGTATGTCCTACAACAGAAGAATGAACAAGGAAAATGTGGTCTGATGTTTAGATATTATCTGGGCAACTCTGTTAGAGATAATGATATGTAATATAACAATCACTTCTAATTCCTATCATTTTCTTTTGAAACCCTATATCATTTTTATGGTTTTTGCATTTTGTTTTTGTCTATGTTGTTGTTATTTTGATAATTTTGTTATTATCTTTACAATAAATAAAAGAAAGTGTGGTATATATACACTGGGAGTCACACATAATAAGAAATTTCACTCAATTGTAGGAAAAAGGATGTACTTTGAGACCATAAATTGAGGTGAAATAAATTAGACACATAAGCATGAACAAACCCAAACCATAAATGATTTAATGATTTAATGAGAATCTACCCCAAAGTTTAAGCATAATGATTAAGATATATAAGAGACATGGAAAATAGATCTTCTGCAAATGGGAAGGGGGCCTGGAGACAGAGGGCGGGGAAGAGCAGTCACGTATGAAAAGAATTAAGATGTGCAATGTTCATGTACCAGCTCAGCACAGGGCACTTACACATGCCGTAGGGCAGATGTACAAATAAACACGGACTAAAGGTCGGAGAGAGCCTAATGGCTATCTATATGTCTGGTTGAAAAAGGGGAAAAAATCAAATCTGGCTTTTTCCAAGATTTACATAAATTTAAAAAAAAAAAAGGTTTTAAGGAATGATCCAAAATAGGACCCAAATAAGGGAGAAAAAAACCCTGTTCCTTCTGGAGAGGATGATTCAAGTTTTAAGTAAAATTTTATATTTAGCATAATTGAACTCATAATCTCTATCTGAGGAGAGATGTTAGAGATTTGATGAATTGTACAATTAGTATCCAAATACAGATTTCCATAAAAGGTTAAATATTTGGAGACAAAAGTCTGGATAAACTGTCAACACTAAAAGGTTGTATGAAACGCGTCTAATTAAAATAGTCTAGTTCTGGTACAAAGACTGAAAATAAATGTAGGAGAAAATAGTTCTAGAAACAGATGTGACTACAGATGGAGCTCAGAAGCTGATAAAGGTGGGGAACAGGGGAAGAAGAATACATACATGGTTGTGCAGTCTGGGTCAAGCTGTCCTCTGCTTGATCATTACACCTCAGGTTTAATTCTGAGGGTCTTGCTTGCTCCGAGGGAGATGACTGTCTGCAAGCCTCACTATTCCTGGACTTGGAATAAGTTGGGGAGGAGAACGTGACTCAGAACCGGTCAGAAGGACAAAGGCAGATTGTTCAGACAACAGCTGGGCCCTCTTCAGATGTAGGGCAGCGACATGACTGGACTTCTAGGGGCTGCTCCGGTGTGCAGGAACAGCGTATGACATTGTTAAAGCCGCCAGTGGACAATCTGTTCATTATGGCTTCCCTTCACATTCTGAATATATTTAGTTACCCTTATTTTGGTGCCCTCAGCCTTGAAGGAAGAGGGAATAATTAGGTAAATTTAGGACTCATTAACTTCTATTGCCAGCTTTTAGACAAACACTCCTTAAATGATTAACGTATCTATATGCAGAGTTAGACAAGAATCTACCCCAAAGTTTAAGGCAGGCAAAGGAGACAGAGGCAGAGCAAAGGCAGAGGTACTCTTGTAGTTAGGGTTTGCAAGGCAAACAGTACAGGACACATAATATATAGGAATATTTTATAATAGTCACCCAAAGGGTCATATACAGAAAGAGTGCAGGAAATCTGTCCAGACACCAAAGACTCAAAGAATCCAGCTGAGGGCCTGGGTCCCACAGCAATAACCTGCATGAGTCCAGCTGAAGACCTAGAGCCTATCACAATATCCCCCAACAAGTCCAAACAGAGGCCTAGAGCCCAAGACAATGTCTCTTACAGGTCTCTTTCATGGATCTGTGATGGGAAAACCCAAAGGTCAGTGGTGGAAGCTAGAAAGTCTGTGCCAGTGGGATAAAGCATCTGTGCCAACAGGCTGAGGGATCTGCACTGGAGCCAGGAACCGATGCTCGAAGTAAGAACCAGAGCTCCCCCAAAAGGTACCACAGCCATCCTCAGCAACAGTGAGGTCCTGAGCTCCTCTGCCAATGAGAACAGCCGAGCTCCTATCAGGAAAGCCAACACAAGCTTCTCCAGGACACTGAACAGTGTACCACTGGAGCCAGGAAGTGATGCTCAAAGTGAGGACCAGAGCTCCCCCAAAGAGAACCGTAGCATTCTCAGCAAAAACGAGGTCACAAGCTCCTCTGAGGAGAACGGCCGAGTTTGTATCAGGAAAGCCCGCACGACAGGCTCCTCCAGGAGAGCCAGTGCCCCTCTAACAGCACTTCTTTTTCCCTCCAGTTCTCCTTTTTATGCTGCTGGCAACAGTCCTCAGGTGGGCCTTCCACACCCAGCACAATGCTCACTCAGTTCAGCTGGGGGTTCCAAGATGACCCCCAGTTGTCAACCCACTGCAGACATCAAGCTTTTATCCTCTTTGAAGTTACCTGTCATATATCTGCAGGCCCAAGTGAAGAGTCAGGGATTTCAGCAGAAGCATCTTGAAGCCTCTGTTACGCCAGGACAAATCAAAAGGAATAATGTGCATGGGTACTGTACATGCTTGCAGTCAAATGTATTCACACAAGATGCCCTTTACAGAGTGCCTAGTCCACCGATGTCTTCTGTGGTACTTTCTTAGAATCTGAAGGCTCTTTATTTCAGTTTTTAATCACATTTAATGTCATCAACTGGGACAGATCTCTCGGTTAAATAGAATATAACTTTATTTTACTTCCTTGAATAATTAGACCCATATCCTTCTTGAAAGTCTAAAATAAACCCTTCTTACAACTTTTCCTTAACACATGTTGTTCTACTTGATGGTGCAGAAGGAAAAATATAGACCATTGCACCGCTAGTTCTCCCTGTGAGGCGAACGTCCAAGTTCTAAACTCTCCATATTTTCATACTGAAATTACTGTCTCCATTTTTGGTAAACTGTGCTCTTCAAAACAGCAACATCTCTAACAACAAAAAAAAAGAATCTACAACTGTGCCTATATTCAAGCCAATTAACAGTTCACCTTCATCTTCCAGTCAGCAGTCCTGCTGTTTGTATCACATAGCATCTTCCTCTCCACCAGAGCTAGTTACAATCCTCCCCGAAACACATTTTCTCCCTTAATTTGTCATTATTCTTCATCAAGCCATCTTGATGTTTGTCAGGTGTCACTGATTGTTTATTTATTACCTCTGAACTTTCACTGATTTTCACATCTAACTCGTCAGTGCCTATTCCTCAAATTTCCTAACTTTCAAATCTGCCCTCCTAACAGATGTGATCTAAATTTCACCTTAGGAATGAAATGTATCTCCACAGCTTGACTAGAGGTAACCTTGTCTGCTTTTTCATTTCATGGTCTTTTACATGGCTTAGGTCCCTTGTAGTTTTTCAACTCTTATAAACTGGAGTGCTGCCTAATTCATTTTGTTCTTTGTAGACAGTGTGGTACCTTGTACTTAGTAGGTCCTTAACATGATCCTTTAATTAATGGTTTCCTGGGGCTCCTGGGGCTTATTTTGTGAACAACACATCTAAACAATGCTTGTTTTAATAATAAACTTCGAAATGCGTCAGTTAAAAATTGTAATTCTGCTTGAATTATCCCTTTAACTGTTTGTTTCTTGCTTAACATATGTATGCATAGGTCTTCATTCATAGGCACTGTTCTCAGAAAAATCTCTAGTATCGCCTTCATATGCATACGTATACAGGAACATGGTTTTCAGAAAGCAGAATGCACAGCATCAAGAAAGCACAATGCAGGTTGAGGAACCCATGCTGCTAGGGAGGCCCCCACAGGCAACGCCCGCAGCAGCCTCCAGCGCTCTGAAGCCTCGGAGGGGCAGTTCTGCTGAATAACTGCGCGTCCCAGAGCCAACATCCACGCCCTTGTTCAGGGCAGATCTTTTCTGCTGAATGTGATCTTACCCTAAGAGAAGTAAAAGTATTCTTTCCAGTCGCCAAGAAAACCTCCAAGCTTTCAAACCACTTTGCCTCTAGACATGCCTCAAATCTGTGAAGGCAGCCCGCAGGACGGAGACAGCACAGAACGCAGCGGAATTGCTTGGAAGCATAAAACTTTCCACTCTGTGCAGGGTTCGGCTGTTTCTAGGTTGCACGCCAAGTACGAAAACGATTTGACCCGAGGTAGGAGAGGCTGGAGGGCTTCTCCTGTGCCTTCCTTGAATCTGAGCTGGATGAACAAAGGGTTTGCCTCTCCGAAGAGAACTGTAAAGCCTGCCAGAGCTAGGGACACTCAATCTTGACCTCTCTGCCCGCTCTTCCACTTTCTGTCCTTCTGGCATCCAAAGAGCCTGCTTTTTAATTAGCCAAACAAGCAGCAGCAGCAGATGAGAGAAGTGGGAAGAAACTGTTTTTCTTCAAAATGAAATACATGTGAAGAAAACACAAGCCGAAATTGATGAAAAGCTTTTGTGAGGAGGCTTTCAGTCACCGTTTAGGCTGGTTAAAATCCTGAGCCAATTGTTTATTAAGGTGCAGCGGCCAGGAAAGCGAAAACCGTTCCTCGGTGCGTTTGTCTATTAAAAGAAAGGGGAACTTTCCAGACTTGAAATTGCAGCCTGGAGGATATGGATGCGTCAGTGTAAAAGAAAGATGGGCTGCCAGGGAGAAGTGGCTGATGGATGGGGTGTAGGCTCTTCTGATAAACTATTTTGGGGCTAGCTCTTGTTAGTGTCTTTCTTTCGTTATCTATTTATTTTACCCTAGGACTTCCTTCTGTGACCTTCTCCTTAGAATATAATATCCTAGATTTGACGTTCCTTTTAGCTTCCACATTCTTTTATTTATCAGCTTCAATTTTTATTCGATCAGTTTTAAGGGTATCGTTGAATGTGTGCATGCTGTTTTGCCAGAAATACTTCAATCTTATTCACTTGCTTATTGCTTTTAAGGACTGACTGAGTTTTTAAAAAATAAAATAGTTGAAATCAGCTGATTGGGTTTTTATTTGTTTGGGTAGATAGGATTGTCTGGGTCAGTAGCAATCCGTAAACCTGTATTACTACACAGTTGGTATTTTCTTTGGAAACAAATATGTGCTATCAGCAAGGGTTGTAGCCTTTCATGCATTCTTAAGGACTTGAACATTCATGTTGTTTTACATCCAGATTGGCCTTTAAAAAGAAAACTGACTTAAAATCAGATCCTTTTAAAGGTTAAGGTACCACTTAAGCACTGAGGAGGAGAGAATGAGTGCACTGAAGTGCTTTCTCTTAGCAAAAGGAAGTGTGCTACACTGCCTACTGCTCAAGCAGTACATAAATATAACAATATGATATGCATATATTTCTCTCATAAAATGTAATTTCAGCTCAAAGAACCACATAACTTTGTGACATTTTCCTGACTAAATACAGTTATAGAGTGAAACTATTACACATTAAATGCCTAGGTCGTGTATCTTTGAACCCTTAGTTGTGTACCGTTTTTGCACTTTAAAATCACCCAGTAAGCTTCTGAAATTCCCAATGTTAAGCCCAAGTGCTGGCAATTAAGTGAGAATATACACTGAGGCTGAGGCTGAGATTCAGGCATCAACTGCTTGTAAAGCACTTTGTGATTTTAATTGGCTGCCAAGTTGATGACCATTATGAGTATGAGACGTTTTATTAGGTTTCCTCAGCCTGACATACCTGGTTGTTACTAGTATCTGCCAATGATTACCTTCTTTGCAAGACCATGATGTGTTTTTAATTTTGGTGTATTTCAAAATAATATTGTGGGTGATTGCAATACTGTCTAATTGATTTTTGGCAATACTATGCATTTAAAATTCATCAAACTTTTTGGTAGAACTATCTGGACATTGCAATAGAAGTTTGTATTAAAAAACAAAAAGAATGATCAAAAATATGGCTGATGTTTAAATTTTAAAAATGTGTTAAGTAAAAGACACATTGCGATTAATCTCCCTCGAGGTACACTTCTTCACTTTGAACACGGCCATCATTCTTGCCTCTCATTTGTGAAAGTCGTGTTTGTGAGTGTCTTTAAGAGGTGTGATAAAAAAGATGGGGTGGCTGTGGATGCTGCTGTCCTGTACCACCCAACAAGATAGCAGGCTTATAAAAAACATCAGTGTTCTCATCCATGGGATTCCCTGGGTCTGTTGTCATGCATCTTTTGCTTTTTCCCCAAAGTCAAAATGAACATGAAAAGTGTTTTGTAGTGGTTCAGGGCATTGAAGTAACCATG
This sequence comes from Chinchilla lanigera, assembly GCF_000276665.1. Lineage (NCBI taxonomy): Eukaryota > Metazoa > Chordata > Mammalia > Rodentia > Chinchillidae > Chinchilla > Chinchilla lanigera. The sequence continues at coordinate 16,899,441 of NW_004955441.1, read as the reverse complement.
ACAGCAGCTTTGGTAAGACACTCAAGAAAGAAGACTTCCAGAACTACCTCAGAAAATGGCAAGAACAGTGGAATAAGTGTGTTCAAATTGGAGAATTTTGAGGTGGAATAATGACAATGTGTCTTTTACTGTAATTTTAAAAAATCTAAACACTGCATTATTCAGCCAGACCTCTGACAATAAAAAGTTATAAAATTAAATTTTGAGATTGAGAAGATTTTAACATGGTATAAATATGGTGAAGAGATGATTTTAACTTGAGATTGTAGCTAAAAATGATATTTAGAGATGTGAAAAATATAAAGCTACAACTTAATGTATATTCACTAAGACTTATACAAGTAAGCTACCTGAGATAGAGGTTCAGTTAAGAAGAAATATCATGATATGAAACAGAGTGCCCTATGTTTTTTAAAAGGAGTATTTTTTTCCATCTGATATTGAATATATCCATTCAAACCTATTGACTATACTACTAGAACTCTAGCAAACTGTAGCGGAAAGAACATAGAATTTGGAGACTTAAATTCTAGACCAATATGTTCACAATGAGTGATCTTTGCCAAGTTTATTAATTTCTGTGAAATGGAATTTTCTTATTTATGAAATGAAAGCATTGAACTAAATTAGTGGTTTTTAATATTTGGATGAAGAACCATTAGTTGGTTATGAAATCAATTTTAGATAACTTCTATTTCTATAAAAATAGACTACATTGTAGATAGAAAGTTTATGTATTGTATGAGTCCTCAGTAACTGGGAAGAAATTTTTGGAAGTTCTTGAATCAAAAGGTATTTTTAAGTTTTATAGTTAATGAATTATTAGTAGGGAAGCCATATGGTTTAGAAAATGGAGGCAGTGACAAATTTTTTCAAGAATGGGACCTAAAGATAGCTATTTTTTATATACTGACTTTATATGCATTTATCTTGTTGAGTGCTGTTATTACTTATCATCAATTCACTTGGTTTTATTGTGTCATCATTTATATAATCTAATAGAAGTTGTTTTTATCCTCTCTTTTTAATGTTTTAGCTTATTATTTCTTTTTCTTATTTTATTTTGTTGACTGGAAAAATGTTTCATAGTACTTACAATAACTTGCATCTCTGTCTTACTTCTGAACTTTTGGTGTTACCTTTCAGTGTTTTTCTAGCTGAAAATGTTGTTAAGTACTGTCTATTCATAGCTTGCAAAACTCTGAATTTTAAAAATTACCAACAAATATAGAATTGAAAGTAAAAAATGTGTTATAAAATATATCCAATATTCCCATCATAATGTAAAGGCAAATGATGTTTTTAAAAGGAAAAACTTGCTTTGATGTAGTATTTTACATGGTCATGAATAAGAAAACAAAAAAGCCATTACAGGTGAAGTGTGGCCTGTCTCCTGTCCTTGAAATGAGGGACAAAGAGTGTGAGAAGTGGATGGATGCATTGTGCCTGGCCACTCCTCATTCAAGAGCCGTTTTCTTCAGTCTGGCCAGAATGTCTCTGTCCAGCCAAATTGCTTCCAAACTGACAAGCAGAAGTCTGCTCTGCTTTTTGAATCTTTTTAAAAATATGTCTTTTATATTATTGCATACTCTGTGCTTACTGTTTGTTAGGAAGTGGATTCTTTCTAGAGATAGTAGGACGAAGGAGGGCCCAGTCTTTACTAGAAATAAAACAACCCCCCAACAAACAAAGAAACAAAAATCACATCAAGCTTCAGATTAAACTAGTCATTAGAATTATGAACTAAATAAAGGAACTAATTAGGAACTAAATAAAGCTGTAAAAGTATCAGAAATATACTGTCACCGTAGATGCTGGAGATACACTTTCTAGGAGGCTATCCAGATTGGTCTGATGATGATCCTTGCTTGGGATCAACCAATGAAGAAATCTACCTTCTTATCCACCTCCCACCCATGTGTAGCCATAGACACTTGAAAGAAATCTCTGAAACTAATGCGTTTCCTTTTCCAACTATAAACTTGGAATGCTGTGATACACTGAGACTTTATAGTTTCCCTGTTCAAATGAAGTTACAAATCTTCCAATGTACACTGTTTACATTGGATCTTACAATTTAAATGTATATGACAGGTAAAACTTAAAAGGAGATGGTAATAATTCCTACATCCTAGAAAGAACATTCTTTAAATATATGTCCTAATACCAATTTGTTAAAAGTGTTAGCTGCTGATCAATGATCAAGCTGCCCCCTCACCAGGATTCCCCCACTTGTCTATGATTTATAAACTTACTTTCCCCTTCCCTCTGTTCCTTCCATAAAAGCCTCAGCTGGGAGTGGATTTCTTGTGCAATGGAGATAATCAAATTTGTTTCTTCAGGGAAATGTAAATTCAAAAGGAGTTACTTCAAAACTGAGGCTCACAGGGACTGTATCATGTGGTTCCCCAACCCCAAGAGGGGACTAAAGATTCCGGGAGAGGATCTTGAGATTATGCAGAATTTAGTCCTTTCTAAGATTTGATGTTTTAACCATTCCTTTGTATTCTGTGGTTAGTTCAGGAATCTTTTTGATGCATGCTGTGTGTTCACACTCTACTGGAATCTGAGGGAATAACATGCTAAGAAATCCATCATATGCATGCACAATGATGCTAGATTTGTGCCAGCCTTCAGACAGTTGAGAAAACCGTACCCAAAGCAGATGGAGAAAAACAGAGGTGAAATACTAAGCTGGAGAATATAATTTATGTCTGTAGCACAGCTATGATAGGTGGAATAAGGGTAGGTCACGGAAGACTTGGTACATAATTGATATAGTGTTAATAATAATATAATAACTATTATATTTCTGATCCTCACTTTTCAAAAACCTGAAAATGTGGCATGACAAAATGATTAAATCCTTTGTACTGAAGGCAACTCACTCCGAGTAACATTTACTTTTTTATGGTCATGTACCACTAAATCTGTGGAGATCTAGACTCAGGGCTTGTGGTTCCAGATTAGGAGACTGGTCCGCAGAAAAAGACTGGAACTTGTTGATCAATACTTCCATACTGTTATTGAAGAAATAAGCATCCCAAATTAATTCATATAAGTTTATAGTAATATTAGTTTACTCCTAAAATATTTTCTTTTTCTAGAAAGTGCACTTACATGAGGACCATAAGATACCTTTTCTCTTGCCTTGGAGGTCTTTCAAGGTGTTTTCTGGACTGAAGAAGATAAGAAATTAGAACAGAAAGTCTGCACTTGAGCAGCACATATTTCCATGTTCCCTTATTTTTTCCCTTTTTAAATTCACCATGGGGTGAGAGGAGAGTGAGGTCCATAAGCCCCAGGGGGTCAAGTTTGCCAGGGGACGTTCAGCCTAAAAGCAGCATCGATCAGAAATGTTTTAAAGATATTTTAACTCTAGCGTGTTGCCTGGTTTTGTCAGCAGGAAAGCAATATTTGGCACAGACTGGGCATGTTTATTGAATGAACTGATGAAACAGCGGCTCAGTGAATCAAGACTGTTACAGAGCGACAGATTTTCGGAATGGGAAGAAACACTGGCGATCCCTGAGTCCTTCTACGTCTCTCTGCCAGCAAAGATGGTGTGGCTCTGTGAGGCTGAAAGCGGTCAGCGCAGGGAGCTGACGGGTGGCCGAGCAGAACCCAGTGCTCCAGTCTCACCATGCGTTTCCGTGAAAGAATAGAACAAACAAAAAGCAAAATTGTCAGATTGTTTTGTGTGTCAACCAGGTATTGCCCTGTTCAAAGGGATGCACCATTAATAGAAATATATTTCTTTTTTCCCCCATTTTTAATATTTCTACTTCCTGTACTTTGTGACATTTAACCAAAATGTTCCCCAAATGAGATCATTGGACATAGTGATAGTATGAGTAATAAAAGATTTCATAAAAGCTGATATTTTAGCAACTACCAGGCAGTCCTCTGAAATGTAATGATTACTTTAATAGTAAAGATTATGACATTAACTAATTGCCTTCCATATTCCAGGTATGGTGTTACATATGCAACAGCATGTTCATGTAAAATTGTTCACTAGATCCCCGTAAAAGAAGAATCTAAACAGCCTCCATGATAAACACAACCATCCCAAACTGGCCACTTATCTCCATAAGCAGTTACTAGAAGACAGTAAAACTGATTCTTCAACTCCTTGTGTTAAACCCAAAAGTTTGACCAAGTCTCACAAGGCCTTAAATACCCTAGCCCTGTCCACCACCTTGATCTGCCTTCGCTCATGCTATGGAGCCCCAGTTTCACTGTGCTCGATGCTCACTGTAATTTTTTTCTATTCCTGGAGTGAACAAAATATTCACTGTGAGAAGCTGCATTTTGTGATCTTTCTTCTCAGGATTCTCTTTAGCCAGATCTTTCTGCAAGTAGTTTCTTGGCATTCGTATCTCCAGCTAAGTGTCATCTTCTAAGAGAGTTTTGCTAGTTACCTAAACCAGTCACTCCACCCTAGTCCTTGTTACTGTTGCATGGCTCTCTTTTTCTTCCACGTCATGAATGACAGTTTGATTATTTGTGATTTGGTGAAGGTGGCGAACCTGGAGGCCTTGCTCATCAGTGCCCATCAGTTCCTACAGCGGGGCACTCAAACCGTGGGCATCCAATACGGACTTGTGAATGAACAGCACCCGAGTGAATACTAATCTCTCAATGTCTAGTTCGGTGTCAGAAGCTTTCCGTGTATGGCCTTTGGATTCAGTACTGTATGTTTGGTGTGTTGGGTTTGAGATCAAAGAGGTGTCATTAATTTCCAGCACTCCTTTGCTTCTTTTCATAATGCAAAGAATGGAATTCAACGTATAACTTTGGGGCCAAGGAGAGTGTTGGTGCTGAAAGGATTACAGCCGTAGTTTCTACTGACTTTGGTATTCACCATCATAGTGCTTCACATTATTTTTAAAAACAAGATAGTACTGAATTTGACAACTAAAACATCAAATCTAGGTCAAAAACTAAAATCCCCAAACCTAGGCCAAGCCTCCTAAGAAGGGCATGAGTAGATGGAGTTACATAAGTACATTTCTTCTCATGTCAGCATATTTCCTTTCTCATTATACTTACCACATATTTCATTACCCCCTTCTGTACTTAAGATGTTGAGGATACAAAGGTAACTTTAGTTCTCTTTTTTTTTTAAAGGAATTTTTATTCTTGTTTTAATCCTGGTAGACTTTGACTTACCAGTGTATATTTCTTCTATTGCTTGGCGTTGTTAACTTTTGAAAACTCCAAGTTTACTTAACTGTAACGAATGGAAATGTGACAGCCCAGCTCTATTACTTTGCACCAAGTCTGGTCACATCTAGACTGCAGGGTCGTTTTCAGTTACAACAGTGAATGGATGAAAATATTCCTAGAAAGAATTGTAAATGCAGCTGCACGAACCTCATTAAGTTGGGTTACTGATAATGACAACCTGTTAGGCTACACCAGGAGAGATACACCTTTAGATGTATCCAGGAGAAAAGTACTAAGTCTCCAATTCTACAGAGAATTCTATTGTAATATTGCCGAAAGGCGAAACACACTGAGAATAAGAAATCAGAGATTACTTCTAATAATTTAAAAGCTGGACTCTCTAACGGGCTGCATAGAAAATGAATATTTGACTCATTAATCAGAACGCTCTGCTCCCCAATCCCACCCCACAGAGACTTTTTTTTCCAGTCAAAAGATGCAAAGTAATTGAGCTGGATATTTTTCCCTTAAAAGTATGATGATATCAAAATATTTTGTCTTGAGTATATAATGTGTCAGGTGTAAAGACACAAAAAATCCTTACAACTTTTAAGAGAGATTCTTAATTTTAACAATGTAGGAATCTTCTTAATGGGAGGACATTTACACTTTCTACTAGAACCACTTGGAGGATCTCTTTTCAGTACCAATTCTGCATGAGTAGGTTGGGGAAGGGCCCTAAATATCTAAATCATATCTCAAAAACTCCAAGTGATGCTGATGACAGTGTACCCTCGAGCAAAATTTGAATATCAGGTGGCAAAGATCATATTTTTAAAAGCTATTTCACTTTAACCAGTGTTTTCCAATTCCCTAGTAAGTTTTTTCCCACTGTGCATTTAGCTTTCACAATGTAATTATTTATATCTATTTTAAAATAAAATTCTTTAATTTGGAGCAGTTTACCACATAGCCAAAATATTCTGATGGTGCAAATGATACATTTTTAGAGTTCCTGGCAGTAACGCTCTGATTCTAGGGAGACTCATAAATTGACCACTCTTTAGAACTCGATTAAATAGAAAAATTGTTCAGTGTATCATACCCTGACAAAGTGCATAATAAGGTCATTTCTACTTAAAGCTGTGTAATCCATACTCTAGTACATGAGGGTTTTTTTATAAATATAGACTATCTGTAAACCTGCTGTGGATATAATTACATTCCCATAATTAACTTCTTTATTAAGTAATTATTAACTGGCACCAAAGTAATTCATGGCTTCCCGAAGAGAATCTTTGTAAAATGCGTCGTCACCAAGCGTTGCGTTTGCTCTGGTAGTGTTAATGGTCTTCTCCAAGTTGAAAGATGCTGGCTTATAGATTCAGTTGTTGGAACTTGACCACTACAGACCTCGTGATACTGTACACCAACTGCATGCCAAGCTGCTGGTCTTTTACTTTCCTTTGTGTCGCATGATCTGCATACAGCTGGCTGTCCACCTTTGCAGGTAGGCGTAGCCTGGTTGTTTGGTTGCCAGTACCTCTGGTTATTTATTTAAACAAACACAAATCAGTTGCAAAATAGGTTTGGAAAATTGTTGTAAATAACTACAGCTTTGAACCGCATCTTCTTATCTTTTGGAAAAATGTACTCAAATTTAAGCTGCACCTAGGTTTTGGTCATGAATTTGGGACTCATATCATGCAATACCTGGGAATTAAGTAAGAGTCTAAGACTGGGGTCAAGAGATAAATATTATAGTTCAGTTTTCTCTCCATTATGTGACCTTAATTTTGTCTGTTGGATGCTCACCCTGTTAAATAAATGAAAACATTGGACTAAATAATACCAAAGTGTTCCTTACTTTTCATATTTAATGATCTCGAGTATATCCTCAAGAGTTTGCCTGTTCAGGTAATTTCATGGTAGCTTGGCAGTTCTTTCTTGATTGAACCCCCAAAATTTTACCTATCTTGAAATAAAACCTTGAATGTATTTTTTAATAAAGATTGATTTTTAGCTGTAAAACAATGGAAGTTCCCTCACATTTACATATGCTGAATCATATCAAAAATCTTAACAAAACTACTAAGTGGTTTCTTTCTAAAGGAATGCTGTTTTTCCTTATCACAATTATCCTGTTGTTTTAATTCTTGAATTAAACAGGGTTGTGACAAATAAAATGATTTTTTTTCTGTTAAATTTTTCTAGCAAATAGCATGAGTTTAAACTTTGTTTTATTAGTCTAATTTTATTTTATTTTATATACTTTGAAACAGCCAAGCTTATTATTTAATTTAATAATGTAAATATCAAGTGTGTACCTTGGCTTAGTCAAGAATGCTGTTGGAAGGGTCTGGGGATTTAGCTCAGCGGCAAAAGCACCTGCCTGGCAAGTGCAAGGTCGTGAGTTCAGTTCCTGGTACCGGAGAAAAACCAAACAAAACAAAAAAACAAAACAAAACAAAAAAAGAATGCTGTTGGTACAATATTCTTATGTATTTGACTTCTAAAGTAGAAAATGAGCTGGGTGTGGTGGCATATGCCTGTAATCTCAACACTTGGGAGACTGAGGCGGGAGGATTGCTGTGAGCTGGAGGCCTACCTGGGCTACATAATGAGTTCACAGTCACCTGTACTACATAGGGAGACCCTATCACAAAGAGAGAGAGAGACAGAGAGAGAGAGAGAGAGAGAGAGAGAGAGAGAGAGAAAGGAGGGAAGGAGGAAAGGAAGGAAGGAAGGAAGGAAGGAAGGAAGGAAGGAAGGAAGGAAGGAAGGAAGGAAGGAAGGAAAAGAAATAGGTTTTCCATTCAAATATTGATTTTATAATCTGGTTTGTGTTGGATGTAATCTTATACTCACGTATTTATAGTGAAACCTTAGAAACCTGTCTGATTAGGGATATTATAGCAAAGCAGTGTAACCAAGAGCAGTAGTGTAGGTCAGTTTCTTGGCATCGACAAGCAGCCTGACGCTCTTCACGCACCTGAGAACAGTGGGACTTCTCCCTGCTCGCGGCGTCCTTGTCTTTAGAACGCGGGTAGTTTCTTTACGTGCTGCAGTTCCGTGTACTTGGAAGCTTTGTAGTATACCGTCAAATTGATGAGACTATGCACAGTGTACAGGAAGTAGGAAGGAACCTTGTCGCACAGATCAATTTCTATACGAACCGGGCAAGTCATTCTCCCTCTTTATCTCTAATTATTTCCTCTAACATAGAAATCTGTAATTCCTCGTGTTGAAAGTGATCAATTTTTGCAGGATACCACCCAAGGATTGAATACTTTTTGCGACATCCAATTAAATGGATCATTTATCTTTAAGTCCTTTCTGAGATGAGAAATGTGTTTTTATCTTGAGTGGAATGTTTGCTCTATGGATAACTCTCTAAGAAAATGTTCATTGTATTAGGATGCATTTTCCCATATTTTGCTTTGTATGCTTTATATAACCTGATGTGATACAAAATAGAATTGCTCTTCTAAGGAACATGGTTCCCAATATCTGGGGATGCTGTCATATATTTCCTAAGTCGTTCTTTAGGGAATTTAAAAAATATTATCTGATATAATTTAGAAGTCTTTCATCATTTTACTTCAGTGTGTGCTAACAGAAGCAAGCTGGTCAGCACTAAAATATATGACCATATTACCCTTCTTCCAAGTACTTTCCTGAAGGTCCCACGCTAAACTGGCCTTTCTGAGGGTCTCTGTGACATTGCTGATTTGTGTTCCTGAGTCCTCTGAAGAGTTTGTTGTATTTTTTATTCCACTGTGGCTGGGAATTCATATTTCCTACATATTGCAACTGGTTCATTTGGGTGATTTGGAGCCTAAGAGGAGAACTCAGGTTTCTTCCCATCAAATACAACTTTGACAGTCACATCATCTAGTCAGTGTCAAAAGTTTACAGAATTCTGATTTTTCCATTGAACTTTTCCTCAAAAAATTAGGTTACTAAGTAGTGTATGTTTTCATTTAAATTAACTGGGGATAAAATCTGCATAGAACACAAAGCCAAAGACACCATGTTGATTTCTTCTTTCATCTTTAGGACCACACAAAACAAACAATATGCAATATTACATAAATGCTCCAACTTTTTAAACAACTTATCTTATGTGTTCTCTCATTCTGAATATAATATGTGAATAATTTATGAGAAAGTATATGTACTTTGAGTCTTTAATGCAATGTGAAATAAATCAGTCACAGAATGGTAAATATGATTTCTTTTGTTTGAGAAACTCAAAGTATAATTTAAAGAGCAAAATAAAATAAATATGATAGAAAACAGGGATACAATTTTGTGGAAATGGGACAGGGATCTAAGAATTTGGGGAGACAAGAGGGATGGAAAAGGGAGGGAAAGTAGAAAGGATCGAGATACAATATGCAGGGCTGGGGATATAGCTGAGTGGCACAGTGCCTGCCTGGCAAGCTCGAGGTCGTGAGTTCGATTTCCAGTACTGAAAAAGAAAAAGATACAGGATTCATGCGCACCAATACCCCATGGTAAATATATTTGTTATGTATCACAAGCACATAACTTTGTGTTTGTTTTTTTGAGACAGGGTCTCACAGCTTTGTTCAGGCTGGCCTTGAACTCACTATGTAATCCAGGCTGTCACTGAACTCACGGTGATCTTCCTGCCTCTCAAGTGCTAGGACTGGAGGTGTGCACAACTATACCTGGCTATATTAAAACATTACTAGTTCCTTGAGACCTTCTCACTAGACGTCCATCACTATCTGTACCAAGGGTCACTGTTGTCTTGCTTTACAACAGCGAAGATTAGTTTTGTTTTCTGTTAGATTTTTGTTTAAATGGAATCTGAATTATGTTATCTTTTGTGTCTTGCATTTTGGACTCTATTAATACTGTTCAGTTTATAGATATTCCTGCATGTAGTTGCAGATGATATATTCTCATTACTGTTTAATAATTTTGTATGACTCTCCATGAACATATTAATGTATCCTGCCGTTAACTAACTTCTCAGCAATGGTCAGTTTGAAGTTTGAACGAAGAGTGGCACTGTAAACATTCTGGTGTAGCGTCCTGATGATCTTCATGTGCATTTTTTGCTGTATGTATACTTTTGAACAGGACTGCTGAGTCATAGGGTAAAGGTGTGGATGGGCTTTAAAAGCTGGTGCCGAACACCTTCCCAAAGTAGTCCCTACTAACATTGTGTGAGTTCCAGTTGCTCCCAATCCCTCTGATTCTATTTTTTTTGTGGTTTTCATTTCACTCAGTAGTTTTAGTTTGCATTTTTCTGAAGACTAATGAAGTCAAACATTATTTCACATCAATATTCTTTTATGCTGGGGGGTCTATTCAAGTATTTTGTTTGCTTTTCTTGTTAGTCTCTTTTTTATTGATTCGCATAACTAATGTGGGTATTATTATTATAAATTATTGGTTGATTTATGCATTTCTGCAGCTTTACTTTTTCATTTTTATTTTAATGCATGTTAAAAGTGTACAGACTACTTGGGAATTGCATTTTGAAATTGACATAGATCTATGCATTAAGTGTCCAATGGGAAAACAACTGCTTCGCTGCCTCCTTAGAGTATTCACTTAACGTGACACAAAGCTTAACGACCAGGACTAGAAAATAGCAAAGAATTAGAAGCAATATGATAGTCTTATATTGTAGAAAATAGACTTGCTTTTGTATTTTTCTTATTATACATGTTTTTTCATGAAAGATAACATAGAAAATATTTTTCTTACTTAGATCCATGCTTAGCTGCATATTCCACACTGGGCATTTTTCCAAAGTTATGTGATTATATTTAATGCAAGCATAAATTACATAACTTTAGAATTAAACAATAAAAAACAGTGATATATTCTCACTTTAAGGAAATAGAAATACTATATTAAAAGACTCCAGCACTCATAAACTCCAGAGCTTGTGATCTAATGAGCCACAAACTCTGCTATTGTTCCAGTTAGCTCTTCCACATTATCTGGCAAAGCAGTCGTCTTTGAAGTTATTTCTGGGTTACACAGACTTGTACTGATGGAGACCACCTAGATAAAACACTGCATCCATTCAACAATGCCATACCTCTCAAACCTCAACACTTTGTGATTTAGTTATTTAAGCAAAATCTTTGTGAATATACTATGTATTTCACTGCCTTCCTAAATTGAATAGACTGAAGATAATTATTCTTTTTTTTACTAAGACACATATTCACAATTTTCTGTCCCTTTTCCTCACTTTCAGAACACTTTCTAACTCTTCTTTCTGGCCCACAGGTGGTGTAGCACATTAGAAACTGGATTAGTAGTCAGGGGGCTGAACTCTAGTCCCCCTTTTGTTACTGGCATGCTTTGTGCACTGGAGAGTTATATAAAATTTAGGGGCTTCACTTTCTACTGAAAACTGAAAGGTTGGGCTAGAAGAGAGTCTCTAAGGCTTCTTCAGAGGCCTCTTCTAAGTTTTGAACAGATCTATTAAATGCTAAACATGTCATGTTTAGAACAGTGGATATAACCACAGATACTGCATGGGTACATATAGGGACCAGAATCCACTTAACCACCTGTCCTGAAATCATCAGAGCAATGAACATTCAGAAATGAGTGAAAAAATTGGAGAATATTGTTTTTATTAATTATGCTATTTTCTAAAGACTGAGACCCCATGTCCTTTACAATAAACGAAATGTTCATGAGTTTGCGTGGTACCAAAGGGAGCTGTTGTGGTTGTTCAGACTTTGTCTCAGCATTCTCTTCAGTAGTGGGTTACAGTGCTATCAACAGTTGTGCCAATTTTTAAAATTTTTCCATCATTTTTTTCAATTTTCTTGCATTCATGGCTGTAAAATTGTATAGGAACATAATTTTTATATTTGCCTTTCTCTGAGTACTGATAGAATCAAGCATCTTTTCAGTTATTCATATTTTTTCTATGAAAATACTATATATCTTTTGTCTGCTTTTCCTATGTTTTTATATTGATTTATTGAGGTGCTTGCCAGATCCTGAATTGTCTTCTTCTGTTGATTAATATGAAATGAAAATATTTTCAATTTAACTTTTTTCTTTATGGTATCACTGATAAACGGCTTGTCTTTATATTAATATAGATACATTTATAGTGATTCTTTATGCCTGTTATATAAATTTTTCCATGCTTTTTATTATAATTTGTTGCTTGAAAAGCTTTATAGACTTACTTTTCTAAATTATATTCCTCACCCAGATACAATATTTTTGTCAATAAAATTAAGTAAAAATCCATTTTCACCTTGTTCATGTAGATGACCAGCTGTCCCAGAACCATTTAGTAGCTCACCTAGCCTTTACTCAGACAGCTGTCTTGCCTGTGTACATTGCTCCAGTATATATTCAAGGGAGTTTTAGTTAGATCACCTTTACCATCTGCTCATCTACCGTAATTCACTCTATCAAATACCACAGTTTTCTGTTAAATGTCAATCCATGTGTGCAAGTTGCTTCATCTTCTTTCTTTGCCACACCTTTGCTCTTTGAAGCTCTTTGTTTATCCCCAGAAATTGTAGAATAAGCATTTCATATTCTTTTTAAAAAATTGAGTTTTTCTAGGATTTTATTAAATCTATAAATATATATGTTAGAAACATTGATTTACCCTGTATATAAAACTCTGAAATCTTTCTTAACTATCTTATCAAACCAACTAAATTTTGTCAATATTTTTGGTCTTTAAACTTCTATAACCATACTTGCTAACATGCTGTTACTTTCTTCATTTATAACCTTTGTATTTTTCATATATTTTCTTGCCTTTCTGTATTAGCTGCAATTTCAAATATGGTATTAAATAAAAATGTGATACAATCCTTTCTTATTTCTGATTTTAAAGGTAGTTATCTAGATTTCACTATTAAGCATTAAGTGAAGAGGAACTCACCTCCCTTTCACCAATTTTACTCGATGTCTGCAGTAACATTACCTCATTTTATGCTCATGCCAATCTTAAAAGACTGGGGTCATTAACCATTTTTAGGAACTGGTATTTTAAAAGATGCATAATTGCCCCTGGTGACAGCAAGGAGCCACCAAGTTGCAATCTAAACTCAAATTCTGGCCCTCACCTGCCCCTTGTGTAACAGTAATGTGTAAACATCTTGGTGCCCTGTACTGCATTGCTCGCCGCACTGAACTGAACGGGGAGACAGATACCTGTGCTGTGCACTTTCTGACACAGCAAGTAGGTCAGATATTTCTACTGTTTCTCAAAAGCCAGGACGGTAATTAACATATGGGAGGTACCACGTTCTGGAGGTTTCCAGTGTTCTGCATGTGTGAATGGCAGAGACCCAATACTAGGACTGAGTTTTCCTTCCTGTGACTCTTCCTCATAATGTGGTTGATTTGGCCTGATTAGTTTTTTTTTGGCCTGGTCTTTGCTAATTATTTCCTAGTACTCAGCCACTGTTCTAAAGGGGCTCAAGCCCCCTTGAAAGTCCCCAGGTGCACACTACCTTAGTGCCACGGCTTACCTACCTGTAGCCTCCTACACTTTCACCCCCAGAAAGTCGGGTCATCAGGCATTGAGAGGGGGAAATCTTGATTTGAGCTGTGATTCCAGGTATGAGTTAAATTATGAAATGATGACAGTTCCAAAGTAAGAACCTACCGCCTTGGAAAGGGCAACATGCCTGCTTGCGTAGGAGTCCCCCAGCAGCCACAGCAGTGACGCTGTGTACCATTGGAACCCTTTAGGCTTCTCCAGTACCAGTCACAGTTCTGTGCTTGAGGTTTATCGCATTGTGCTTCCCCACTGCCCTGTCTCCTTTTCTTTGGCACAACACCGGCGCTGCCTAGGAAGGCAAACGAGCTTTTGGCTTACACTTTTCCTTTGGTTAAACTCACTTCGCCAGTGGGAGAGGACTGCTCATTCCAAATAGCTTTATTTCTGTTGGATCTGCCTAGCATCTGGAGGGGTCCACATGGCTACTCCTAAATATAGTGAAGATGGAGAGACGTAGAAAATATTGAGACTTCATTTGCATTCTATCCCCATGATGATGTGCTGGAATTCTTATCAGTCTCATGAAAGCCAGCCCTGCCATCTGCTTGGCAAGATCAGGGAATGAATTAACAATCCAGCTGACTCCATTAGACTTGCTATTACTACTTGCTTCATCCGGGAAGGGAAAACACGCTCACGCTCTGTAAGAGATCTCCTTATTCCCACATCGCATTCATTTTTTTTTAATCTTTCTTTTCCCCTTACCAAATAGTTTGCTATGGTCTCCCAGGGATAGAAACATTTGGCATTTCACTGAGAAAGATCTTTGAATATAAATGTCTCACTGAAAATTAAAATAATTCCTCAATTGGATAGAGAGACTGCTGCAGACATGTTGGAATCCATTGTTGCTAGCAGAGTGGAACCATCCAATATGCGTTTATGGTACCTGATTCGTGCCCGGGAGACACCACAGAGCTCCCTTCTCTGAGCAGAGCTCTTACAGTGATACTTAAAAATTAATTGAATTTTCAAGAATGTCAGCTTTAGCTACTGTAGTTGATGGCCCAATAGCTGTGAGGTTTATTAAAAATGCCGTCACCTACAGCATTCTGTGATTCTGAAAGTGCTGCTGTCATGAATGTTAATTGGGAGGGGTTCATTTTGGGGATGATTAGTTATTGTTTTGTTAAGATCTGCTGATTTGCATGGAATATTTCTTTACTTAGGCACGTATATTTCTGTTTTTCTCTAGGAAAAGAAGAATATATTGCCACTTTCAAGGGATCTGAATACTTCTGCTACGACTTGTCTCAAAACCCCATTCAAAGCAGCAGCGATGAAATAACTCTGTCCTTTAAAACCCTTCAGAGGAATGGACTGATGCTTCACACCGGAAAATCAGCTGATTATGTCAATCTTGCCCTGAAAAATGGAGCTGTCTCTCTGGTCATTAATTTGGGATCAGGGGCCTTTGAAGCGCTAGTGGAGCCCGTGAATGGAAAGTTTAATGATAATGCCTGGCATGATGTGAAAGTCACCAGGAATCTGCGTCAGGTAACAGAGCAGTGGATAAGAGAGAAACTGGCTTTGTTCCTTGCGGTAGCTGTGTGTGGGGGTCTTGACACCCTGACAGTGAGATACAGGGCTCCTCAGAGTCACGTGCAAATTCAGCTTTTTCTTCTGAGAGGAATCTTCCTGCCATACTTGAGCAGGGGCATATCTAGAAAGTTCTGGGGGCCCAAGAGCTATTTGGATACAGTGACATAGCAGTATCCCAGAGGGCTGCAAGGATATCCCTGCGACCTGCCCTTCCTGTGATGTGTGTGATTTTGTTGTGTTTTTTGGTTTGTTTGTTTGATTTTAACTATTCGTTTTCATAGTGATCATTTGGAAGCATGCACATTGGGCTCATGAAATCACGGCTCCTTTTTTGTAGTTGAAAAACAGAGTGTTTGCGGTTTGGGATCGGATCAGTCCGTGCTTCCTCCTCACTCCCACCCTCGAAAAGGGAACAAGAGAAGTCCCTGAGGGGCAGAACCATTCTGGGAGTTTACTTATCTTCTAAAGACTCTTTTTGTGGGGTATTCTCATTTTTAGCGCAGGCATTTTAAGTGAAACTCCAAATGACTCTGGAGAAGCCAGTTCACCTTCTAGGTGCCCATTTCTATTTGATTGTGTATCTGTAGAATTAGCAAAAGGCTATATCACAGGAAAATATAAATTCCTTACCAAATTCTGGGTCTGCATATACTGTATGTTTTCAACAGAGACCATTATTACAGTATATCTACAGGTGAAAGTAAAGAGAGTGCCCTCTCTATTGATCAGTGTAAGTTTGCTTATGATTTGAAATTTTATGATATTACAATGCATCTTTTTGCTAAGTGCTGACAGCGACTAATACTTTTGCGGAACCTGCTAATCTCAAACTGATATCCCTAACGTATCTGTTGTTTCTCTGAACAGTTGCAGAATGACCGGATTGTCTCTGGTTTTCGTTACTCAAACAGCCCTCTGTTTCTGAGCTGTTAACTGCCTAACCTTTTCTTCCCCGCTTCTGCAAGGCTTAAGTATCTGAGCTAGAGAAGCTAAAAGGAGCTTGGGGAGGGCAGATTTAGTCTAGTGAAGGCAGACAAGTGGGATGGGAAGATGCTGGGAGCCCCCCAGGCACTTGAGGTGCCTCGTTGACATGGGGGGCGTGTCCATGCTGCACACCTGCCTGGGCGCTGGGGGCCCGCCGTCCGTATAGCTGTAGACACCGGTTCCTGGAAGTCGTCTCTTTGGTTTTCATTTTTCATTTTTTCTCTCAGATACTCACCGAGAGGCCAGAGGCTCATTTGAGAGAAGCACAGGAGGAAGGGTTGGTCTCGAGGGGCCTACTTTCTAGATTTGCCTTTGCTCAGGTTATAAACCAGACTGTGAATTGGTAGAGCCAAGGAAACAGTGGTTATACAGCCGGGTGCATGTGTGTGGCAGGACAGATTAAAAACAAACCCATTCTACGCATTCTGTGTGTCAGGATCTTTGCTTTGTTTCATTGCAGTAAACTGTGACCCTAAAGTCCATCAATATGACCGAAGGAAGTTTTGGAGTTGAGGAGGAGTCCTTGTATGCTGTAAAATTGAGTACTAGGGCGATGCCAACTAATTCATACTAATTTGCTGGGTTGGGGTGGGGCAGGGCGGGGGAGGGAGCAATTATGGGCTTAGGGCCGCAGAGGTCGGCAGGTGAGCTTTAGGTCCTGGAATCCCTCTCAGACTGTGACAGCACCTCTCAGACGTACTCAGGAAGACAAAGGGAATGTTGCCATGTGTCTGTTTCTGCAGTAGCAGGATACGAAGGAAAATGGCAGGAGGAAACTATTACCTCTGTGGGAGGCCTATTTGTTAGTCTGCTTTTTTCTTGTAAAATTTTTTTGCCCTTTTTCTATGTTACTAACATGCTTAATAACTAACATGTCATTCATGGAATGTTTCATTCTACTAACCGTTACCTGAATCAAAAAATGTACTAACATGGTAGAGACCATCATATTTTTTAAGTAACGATCGTTATTCTGTTCACAGTTTTTAATTTCCTTTCTCCCCCCTTCTCCACAAAGCACTCAGGCATTGGACACGCTATGGTAAACAAACTACATTGTTCGGTAGATATCATTCTAATTGTTTCTTATTTTGGGTTTGCCGTGTGTTTTCTTTCTTTCTTTTAACTGTAGACATCATTAACAAAAGAGGAACTGCGGTTGGTACTCTTCTGCTTACTTTGACCTCCTTCTTTTCATCTGTTGTGGACTTTCTTATTTTTTACCTGTTCCTGTCAACTTCTGTTTTCCAAATCACCTGTAGGGGCATCGTTAACGTTTCGAACGTTTGCATCCAGCTGTGGTTAACACGGGAAAAGACCAATGGTGGCTGGCCGGAGTGACCGCAGGCTCAGCCAGTTTCTAACCATTCACATGCATGGCATGGAACTTGATTTGGGAATGCTGGAGATGCCACGCCCACCCATCTTTCCGTCATCACAAAGCAGCCATTTTGTTTCCTTTCCTTTGTTTCTCCCCGTTTTCTTTCCTTCCGTTTCTGGACTGTGCGGTCCCCTGCATGTGCACACGGCGTGTTCTGCTTCTCCTGGTTGCTTTGCCGTCCCCTCCTTTGGCATGGACTTAGGCACTTGCATGCCGAACAGTTGCTGCTCTATAGTGCGAATAGTGACGGTGCTGGAAATAGCTTGCGCCTTTTCTGTTAACAAGGTGCACGTTGTGATTAGTTAACAACAGACGACTAAACTCTACTAATACGTACACCAGCAAAACTAACCTAGGAAGCATTTTACTAACACCATTTTTGTGTCTGCTAAACAACTTTTAAGTTGCAGTAGGGATGATGCTGACACTAGCTCAATAATCAGCTCTCTAACTAGTTTAGATCTCTTAGGGCTAGTTGGATAGAATCTAAGAATAAACCTCAAACAGACATGAAAATGGGTTTCATCATAGGTCTAAAACTAAAAACCAAACAAACAGAAAAAAAGCAAAAAAAGCAAAACAAAACAAAAAAATAAAACAAAACAAAACACAAAACAGGCATATCCCAGGATTACAGTATCTAGGTCTGAGTATAGCGTGTCCTTTCCCTGTGCTTTGTTATCTAGGTGACAATATCAGTGGATGGGATTCTTACCACAACGGGCTACACACAAGAAGATTATACCATGCTGGGGTCTGATGACTTTTTCTATGTTGGAGGCAGTCCCAGCACAGCAGACCTCCCTGGGTCCCCAGTCAGTAACAACTTCATGGGCTGTCTCAAAGAGGTAAATATCTCTGTCGCCAGAGCCGTTCCTAACTCATGTCCTCATTTCAGCTCCAGACAGAAAGCACCACTGCTGAAGACCAGATGTCCCTGGAGTCAAATGGCGCAAGCTTAAATTTGTCGTTTTGCTATTAGTTAAGATTGTAGGAGAAGATCTATTCATAGAACATTAGGGAGGAATTAAGTTCCTCTTTATTGGTTTGATATTTGGATGGACATTTGTGTACTAGCTATAAGAGAAAGTCAAACAAAGGAGATGTTGGGTCTAAAGTTAGACTAAATGACTTAACCTCTCATTTCTAGCTAAATTCGTTAGGTGTCACGTATATAGCGGTTACTTTTTTGAAAGGTAAGAGAAAGAAGGGAGAAAAAAATTAGTCTACAAGAGAAACACTACATAAAACAAAACCATAATGAATCTGTAGAATGAAATAATTCTGTTCCTACATTTTAAACATATTCTGAAGGAAAGAAAGCTGTGTCATTTGTGATCTGGTAAGTTTACTTGACATTCACCCGGGAAAAATAAGAAGAGAGTTGATCACAATTGCATTCTTCATTGTCAGATGTTGTTTTCTGGTATAACTTTTTATAGGGTTGAAATCTGTTGGTGTGTAGAGAGAAAGATCGTGCAACTTTTATGAGTGTTTTTCATAAAAGCAGCCGTTTCTTCCATTTAGGCATGACCTGGTTTCTATTGTGTGGCTAGAATGGAATCAAGTAGGCATCAAAATTGTAAAGTTGAAAAATTATGAACTTACAAATTATTTAGCTATAGGTGCTCTTGCTAAGCAATGACATACTGTTCTATTCTAAAAAAATATTTTAATCATATAATCTTGATTCATGTAAGTATCACTGCAAAGCAATTACTGGTGGATGTGCAGTGTCTGCTATGGGGAAATATACAGAACTATTCAAAGGGGGATTTAAAAATGCTATAGTTACAACATATACCTGGAGATGCGGTTCTGAAAGGCAGAATCTACCCATAATTTAGGGTGCAGGTGATTGACTGTCCTTCAGAGAATAAGTTTTAACCGTTCTGTAATATGACCTAGGCCTATTTTAAGTTCTGCAGGTAAAAACAAACTAATAAAAATAATTATTATTTTGATAAAAAACAGTGCTAGCACTTTAAGAGTTTTTGCTTTGTGCTTAGTGCTGTCTTGAAGAGTTTTTCAGAGAGCCTCACAATATAGGCAGTGATTTTATTATCTGCATTTTTGAAAGAAGTTGAGGTCTGGAGCAGGTAAGTTCCTTCAGGAAGGCACCACAGCCACTAAGTGATAAAGGTTAGCATTTAGTCGCCAAAGTATAATTTCAGGTTGTTACTGCTAAGGACCATAATGTAAGATGTACTGAAAGAAATGTTTGCTAGGGTCCTTCCTACTCTAGAAGAGTGTGCAGACCATCTAGTTCACAGACTGAACAAGTTTTAGAAATGTGTAACAGACTGTGAGAAGTGGGGTAATAGGTTCATGTCAGTTAAACTCATTTGAGTTAAAAAGAGGGTGAGATGAAGGAGTTCCAGTAGTAAAGGAAGACACATGAGAGAGTCAGAATGTGTCGTGGGGAATGACAAGGGTTTGGAAAGTTAGGGGAAGGAGAAGGTATTATGGGTTAGGAAGAAACATGGTGAAACATGGTAAAAATATAATAAGATTTTATAAGATGATTCCTAAAACCCTTTCCTGCTGATGAAAAATTAGAGCCACACCCAAACCACCCACACCGTGTTCCTTGTGTACATGGTGAGCCAGGCTGACCTTCTATCAGCCCCATGCCCTGCTTTAAATCTATAAAAAGTTACACCTGCTGTGGGTTAGAGAACAGAATGGGAATCCACGGATCTGTAGCTCGAGTGGAGATTTAGCTACTGAACTCTTTATGGCATCCTTTAAAAAAATGAGGATTTCTGAGATCCATGAGCTCAACAGAGACACATGGTTTCCGCCAGATCGTCATGGCTGAGGCAGATCTTTGTGTGTGTGAGGCTGAAGTTAATTGCCTTAATCCAAAAGGACAGCTTCAAACTGAGCTGTGCTTCAGTTTAACGTCTTCGATTTTTAAATGTTTATGAGTTGATATGAACTAGTATTTATCTTTTTATATCAAAACTTCAACCACAAAAACCACACTACCAAGAACACGAGTTCAGAAGTCGTCGCACCGACTTGGAGTTGGCGGCTCTTGGCCCCTGCTGGTCTCTGCAGGTTCCTTGCACAGGCCTCTCCTTTCAGCAGGTGCTTCCCACTGCACTCCCTTCCCCAGCCCGGACTCTGCGTCTGGAGCAAATACTGCCAGGTTCTTCTGGATTTGCACAGCGTCTTCTACTCCATTTCCTCCTGCTGCTGTAGAGTAGAAGGGTACAGGCATAAGCAGCCCACATTTTCAAATCAACCCCAGCTGGTTGGGTTCTTGATAATTCGGTTTTCATCCATGTCTGAACTGCTATTTAGAATGCCTTGCTCTTCCTGGCTCTGAGATGAAATAGTGACAAAGTATCATGGGTTTTGAGTTAAATCACCTTATTTTAGATAGCTCAGCTTTATGGAGTCACTGAAAATATAAAAAGTCTCCAACGTTCATTCTCACAGAACCTCCCTGAGTTGTCAGCCTTCACCTGGGAGTTTTCCTTTGCCCTGGTTTGCTGCTCTAGCATGTGTGCTGTTTGCATCATCCCTTAATTAGAGCTCCCATTATGGGTATGTAAGTGTTTTTTTCAATGGAGCATATAAACCCCTTAAAACAACCAGTTCTGGGGTTCTGACGTCAAGTCACATAGGAAATTTTGAAGCATTGGAATAGGAGGAGTCTTAGAAATCATTCTCCAAGCCAGTTGCCTTATTTTAGAAGTAGAGAAGCAGACCTAGAAGAATTACTTAACCAAGAATAATGAGAGGCTAAAGCAGGATTAGAAGATGGAATCTTGAGAGATGAAATATAATAATTGCTTGGCTGACTCTCAGTGTAAATGGTGGCACTCAAGACATAAGGAGAGATGGCCTACCAGTTCTACTGATTCTCATCTCCACTCTTTGAAGATTAAAACGCAAAAGGAAATTGCTCAACATATTGAAATAGCCTGCAATCTAACTTTCATTGGAAGCAACTTAGATCTTCAATTTCATGGACTGTTATGTGAAGTGATCCTTGGTTCAAACTCAGAGCAACAAATCCTCAAAAAGGAGGTTGCTTTTTAAAATGTCATTATCAATTTAAAAAATGAGTTAAGAGAACAATTTGGTAAAACCTACCCTGAACACCATGTAATAGTCTGTTTAAAATGAAAAGAAGTCTTGAATGTCCAAGAACTTCAAAATAGAGAATTAAAAATAGTTTTAAAAAAATATTTATGGTTTATTACAAATCAGTCAAAGAGTCCTTGGAGAAATGTTTGCATTCACTGAAAATAACTGTCACAGATAAAAAATTAACAAGGGAAGTTAAAGGAAATACTGTAAATAATGAGGTGCCATTATACTCAGCCTCCATCTGTGAAATTTCTAGAGGATAATACGTCGTTAAAAATATGCTTTGAAATGTGATTTTTATGAAAGCAGCATTAAGCTTGCTTTGGCAGAAACACTTTCTTATATTTTTTTTACATTTTTATAACATTGAAGAAATGGCAACACATATTGCTTAAGCTTCTTTTTTATCATTTTCATTTGAATTGAATTTTTCTAACCAGGAGTTTTCTTAGAAACTGGAAGGAGCGGAGGTTAAAGAATCCTGTAAAAGGAGCAGTTATGGTGTCTGGGTCTGAAGCTTGGTGTCCATTTGAATCCACCTACAGCCATGCTGTTTACCATAGACCACCTGAAAATCACTCCTGTATCAAAGTTTCACAGATACTTCTTGAAGTACAAGCCAGAAGTATTTCATACTTGCAGAGGTAGATGAAAGTCTTACTTCCGTTTGTTTTTATCCCACTAGTTTGACCATGAGAGCTTCTGTGGTAACATTAGCAAGCTTGATGTTGATCGTTGAACTTCTCTCAGAAACTATTGCTTAAGCATTGCTTAGTCTTTTTGTGCTTCAAATGCTTTAAACACCCATTTTCCTCCTGTAGCCTCGATATGATTTAACAGTCTTCATGATGAAATGAAACAAGACAAAGGGAGCGTGTACTCGATGAAACACCTTAGGATTCCTTATCTGAGGTTGATCCTTAGCCATATGTGCTTGTTGGAAATTGGATAATCAGTTGAGTGGAGACACTAACTCACAGAGGTGATTTAAGATGCAGCTGCTAAGAAGTGCTCAAATGAACTTAAGGAAGGACTGACTCTAAAAGGGGAAGAGACGAGGGAAACGCTAGAGGGAATTAAATCCCCACTGAAAATTTTATCAACCTAATTAGGTCAGTTCAAACTTTCATTACACTGTAGAGACTTCTATCACTAGAAATCTGTAAGACGTGGTGAAGTGGCAGGTTCAGGCGATATCCGGTCTTACGCAAGTGGGAAGATGTGGTGGGTCCCAAAGACAATCCGGAAGGTTCTCTACTGCCGCATGCAGTGGCCACCCTGCGATTCTCATGGTGAGCCAGTGTCAAAGCCAGGAGGTGATCTCCTTCACGCAAATGGCCGTACTCTTTCTCCTCTTTTGAACAGTGGAGAACTGTCTGCAGCCGCCATGGGTTCTCATTTCCCCTTTTGTTTCCCTCCTTGTTTAGAAAGAAAAAGAGCACCTGTCACTTAACATATGAGAACATAATCCCGTGGCAGGGTGTGCCTTTCAGAGTATGCCCAGGGTGGAAGGAAAAGGCTTCTGTGACGCCAGGGAGAGCCCCGGATGTCAGTGATATCTGCACGGTGGGCCGCAGGGGGAAGGGCAAGCTTCAAGAGTACAGGAGCACCTCCCCTGCGGGCCGCAAGATCATTAGTGAACAATTTCTTCTCTTCTTGCTGAGGTTCCTGCGTTCCTTCTTGTACTCTGCTGTCATGGTCTATATACTGTGTGAAAACATTTACAGTTCATTTACTCTGAGCTTCCCACGTGCTTCATTTTCTCTTTTGGAAGGAGATCTGCGTTTTGCTTCCCGCTCCATTTTTTCCTACACGTTCCCATAGAAATCCACATAGTTTTACTTATCATATTATTATATAACTTATAATAATAATGTCTTGATTTTATGTGGTAATATTGTCTTCAGTCGAATCACTTAAGTGAAACATTTTCAGATAGCTTTGGCTACGGCTCACAAGATTCATAGCCTATGAGAAAATATAAAGTAACGAAAAATCCCCTATTAGCCATTAGCCAGGACCAATGCATTGGCCTAGCTGCTACACAGTGGCTACTTGACTTTCAATCAACTGACTGACATTGTGGCTATAAGCTACGTTCTCTATGAAAAGTTTTTGTGCTGGATCACACATTCATTATATGTCATTTTGTTGTTCCAGCTGGAATGAGCTAATTCACAGAGTAGCCATCTTCTCATAATAACCATAGTATATATTTAGACTCAGTCCCCTGGCTACTTTGTGCTGCGCTGGGGATGAATAACAGTGCTGTGCTGCTCTGAACTGCTGTTCTGGAGCCAGGACCTTTGTTTACTGACTCAGATTCTGGTTCAGACACAGCTTGAGAGGAACAAATGAGCTAACCGTTTCTCACAGAACTTCAGGTCTACAAAGAAAAGAAATTTTCTCTACCTGATTTGAAACACAGAAGATGGCTTCTTTTTTTTTTTTGGTTCTAAAATTTAACATGTTGTTTAAAAGGCTTTTGTAGGAATGTAAAAGAACTGGACAGCTTTTAATGTGCCATTAACTTGATTTGTCATAGATCAACCCAAGATCTTTCTCAGATCTGAGAGATACTGAAGTGTCTTTTATCTCTCCTGCTATCACAAAGTGCCAACACTATAAAATGTGAAGAGAGGCCAACTATCCTTGGCTCCTTTCAGCTGCAGGAAAACGGAGCACAGAAATCGCCCTTTCCAGTGTGAGGTAGTAATGATAATTCCATTATGCAAACAGGCACAGTAATCTTCAGCAGAACACATGGTTAATGAGTGACAGAGTTGGACCTTTGCCCTGACGTTGCATCCCTGACCTGCCTACTGCTAGTAAAGCAGATGCCTGAACCAGGCCCTCCAAACCAGTTCCAGTAGGATGAGCTCCACAGTGCCGACCTGTGCCTATGACTGCAGTAGGCTCGGCATAAAAGGAGGTTAGCATTGGAGCTCTCCCTGGAGGAATGAGGGAGTCACATTTTCAATAATAATGACGATAATAAGCATTTAAAGTATTTCTCAGGCAATGTTTACAACACTGAGCTACCTAAGAGGCACGTGCCTAGGGCTATCAGAGACATAGTAGAATAGTAATTTACTTTTGAAATATAAATTAATGACATGGTATGAAATAATTTAATATTCAGTAGTTCAAACACATCAACCCTGAGAGAAAACAATCTTTAGTGGGTTCTGGTATTTTATCTTTGGTGCTGTTTTGTTATTAAATTATGTGAGGGATGGGTACACTGTCACTTTTCAGTATTTCTCTTGTCCAAAGTGATACTGTGACCACGACAATAGTTATACACTAATGCTGTCCCGAGTTGACAAATGGGGCAAGAGATGAGGAAACTTAGAGGACTGGCCTAGGCAAAAACGGTTAGTAAATGGGAAAGCTAAGATTCAAGTCTGAGGAATCCATCCACAGAATCCTTATCTTTAGCTGTGTTCTCTCTTCTTCTTCCTTCTTTTTAGTATTTTTATAAAGGAAAAGTTAGAGGAAATAAGATGCTTAAGAATTCTTGAGAGAGACAAAACAGGGCCTAGATGACCAGGCTGTCCCAGAAGCGGGGTGCAGGGGTATGTAGGAGTGAGATGAAGGAGCAGGAAGTGTTTTTCAAATACATGGTCATGTATGAGTTTTCAGCGGAGTCCCCCGCAGTTCAAATGGCCCTGGCCTGTTACCTTGTCGAGCCTGGTCCCTGCTTTGGCAGCCGCACACCCTTCCTCCTGTAATGGTATAAATGAGGGAATAATGCTAGTCGTATGTCCTAGTTACTCTTCTTGCTGCTGAGACAAATTACCCAACACCCAAGGTTAAAGGAGGAAAGGTTTATTTAGCTCACAGTTTGTGAGGTTTCATTCTATAACTGGCTGGTCTGGCAGGGTGACATTGCAGACAGGAATCGCAGAGGAGAAACATTTTATGGTGGGCAGCAGGTAGCAAAGGAACAAGGAGCCTTAGCAGCATTTTTATGCCACTTTTATACTCTGTCTAGTCTCCTGGCATTAGTGTGGTGCCAACCCAAGCAGTGGACTGATTTAGTAATCACACACTCTTCATCCCAACATCACACACTCTAGATTCAGCCACCTCTGCCACTGAGCTAACCCCACCTATGACTGCATGAGGTTTTGGGTGTCATGTAGACATGGACCATGACACCGTACTTTTCTGTACTGTATAGTCAATGGTGTGTGAAGAGATGCACAGAAAATACATTGGAAATACTTTCCAGATTTCTATAAGTCATTGGCTTCTACTTTGCTAAGAATAAGTTCAGTTCTGTGCCTTGTAGCCTTGGGGGCCTGGGGAATAAGCAACTGGGGCAGAAACTAGGCATTTTGCCACAGACACTTGTCTTTGAGGGAGTTCATCTGCTTGAGGGTTCAGGGAGTTCCATCTGTTCAGGTCCCGGAGGTAGTGGAACTCAGCACTTTCGTCCACAAAGCATCTGGTGAGTTCTTGCCGGAATTCAGCTTTTTGATCATAGCAACTTCCCTTCCAGGGGACCCACAGATTTTTATTCTCCATCATTTTCAACAGATGCCCCATAGCCTAGAACTGTATCAGCAGTTGGCATAATGAATTGTGCTTTCAAATATCAAGCTAGCATAACATGGAGTGGTAGGGGGTTCAATGACATTTTAATTCAGAGGGCTTGATACACTTTATAGAATATGACATTTTTTAGCCCAGCAGAAAGCAGTAGTGAACAACATCTCCGATTGAACATTTTCTCTTAATTTCTGCACCCGATGGAGTGTCTTGTTTAAATTGTCCCATTTGCATGTGCATTAACGCTTGCATCTGTGCATTCTATTCGCCAATATTAATCAGTACCTCCTATGTGCCAGGCTGTGTGCTAGAGGTGGGGGTCCCCTAGAGAAGCAAGATAATGATTTAGAACTCTGGGTGGAAAGCAAGACACAGAAACACAAAATAGCAAGACAAGCCCCAGAAGTGAAATATGAAAAATCTCCCTGAAAATACAGTGAAAACCATGATTAACACTGCCAGAGGAAATCCATAGTAATTTCAAAGGGAAGGTGAGGAAGTAATCTGATTTACTGTGTTTGCTCAGTCAATCCCAGAATTGAAAAATAATGGGAAAGATAAAAAGGACATGAAGAATAATAAAATATACAGCAAAGAAAGAATAGAAGGCTCCATGGAAATGTGACTTTGTTGCTTTATCATATCTGAAGCATATTAAGAAAACAAATCTGCAATTCATCCAAAACAAAATGCACATTTTGCATTTCTTCTTATTATTGCCTCTTATGAGATGATGTATTCATGTCTTCACTTCTTTGGATCAAAGTGCTTATGTTTAGAAGAAAGTAATTTTTTGTTTTTTGTTCCAGTGCCGGGAATTGAACTCACAACCTTGCGCTTGCCAGGCAGGCGCTGTGCAGCTGAGCTAAATCCCCAGCCCCTGGAAGAAAGTTAATTCTGTGTGTGGTAACTGATTTTCTTCCAGGGAAACTATTACTATTGAAATACATTTAAAAGAAATTAATTACCTGAAAATGAAAATAATACACCCATCATTCAAAAGTATGTGATTTTGATTTATAGGAAAATGAGATTTTTATCTCTGTTGAGTAAATATTTTGTGCACAGAGAAACTGGTTTTTTGAGTGCTTAATTTCCTGTGTAATGTATTATATAGGTGGGTACTGTGTACCACGATCTTTGTGAGATATCAGGGAGGTAAGAATATCAAGCTGATATACTCAAGGTCATGAAAAGTGAAGAAAGATAGAAATAGAGATAGAGATGATAGAGATAGAGATAGTGGGAACTAGAGATAGACAGAGACAGACTTAGAGACAGAGACAGACGGAGGGAGGAAGAGAGTGTAAATTTGAATCAAATAAATATAAAATAACTCAGTATAGAGAACTCCTTAAGTTACATGAATTAAAGTGAACAGTTTTAGAATCAAACAGACTTGGGCTCAAACTCTGGCTCCTTAAATGTGAGGAAAGATGTTTAATGTTCGTGTAGTTCAGTTTTCCCTGCCTAAAGATTCTGTAGGATCATGCATCTAGGGCACTGGGAGTAGAGCCTCGTGTATTGCCCTGTCTCCGTAGAGCTTTGTTAATTATCTATCGATATGGTGCACGCTGGCTACACTGACATCACAGACAGGCCCTGCTCTTAATCCTGTGACCCATGTAGTCGTACGGCACCACACAAAGAAGGACCTACTCTGGATTTAGTATCTTCCTGTTTGCATCATGAAATGCATAGTAGCATCTTTATTAATGGTGCTGGGATCCATGCTGTACCACTGAGCTACATTCCCAGCCCTTCATAACTTCCATATTTTTATTTTGTATTGATCCCAATAATATGAGGATCATACTACAGATGAATTATGAGACTTTGTGCACGCTATCTCATTTTAAGTTTTTATTTTATTTGTTATTTTACTATACCAACAGCTTGGTTCAGAGGTTGGAGTTCACAGGTTATTTCTAACACTGTCAAGGTCTCATAACTAAATATGTAAATGAAGTTAGAAGAAAATCTCTGTCTATCAACCTTATGCACAGTGTGCATTCTTCTTTTGTTCTTCTAAATTATAACTTTCATCTCTTTGTATATCAGAAATTAGTGAAGATATTTGAGAATTGGTAAACCTACAATTTTTAGAAATATATGGGCATCTTGTTTAAGTACTAAATTAGGAATAGTCAATTTTTATAGTTCAAATACGAGCAATTATTTTGGTTAATATTTTTGACATCATTAGATTTTGATTAATGTGATGTTTTAGAAAAAAATTCTTGTATTCACTACCTGTAAAGAGAATCTCATAAGTGAGTCCTAAATATTGGTCTGAAAGTGTGAACTGAATTTGTTGACATTTTCTTCTCTGAGATCCGTCGCCTAAAAAGTATGAAAGGATTGAAATCAGTCCCCTCTCAACATTACAAATTAATATTTATAATTAATCATTATTAATAACCTAATAAGTATTTGGTTCATCATTTGTTAATAAATATGCTTATATAAAATTATATAGAATATATGTCGGAACAATTTCTAAAGGAAAACATGCAATTAAAAACTGTAGTGTTGGGGGCTGGGGATTTAGCTCAGTGGCACAGCACCTGCCTGGCAAGCGCAGGGTCGTGAGTTCGATTCCCAGTACCAGAAAAAAACAAACAAAAACAAAAACAAAACAAAGCTGTAGTGTTTAGGTAGTTCAAAAGACAAACACCCCATCAACAACCTGGAGACCATGCGGAGATTTGCTTTCCAAGGTGTGACGTGTAAATCAGCAGCATGAACTTCACCTTGGTGCTCATTAAAGATGCAAAGAATCAGGACCTACGGAGTGAGGCGACAACATGCCCAGGTGATCTCACACACACCTTAAAGTCTGGGAATCACTGAGCTACTGCACCTCAGCCACCGTGCTGTGCTGACGTCACTGGTTGGTGCACGTTGACTGCACACACCGCTAAACGCTGTCCGTTAACCTGGAGGAGGCTATACCTCAGTTGCAATACCCATCTGGATTTTAGAGAGATTAATGTCTACAACTTAATAGCTCAGCAGTGAAACTGAGGGTTGCAAGTAGAATCTCAGCTCTCAAAATGCGACCATCTCACAGAAGCTCTCTGTTCCCTCCCAGTCCCTCATAGACCAGAGATGAAAATTAGGCTGTCTTCGTCTGATTTCACTAAGGGCAGATGAGCTGTGGACCCCCTTAGGGATAATATTCCATCAATTTACGTTAGACAGCACAAGTTCGAGGACGAAGTGTATTTACTATCCGAGTAATAAGCTTTCGGTTCTGAAATAGTAGGAACCAAGCTCCTGACCATTAATGGAAAATGCTTGTGTGTTATGATCACAATTTAAACTAGGTCTTCATTTTTATTTTCAAAGTACCGCTTTCAGAGCAAAATTCCTTTCCTTGCCAAAATGCTGGAAACCACCGTGTGCAGGTTTATTTAGGTTAATTACCATTTCTACGTGGTAATATTCACATGCTGAATTTCTTATATACTCTTTGGTGGAGGGCATGGCTTT
The DNA here is from genome assembly GCF_000276665.1 of Chinchilla lanigera. NCBI lineage: Eukaryota > Metazoa > Chordata > Mammalia > Rodentia > Chinchillidae > Chinchilla > Chinchilla lanigera. Next base: position 16,869,661 of record NW_004955441.1, on the reverse strand, counting down.
TATAGGATTATTTTACCTTAGCACAACTTGCTAACTTAGATTTCTTTGTATTGTTTCCTTTTTAATGACTTTGTAATATAATGCTTTATGCCCTAAGGAAGTAAACTGAAGGATTTCAGGTATTTAAAGAATCGCTTAAAAGGAAAACGCGGCTTCCAGAAGAAGCATTTTATAGGGAGCCCCCTAGTGGCACCTGTGAATTATGGCACCTCTGAAAACTCAAGCACTCTGGACTGGAATTTTGCTGAGGACAAAAAGGAGGAAGGATGCTTTAACTTAGTGAATGCTCACACCATTATTCCCAGGAAAAGTACGAGCATACGTTAGGTCACTTTTATAGCGAGACAGTTCTGCCTGAAGTGGCAGATGACTTGCAGAAGGAGTTATCACAGACTCCTTCAAAATTTCATTGGGACACAAAAAAATTTGTGACATTTTTTATCTTTCCCAACAATATTCCCCAAAACCCAATTTGTATCTAGAGGCTATTTGTTCTTGAAAACATATAATAAGTCTGAAAATACCCACCCATCTCTCCTCCCACCCAGGAATATGCAGCATTTTAAAAATTTGTAATACTTCACTTACGGTCTTAAAAAACTTCATGTTTATGTCTTTAAAATACACAAAACAAGAGAAACAATTACATTTGAAGTGACGTACCTGCGAAAATTGTTTACAGTCATGTTAGTTTTTCATTAATACTTAAGATCCTTGAGTCGAAACCCTTTTTATTAATTCTAAAACTTCATTATATATATATATATTTAGCCAGAGAAGGAAGAACTGATTGGGGAATACATAGGCAGCTTTGGAAAAGGAAAATATGTCATACAGTCAGATAAATAGCCTCTAATGTAGGAAAGAAGTTTCTAACTGTTGTTTTTAGAATTTCATTATGATAAGAACAGTTAACATGGGATCTCTTTGCATATTTGTAGGTGTCTAGTACAGGATGTCTATCTATTGGGACAGTGTTGTAGGGCATATCTCTAGAATTTATTTATCTTGCACAACTAAAATTTTGTCCTTGTTCCTTAGCTGCTATTTCTTCCTCCCCTCACCCCCAGGCGGTCACGGTCCTGCTCTTTCTTCTGTGAGTTACGTTGTTCTGGATACCTTATATAAGTGAAATCGTGCAGTATTTCGCTTTCTACCCCTGCCTTACTTCATTTATCATAATGTCCTATATTCTCGTCAAATATTGCAAAATTTACTTCTTGCTTATGGCTGAATGATACATATATGATACATATTTTAAAAATTCATTCATTAATGGGTATTTGCCTCCCATATCTTGGCTGTTGTAAGTACTGCTACAGTGAACATCGGGGTACACCTGTTTCCCAAAGTCTCCGACCTCGGACCTTCTCGAAAGATGGTAGCTCAAACATTAATTTGTTGAGAAGCCTCTATGTTGTTTCCCATGCCAGGTACTCTGTTCTGCATTCTCACCAACAGTGTAAAAGGATTCTAGCTTTTCCTCATCCTTATGAAGACTTGTCTTTTAATTTTTAATACTACCGACCCTAACAGGTATGATAGCTCATCATGATTTTGATTTACATTTCCCTTTGATTAGCGACACTGAGCAATTTTTTAATAGACCTGTTGGCCATTTGTAGGCTTATTATTCAAGTTATTAGCTCACTTTTTATCTGAGTAATTAGTCTATGGTTGTTTGTTTGATTTTTCACTTTTTTTTTTTTTCATTTTGCTACCAGGTGGCTACTTGTGGGTATGGACAGCCCTTGTAAGTGTGTCCTGGGTGTGTCCCAAACGTCCAGCAAATGCAGTTGCAGGATAGTCTGCACTGCTTGGCCAAATTCCAAATATTCACAACCATAAAAATCAATTCAAATTCCTATAATTCAACAACAAAAATGTATTAAATGACCACCACCAGATGACACTCACCAAACCTTAAAAAAAAAACCCAAAATACTAAGACATGGCACAGAAAGGAAAAACATAAAATGAGAATCCTTAGTCTGCTTTTCATCTCACCTTAGATTTATCTCTAGCACAGCATTCTGCAGCCGTAATATATGAATATTTGTTCAACTAGGGTTTCCCGAGAAGATGAAGCCCTGTTCCCCTATGGTGTCCGATGTATGTCACAGTGCTGACTGTTTACCCTCTTTGGGAGAATTGAGAAATCAGTCCTCAGACATTTTCTGTTCTGTGACTCAGATGAGGACTGAGCACGGGAAGACCTGACTGACGATTTGCTTGAGAGTAAAGACTGCGACATACATCCCCTTAGCGCTAAAACATGGGGCGAAGTAGATTTTATAACCTTAGGGAGGAGCAGCGTACCTGCACTCAAATGAGCTAAGTTCAGTCATAGATGTTAATGGTACAGCACATAAACAGCGCATGGGATGACGCTAGAATACAGAATATGGCCAAGGAAACACACCCAATATCTTGAATTTTTAAAATGCCGTGGTTTGATCCCATGCCCCCGAACTGCACTGTGGGACCAGCTACAGGTCTAAAGCCCTGGAGGTGTTTGCTGGAAATCTGCACAACTTAATGAGGATGCTGGGTGGCTAGCATCAAAGCAGGTGGCTGCCGTACAAAGGCTGTGAGGGCCTGGGCTTTCACCTCTGCGGCTGCCTCTTGATAATCTGCTTCTGTGTGCTTGGCTCAATATTCCTTAAGGGGAAGAAAACCAAGAAGCAGAGAGCCAGATAGGAATCTCTTTCAGCGCAGTTTTTGTTTTCTTTTGTTTTTATCAGGGAAGTTGGAAAAATTATCTTCCTCACCTTTGAGGATGATTAGGGTCACTCTGTGTGAAATGTTAGAAGCGTTTTGGCTAGATGACTTTTGCAAAGGGATTTTAGGTAGCTTCATTACAAAACAAGTCTGTGTGTGTCTGTGTGCTTTCAGCCTGCACCGTAATGCAGAGTTTACCCTAGGACTCAAATCTTATCGTAAAAGGGGCATTAAAGTATACAAAACTTAATCCCCTCACTTGGCAGACAAACGCAGAGCTCACAGAGGTTACATTTCTTGTGGAGTGGTGAACTTCTAGAATTGTGCATTAACACTGCATTTCAGGAAGCCAGTTTTCTTACTTGTTGCAGAAACTCCCACTCCTTTGAACTCTAACCTGAAAAATAATTTCTGGTTTGATTGCTTTTTGTGGGAAAAATGTGTAAATTTTGCTCGTGTTGGCCTGTTCGAGCCTTCCTTCTTAAAGCCCCCCACCTCATCTGACTCTGCCTCTCAGTTACCTTTGGGACTGTGTCTTCTCCTTAATCTGCTCAGCGCATTTGGAGGCTGAGGGTCTTTTGATCCATTGTTATTATTGTTGTTATTATTAGTTTTGATTCATCATTCTTGATAAGTGATGATCCTAGGTAGAAGTCTCCGTGGGACCCTGTGACAAATAGCAGCTGTTGTTACAAGTGATGTCCTTGCGTCTGTGGCATCCATATCACCTTAAATTCCTGTGAAAAATGCTGGTTCTCGGTTAAATTAGAAATAGATGAATGAGGTTCTTTCTCATAAATCAATGCTGTTAAAGTCTGTTTACATCATTGCAAACATCCATGTTTCCATTTATTTCAGAAGAACACAAAGTGTATCTGAATCCTCAATTTCAGAAGGAAGGACAGGAAAGAAGGAGGAGGAGAGAGGAAAGAAAGGAGGGGAAAGAAGGAATGGGGTCTAGGAGGGGGGATGGAGGAAGGAGGGAAGAGGCGAGAAGAACCCCCCATTTTTTGGTGGGAGGGGCAGGTCCTGGGAACTGGACCAAGGCCTGCACACTGAGTTACATCTCCAGATCTTCAAGACAGGGTCTTGCTGAATTGCCAAAGCAGGACTCACACTTGTGATCCTCCTGCCTCAGCCCCCCTTGTTGCAATAATCCCAAGCCCCCCTTGGGATTATAGGCCTCACCACTGTGACCAGAGAGAGCTCCCATTTAATAATCCTCTTCCTCAGTAGGAAAAATGATGCACAAAATTCAAACATAAGTACAACTGTCAGAAAGTACAATTATTGAAATAAAGAAGTTTGAACACTGAGGAAATCTTTAGAGACCAACCAAATCGAAACTTAAATAGGAGGAATCTCTGAGCTGTACTTTAGCTCAGTCATAGCATATGAGAGGCCCTAGGTTCAACTGTGTGTGTGGGGGGGGGCGAGTTAAAAACAAAAGAATTAAGGGGATAACATTTAACTGAAATTTTAGTGGCATTTTCAAGGATGATAAAACCTTGCCTGAGGATCCTAGGGGAGCATGTTCTCTCTCTTTTCCATTTATAAACCTGGAGAGTTATACTTTTTGTATTGTGACTCTGAGCTCCTAACCCAGTGTAGGGCATGAATAGGTGTAGCTATTTTCTGTGCCATGTTTTGATGAATTCCTTGAAGCTTACCTAAATCCTATGGATTCCATTCACTATTAGCCATTTTCTATAAAGCTATAACATTTTAAAGGAAAAAGAAAAGATAGAATTACTTAATCTTACTTAAAAGTAAGAGAGAACTGAAGGAGCACGTTCTGTTCCAGTCGAATGGACCAATAACAGTCCGGATTCTTGTGCGTGAGGAGGAGGGAATTAGCAAGAGAACACTCAGGAGTGAGGAGTAAGCAGCCATGTTTATTGAAGACCACAGGAAGTTGAGCTCAGGGCCAGTCCATGCTACCAAGAGCCTTGCACAGACCAAGAAAGCTGCCAGGACAGCAGACAAGCACCGCACGCAAGTCAGGAGCAGCAACAGGAGCTGGAAGAGGCGGGCTATCACTCAGGCTTTCCGCATTTAAAGGCCAGAGCCCTGCACTCTAGGTGCCTCTCCCTGTGTCTCCCACGCGTCCTGTCCTCTGCCACCAGGGCGTCTGCAGTCTCCCGGACCTTTGTTACTTCATCTTCCACCTCTCCTAGGACAGTGGAAGCAGGACAACCATGGAATACTGTTTATAGTTAAAGGGAGGGGAGGGAGTGAGTCAGCGCTTTTGTTTCTCACGGAGCTATTTTGGTCTCACTACTAAAGATTTGTAGATCTGGGTCTTATGGTTCTTGGTGTCTATAGCTCTCCCCATCGGCTTCAATGTTATTAGTGATTCTTTTCCTGGCTCCGTGTAACCAGAAATGATACAGACTTCAAAGGTCTGGCAGTTCTCCCTCAGGACACCTGGGCTGCGTCTGACTAACCAGGGCGATAAAGTGACTCCACGTAAGGCAGCAGCAGACGGTGTGCATGGTATTTACCTGCTGTCCACGCTAGGGTGTCTATGGCACACCCCGCAAATGCAGACTGCGTTGAGGTGGATTTTACATGTTCTAGGTCAACTCTATTCAACCGTTTGAAAGTTCACTTAAAGCAGGACTTACTGTACAATACAACTGCCATAAAAATTGAAAACACTTGAAGTCAATTCCTATTCCAGATCCTTTGGATATAGTATCTGAAATAGAACTCTCAACCTGCCAGATGGTGGATGTGCTGGGTTTGTGTCCCCTGAAATCCACGAATGAATTCCAAAGGACAACGGAGGTTAAGGGTAGGAAAAAATTTATTGAGGAATAGGAATAGCTCTTGAGAGACAGGAGGGGTCCTGAGTGGGATGCCACTGAGGCCCTCAGGTGGGAATAATTTATATAGTAAAGGCATAATGTGGGTCAAACTATAATCAGCCTGTAGGTGTACGAGTATGGCTGCTTAGCTAATATTGACCCAGTAAGGAAGTGGGGCACATAGCAAGGTCACGTGGCTAGCATTCTTAGCCTTCGGTTATCTGTGACTCCTAAAGCCGGACTGATTTGGGCAAGGGGTGGGTCCAAGTGTTCTGTCATCCACTGAGGTGTCTGATGCATATCTAGATTTAATGGAGGAGGGGGTTAACCAATTACAGGGTAGTCTCAAATTTCCATTTTTCCTTTAGGGAAGTATGCACGTCTGGCCATTATGAGTTTATCTTGAAGCCTCGCCTTCTTCAGCCTCCATGCTGCTGTCTTTTTCACTGATTCCCTTGAGCCCAGTCCCTCTTGGACTGTATGTTCATTTGTGTCTAACTTACTTGCCTGTGATTCTTTCACTTCTTTCTTATTCCTCAAGCACTTGGGCAGCATCAACATTTTTTTGGACATTTTTGAATATCTGACTTTTTTACATTTACATTGCAGACGTCAGGGTCATTGTTTGTGAGGCTTAATCTTATAATTCTTTGAAATAACTCAAGTCTTTAGTTTGACTTCCTACACCTGACAAAACTCATCAGAATTTCTGTTGTTAGAAGCAGCCTCCTGAGAAATGTGTCTACATGCACGTGAAAGTCCATCTTGTGTGATATGCAGGCAGATTTAAGAGTTAAATTCTCCAAACCCTTGTTTTTGTGTTGCTAGAGACTGACTTTATTCTGATGAATGTCTCAGCATACAGAATCTTTGCAATGCCGATTTTATTTACCTATAATTTATTTTTAGGTAGTCATAGTATTCTTTAACCCTAGAATGTTAACACTAAAAGAAAATATACTCATCTATCACAGTGGGTTAGGAAGATAAGCCCCGTGAACACATGGATGAGGAAACCCAGTGAGTCACAGCAAGGTTGGAGGAGTGCCTCCAGTTTACTTTCTTTTTTGGCAAAGCTGCTTGTCATTACGATGTAGGAGAAATATAACTCCCAACCTGCTGGATGTCAAGTGTGCCAAGTTGGTGTCCCCTGAAATCGAAGAATGGATTCCAAAGGGCAAAGGAGGCTCAGAGTAAGAAAGTTTTGTTGGGGGATAGAAACAGCTCCTGAAAGACAGAGAGGTCCTGAGTGTGTGGCCACAGGGTCATTTTTCCAAGAATGTTTTATAGAGCAAAATCATGGAGTGGATACAAAATCACGAGATGGGTACAATGTGGGTCAAACTGTTATCAGGTAAAAGTGGCTCCTCATTTAAGCATTACCAAGTTTTGTGTTGCTTGCCTCACCCTCTGGAATTAGATTCCAGATTCTTCTCATCTCGAACAAATGGGACGAGACAAGCCAGAAATGGTGCCAAATGTTTATTTGAAAAGTGAGAGGTGAAGGGGTATGGCAGAAACCAGCTCTGCAGAGTGAACTTGGGCAGAACAAGAAAAAAAGAAGATAAAAGCAAAACTAAGGTACACCATGAAAGTTATAACAGCAAGCCTTTCTTGGCATCTGCATCCTTTCATGCCATCTAAATCTTGAGGAAACTTGTGAGAATTTCTGCATACAGGTCCTGAAAGGGCCTGCTGGGATCCCACCCCTCAGGCTGACATCAGGTCCAGGCCGTCCTATTGAAAACCTGCTTACGTTGTCCTGAAAAGTCCACATGCAGGGTACTGGGGACTGTTCTGTGTGTGTTCCAGGATCTTACAGTTACCAGGCCACATCTCCTTCTCCAGCCCGTTTTACCGTGCCCTACACTTTCTCAAAACTATAGTCCACCAATAAGATTATATTTACTTACCTAGTGTCCATCCAGTAGCAAAGCAGAGCGGGTAGCAAGGGTGTATGGATAGGATCACTAACCTTTGCTTACCTATGGCTTCTAAAACATTTTGGGGAAGAGATCAAGCCAGATGTTCTGATCACCCATCTCAGTGTCTGATATATATCTGGACTTTATGAACGGGATGTTACCAATTACAGTATAATCTCAAGTGTCCCTTCATCTCTTAAGGAAGTATGCAAGTCTGGCCATTGTGACTTTAATTTCAAGGTGTTTGTTTCTTCATATGTTCCTCCAGCCACAGTTTTGGTGTGTTCCCGTCTTCTGCACTGACTTCCTCGAGGGCCTGTCCCTGTCTGATTGCCTACAAATTTTTACCTAAATTAGCTGCCTATAATAGTCACTCTGGTATCCCTGGTGTGCTTAAAAAGACCTTGGATTATACACAATAATAACCATGTTGGTTGGAGCATCTTCAGCATGACACAATATTTTTTTCAACATTTTTCATTCACAGATAAATTTACAACACAGAAAGACATTTTCTCTTTGCCAATTGTCCAAATGATCAAATCCTTTATATCATTTTCCCTTGTCTTACTCATAGGAGAACTTTAATGATCATAATGTAACCATAATTAAATAGCAGAACTCTTAAGTAACTATACTATATGTATTCATAGCCTTTCAGGAAAAAGGAACTGCAGGGTTGTTTTTCTAAAATTTTCAATAACATTCTGTCTTTGAAGAGTTACTTTAACTTTTGGAGTCAGGTATATCTCTTCTAAAATACTATTTTTGTTCTGCATTTCATTTAAAGCTCTGCCTAGATAATTTATGGTATTAATTTCTCATATAAGCAATAAAGTTGATTTCTTCCATTTGGTTTGTAGCTCCCTTTTTTCTGATATGCCCTTCTACTTTCCTTCAATTTTGTTTATAATTATTGAGATGATTGAAATCTACCCCACCAACTGGCAAAACAATTATTCACCCTTTACCACCCTGTTTAAAATGTGTTACATTTCTGTACAGAATTAGAATTATAATGTATTTTCTAGCTTCTTTTAGAAAACATCCAAACATTTCTGATGATTTCCTTTTCATCAGCTGTAGCTACTTTAACCTCAATTAGTAGGGCAAATTTCTCAGTCATATATTTCCTGTTCTAAGAAGAAATTATTACTTGGGTTCTGGGATGTTGACTCATTCCTTTTCTGAATTATTTGTGTTTCTCATTTCTCCTTATCTTAAAATTCTTTTTTCATGCAACACCCAGCATGCCTTTGAAAAAAAAAATTCCCAAGCATTTTTTTATTGCATCTTAATCTCGAAGTCAAGAGTACTTATTAAGTGTATTGCTCTGGGTTTTGTTGACGATATTGAGAACTTTCCCGTGGAACAGCTCAGCATTAGCCTAGAGATCAGATTTGAGCTGATAAGCGTATTTGTTCATTATTTCAGGAAGTAATGCGGGTGCATTTTATTTCGAGCTGTGTGCTTCATCATTTTCTATAAGGTCTCAGTTTTTGTAATCTTCGAAGTCAGCCTGGTGGTGGTGGCTCATCTCATGGGCTCTGAAGTGATACTGTCTAGAATTTATAATCAGTAAATAAGCATAAATAAGCCACTTCCGTGGTCCCTGTGGCTTCTTTTCTGTAAGGTAAAAATGTAAAGTGTCTACCTCATAGCGTATCTGTTATGGTTAAATGACGTAGTTTACTTTGAAAGGAAATGAAAGTTAGAAATTTTATATACATATATATATATTACTTTACATATAATATGCAATCTTTGCAATAAATGTGAAGAACAGTTATTCCACTCTGATTATTTTTTACAGTGTAATTAAATTAATTTCTTATGGAGAAGTGTCAAGGAAACTAATTGTCAGAGGTGCCTCTTCTCCGTGGAATGAACAATGACTCCAAAGTGTGATTCTAAAGCCTGCTTCCCTCCACGGGAGGATGACAGGCGGGGGCAAGGGGAGCGTTAGGCGAGGCCGGCAAAGGTGGGCTTTGCTTTGTGCTCCTACACTCATGTCACAGATTCATAAGGAGCAGGTACTGCAGCTTTGGGAATACCATATGCTCCTTGGGAAGGGCAGTGAGGGAGACAGGAGGAGACTTATTTCTTTAGGCTCATATTCATGAATTTGTTCAACAAATATTTATTGATCACTGAACAGCAGTCCAAATCCTCTCACTGGGAAGCCTGTCCTAGGGAGTCCTCCACATGCTCCATTTAAAACAAACAAACAAAAAAGTACTGAAGAGCAACCCAACAAGATGCACCTTTGAGGACGACCAGGAAGATCTTAACTGCAGTACCCTATCGGGTGGGAGCCCTGCAGGCTGCCCAGCCAGATGGGCAGATGGGTCCCTATTCCTGGGGACAAGTGGTGAAGCTCGCCATCTGCTCCGCTGGATACAGAGCTTCATATCTGCAGCTCTCTCCTGACTGAGCCCTTCCTCACAATAACTGTGATGAAACTGCTGTGATCTACACAGCGTCGCTGCTTGGCAGAGGGAGAGGGAAAGCTAGCGATCTGCAGTTAGACGAATTTATATCCCAGTCCTGAATTCAGCAGGTTTTGGTAAACTGCTGCCCTCCTCGAATGTGAACTTTTTGTGTAATAAGAGTACGATAACGGAGGTTTATTTTGACACTTTGAAACGATGCCTATCAACAAAGAAACCATGGAAGATGCCCCCAAAATAGTAGCAGTTTTTAATAATATTATACGTATCGTGAATGACATCAGCCACTGTTATGAAAGACCAGGGAGGTCTGAGAAAGAGCGCGGGTCTGAGGAAAGATGGTATAGGCAGCCGGAGGAGGGGATGCCCTGAGAACTCGGAGGGCACGAAGCTAAGGAAAGGGGGGTGGCGAGGACAGAGAAGCAGCACTTGTTTCTGAAAGTTGGCAGTGCGTAAGAGGGAGGGGAGGAAGTCCCACGGTGGGAGGGAAGCTTCTAACTCCTGATCGCAACTGTGAAATAAAGACAAATGTGAAAAGCTTGCCTCAGGTAACTAGCACTAAATAGGCTTTGGAAAATTTAATGTTTTGCACAGAAAATCGCTGGAAATATTTTTAGGGGCCCTTTAGGAGAGAGGAGTTTAAAATGTTGGAAAGCCAAGAGCTTCGATGGCATGGTGTTTGTTCTTTCATAGGGTTTGCTTGTTTACTTCTTTGCTTATTTGATGGACTTAGCATTTCGATCCTTACTTCTCCTTGCCACGGGGAGCTGGTGGAGGACTATTAAGAAACAGATGATAGCAGCGGGCGAAATTAAAATCATCTTAGACTCTAGCTCTCACACAGAAAGCCGGCGGTGGTTCCCAGTCCCTGCAGTCCTTCCTTTCCCGGGCAGGATTCTAAGTGACACGCACTCTCGAGGTGGTCTTCCCAATCTACCCTTTGACCTGTTTCTCTAATTTTCCGTCCGTGTTCCAGGGAGCACTGGTCACGCCCTGGGCTTAAATGCTGGCCCTCATCCTCTTGCGATACCCTTCATGTTCCTTGGGTTCCAGGTCGTGATTTCAGGTTGTCTCACTTGATGCAGGGTAGGGAGTGGGAAGTACAGATGGGTGGTGCGGCAGCTTGCCTTATACTGGGCCATATATCATAATGAAGGGACTTGGAATATGCCATGCACAGGGGGGAGGACGGCGAGGGAGAGGAGAGAAGAGAGAAGGGAAGAGGGGAGCGGAGAGGAGGGCAGGGCAGGGGAGGAGAGAAGAATTCAGAGAATAACTGAGTAACTCCAAAGCATCACTTCTCTCTCAAAAAATCAACCATAGCAACAAGAAAAGTAATAATGTTCAAATTCCTTCCTCCTTCAGAAGCTCAGAATGTGCATCCTGGGAAGTCAGGTCACAGCCTCAGAGAGAGGCCCTGCCTCCTATTTGCATGTCTTTGACTAGGTGCACAGAGGTCGGCACTATGTCCAAGACCTTCCTTATTTTACTCCAAGTAGCCACCGTTAAAATACGCTCCATGGTTAGCCTGCAGAAGCAGGATTTTACAGCCGAATGTGCAGATTAACAGTAAAACAGACTCTATAGAACAGGGGTGGGTCCTTCTTCACGGTAGAGTTCGTTGCAGGCTCAGAGAAAGCTCTGGATATAGAAAACGTGGGTCAGAACAAAAACGTAGCTGTCCGGGAGCCCCCTGATGTTCAGAAGTGTGGCGGGAAAGATGAGACTTTCTGGGGAAAAGATGGAGCGGAGAGAAAATGAAGAGCCCTTAGCACTGCCTCTTTGGGGGATTAAAAATTATGCTAGGTTGAGTGAAGCCGAGGACCAAAACAAACACAACTTGTTTCTTCAAATGTTGAGGTAGCATACAGTCTCATCAAGCTGTTTCTTTGAGATGTGCAAAGAGACATTCCTCTGCCCTGTTCTCCAGCCTTCATTCTTGTGAGAAGGCTTCACTCTGGGCCTTAATGAATATCTTCTAGTATAGCTCATTCCTGAGTCTAATAAAGTCATCAGGAGGCCTTTATCCTGTGTTTAATGGTTGGAACAAACGGCACCTTCCCGACTGACTCACATTAATGCCTGCAGGTGCTGAAGACTGCCAGACAGTTCTGATGTGTTTGTTTTTTTGGACAAAGAAGTTTATAGATATATGAATTAAATTTCAGTTTATATAGCTATGACTGTGTGTCCTGTTCTGTCTTGATATCATACATGACGCACAAAACTAAAGCAATGCCAGCATATATTTATACGTGCAAATATGCTTTATCAGCAAATATCTTTAGCTATGTTATAGCTAAATATACTATAGCTTTAGCTATGTTATACAGTAAGTTATTTTGTTTCAGACTGGTAATTTTGAAAGGAATATAGATGGATTCTTTCCAATATAGGTAATATTTTATCCAATGATATGTTTGCAATAGCATAGATACATTGGATATAAGAACAACTATCATGTGCCATTTATAATTCTTTAATTTCTAAAATATGGCCAAAATATATTGATTATACTAAATAATTTAGAAGAATTGAGCTTACTTTCTCCTTTGTAAGAAAGAAATAAAATAGCATTGCACATTTCATTTACCAAGTCTATTCTGCAAGGCCCACTAATCACAGGGATCAGCTACATATCAGATTATAATATTGCATTTGGGTCTGTTTGATTTATAAGGTGTTTTTTCCTTATCCACATTTTATTTGATGGTTTTAAAATTAATAATATCAAGTGAAATGTTGAATGACTTACTAAATTTTTCATAAGGCACAAATCTTAATATTTAAACAACAGAAAAATAATAAATGTATATAATTCTACATCGGATACTGTTTAAATACATCCTACTGGTTTTCTGCTGGGACCACTTGACATGGGCTCCTGGGTTTATTTCTAAGCCATGGGTCAGTGCTGGAGTCCTGAGGGAGAGCTGGACGAATGGAAATGAAAAACTAGGCTCCAAACATCTTCTTGTGTTCTCCCATCAAATGGTTCATCTTCGTTATCCTGCTAGTCGTCATTCACCTAAAGTTGTCTAAGTTTATCTATTTTACAACAAACTACACACAATTAGAAAAACCAAGACTTTATTCAGACAGACAGCATGATGTCACTGTGAAAATTTTCATTTTGAAATGATGGCGGGCAGGCATCAAAGTGCAGGGGAAGAAAAGAGTGCTTACTTGGTCTATGCCAGGGGCTCTTCAGAACTATCACTGTTGATCCCTGTATCTATTCTGATGGGCTTGGCTCACGTGCGTCTTGTACACTGCCCCGGGATGCTCACTGCTGTCCTTCCTCTATGACAAGCTCCTGCTGCTGGTGTTGTGGCTACGGGTTTGTTCTCTGTACCGAGAGGCAATTTTTGTTGCATAGTTTTTTCTCCAAATTCCTCGCTCACATTCACTCAGACCACACCCAAGGTTTCTCCCAGTGAACTTCCTTTCCCCTGAACTATTCTTCTGCTCAAAAAAGAGGACACAAACAACAGCAATCCAGCTCACTACCAGTAACTGTTTAGTTTTTATACATGGACAGAGTCTGTGTGCTGAACATCCAGCCCTGTCTACCCTGTATCAGGAGAGAACCCGAAGGAATCCTGGCAGTTTTCCTGCTCTTTGCTTCTTGAGATGAGAGTGAGCTCTGCTACCGCATGGGTCTGTCTTGACCTCATTGCCCCTTGCAAGCCCAGGGAACTTTCCTACTCTGTCACTCTTAGAACTTCTGTCCCTCCTCGCGGCTTCCCCGCCGTGTGTGTGCCTGCCTGAGCACATGAAGACCAACGGCCTCTACTTCTCTGCTCCTCCTCTGGGTGCACGGTGGGCCGTTGTTCTCGTCTGCCAGTTCATGTCTCTGGCATCCTCTGCCCCTCTGTGCAGGATGAGTGCCATAGCTTCAAACTGGCTTTAGTACATGCCTGCTCTATAGTGCGAACACTTTTCTCATTTTCTTAAACTGTTGTTTCCTCTTCTCTGAATTAATAAGAGTAATGCCAAGAGCTAGCACGCAGAGTCACGGTGAGGATTAAGTCCGCTGTTGCGTGCAGAGTTTAGCACTGTGAATGGCACCTGCATAGCAGGGGCTGAGCTGCAGAGCAGGTCCTCCTCTCCTCCTCTTTCTGGTGTCCTTGGAGCTCCACTGCCAGGGGCAGGGCTGGCGAGGATTTGAGGCTTGCTTAACCAAGGTCGAAATTTGGATCGAGCACAATAACTGTTTGAGATCCACACAAAGGGTTTTAGAAACCTCAGACATGTAGTAATTTTGTGGGAATAGAGCTTAATAGCCAAGGGAAGGAAGCCAAGCCCAACTCTTTGCTGAAGAGCGCCTGACTTGTGTTTAGCATGCAGACGGGGGTGCATTTCCTCGCTGGGCTCTGGCAGACTTCACCGAGGGATAAGAAAGATGTGTTCTCCAGAACAGAGCGCACCCTCCTCCCGACAGAGGACAGAGACCTCGCTGTCCTCAGAGCCTTCAGAAGAGTAGTGAGTGCAAGAGAAAATCACAGTGACAGGGATCGAACTGGAGTGAGACTTGATGGACCACCAGGAGCAACAAAATCAGAGGCATTGTGCAAATTAAATTGAGATAACCCAGAACTTCCTGGACCTATATTTCTGATATAGCTGTTGTTGTTTGTCCTACTTTTTCCTTTCTGCAGATTATTGTCTGTCATTTGTTTAAAGTTCTGCATCAGGTGTCTATATATAACGCATGGTGGTAGATTGAGGCTTCCTTTCCTACTTAGGAAAAGCAGAGCAACTCTAGACTCTTTATTGTAAGAGCCTTTTCTACCCTATATGTCTATTTTTTTTTTCTTTCTCCATTCATCAAATATTTATTATGTGCTTACTCTACAGTAGAAACCAAACAGTGCTGAGGGTAAAATGTTGACAATCTTTAGATCTTGACCTCAGGGACCGGGCTTTGTCTGGCTCATGTTCCCACTGGCTTGTTAGCTGAACTGGAGACGCTGGGGGCACCCTGTTTTTTTACAGCACGGTGATCACTGGCATTTGCCTCCACTGCCAGTCATTGGATTAGAACTGTTCACAAAGCAATAGAGGCTTCAGTGGTGGAAACTATGCTTGATGCAGAGCTTCCTTGGTTCAAGCAGGGAGCTTGGGTATTTAAGGTTGGTGAGTGTTTTAGTCGATTTGGAATGCTGTAACAAAAACACCTTGCATGAGGTGGCTTGAACAACATTTCTTTCTCACTCTTTTGGAGTCTTGTATGTCTGTGATCAAGACTCTGAAAGAGTAGGCCTTTGGTGAGGCCCCACTTCCTGGCCCATAGCTGGCGGTCTTCCCTCTGTGTTCTCTCATGGCAGCAGGGATAAAGGAGCTCTCTGGAGTCTCTTTTATAAAGGAGAAACTCTACTCACGAGGGTTTATCCTGAGCCGTTATGACTCCATAACCTTCTAAAGGCCCCATAACAGCAGTATGACGATTTCAACAAACATACAGTTCATAATAGTGAGCTAGTGCTCGTTGTCCAGGGAATTGCTGTATGATCTCCTGCATTCTCAATAAGGAAGCATGTAGAAGTGCTGGAATTGTGGAGAGGCTATATAAACTAGTGGGATACTTTAGATTGTTTCATTGGTACAATGGCATTAAGGAAAATATTTCATAAGAATTATCACACAGAGCCAAGGCCTCGTGGAGCTAGCCACATCAAACAGTGCCTGCGTCGCACAAGCATGGTTCATGACCAGCATACAACTCTACTTTAAAATAGTAGATACATTCTTGATATCTTTCTGATTCAGAATGTAAAGACTCTGGTATAAAAGTGCAAGTTACTGATTAAACAAAATGTAAAAACTGAAAACGCCTTATAACAGCCTGCACTTACGAGGGGCTTCACAATTTATAAACTATCCTCATTTATCTTACTTCACATTTGAATAACTACAACTTTATATATTGACTGTCACATGGCAGATGCTTCCTAAGTACCTTTTTTCATTCATATGCACCGTCATTCAGAATTTGCCGTAAGCCAGGGACTACAGTTAGGACGGTGAGTAGAACCTAGTGATTTCTGGCTTCACCTGGTGCTTAAATCCATACAGTGAGGCTCCTGTCCAGACAAACAACTGTTAGAGACCAGTGTGTTTTCACAACTGATATAATTTCTAATTAATCTCAGAAAAATAGGATTCAAAGAAAATAGGCAAATTAATAAACTCATACAAGCCAGTAAGTAGACAAATACACTCTCAAAGAGAGGTTCCTTACCTGAACAATGGCACACTATGCTGTGAAACACCTTTCAAAAACGGGGGAGGGGAAGCACACCAGATGGGACCCCGTGCAGGCCTTCTAGAGCTCCTCCCCTACGCTGCGTACTCCCTGGCCACCACCCATTCAAACACATGACTTCCTAAGGGGAAGATCTTTGCGTTCTTACTGTCAGAGGCCAAATATCAAATTATTATTTGAGTTTAATGATGCTATTTTTATTATTTGAGCTCGATCTATAAGATTAATTCTGTTTTCTACAACAGTGCTGCAGTGGGACATGAGAATCATGTAAAAGTAGTTTCCTTACTTGCAGGAGTTGACTCTTATTTTTTGAAAATTGTTTAATGGAACCCTGATGCCATGTCTGAAGTTTTAACTGTCCTAGAGCAGGCTCTGGGGTCAGAACAGGATCAGTGGCTTGGATCTGACATGTGAGAAAGCAGCCCGCTTGGTCAGCCTCAGCTCCCACTTGGTTTATTTCCACACAACTTAAAGTACACAGCCTTTACCCAGTGCCTGGGGCCTGAGAGGCTCTCAAAGATGGAAAAAGCAAAACAAATCTTTTGGTAGAATAGTCACTACAACATCTACATCTGTTTTAATATTCTCCTTTACATCCATCCTAATACTGATAAAATCTGTGATTTGCCTATTAATTTTGGAAACACCATCCAGATATCATCACAATTAATTCCCACAACTCCTTTCCCAAATCTCAGCTGTCTGCATACCACTATCAAAGTTGTGCTGTATGAATATATTACCTATCTGGTCATTTACTTATTATCACACATTCAAACTTAATCCAGTTTCAAAATTAATCATGTCTTAAGTAATACTGTCTGTGAAATCACAGTTATGACACGCTTCTTATACTTTTCAATCTTACTGCACATTTAAACACATAAAAGTAAACACAGTGTTGGAACCACTTCCTCCCATCTGGGACGTTCTGAGTTTTTAGTTAGCAGCTTTGTGAAATACATGAAATGGGAAGAGTTCTGATTATCTTGTCATAAGACAACTGAGGCCCAGGGAAGTTAGATAGGTTTTCCTAGTGTCACACAGTCAGCAGGGCCAGACACAGAAAGGCTGTTTTTGTCCAAGGTCATGGAGCTGTGGAGGAACAAAATTGGCACTGCAGCTCAAGTTTCATGGCTCAAGGGGCTGGGGATTTAGTCCAGTGGCACAGCGCCTGCCTGGCAAGTGCAAGGTCATGAGTTTAATTCCCAGTACCGGAAAAAAACAAAAACAAAAAGTTTCATGACTCACTGTCAAAAATTCTCCCAGAGCACACTTCCTTTGGATGGTCTCTCTCCTAATGCAGGGTGGAAGCCATGTATTGGCCTCAGTGAGAAATGTAATAATGATATTTATTATTACATACTTGAGTGTACACATATCTTTTTTTTTTTTTTTTTTTTTTGTACCAGGGATTGAACTCAGGACCTTGTGCTTGGCAGGCAGGCGCTTGTGCCACTGAGCTAGATCCCCGGCCTTATAATTACATACTTGAATACTTGAATTTCCAGCATAAACTAAGAATCTAAGGAGTATATTTACAAGGACAATTTGCTATAACAGGTGATTGGTGTTCTTGTAAATGAACACGTCATATTTTATTAAATATGCTGCTGTGTCTGTGAGTTCCCGAGTTGTTTTCAACAACTGTTGAACAGTAGCTTGTATGCCTTCCATCTCCAATTAAGAAAATAATAGAGCAATGGATACATGAACTCTCACTTTCACTGAAGCAGAAAATCACTCGCATTTAATGCAAAATAATTCAATAAATGCTTGTGGGACCACCAGCTAATTTTTCTTAGATATTGCCTTTGTGAGGAGAGCACTTTTAGTTAGGCTATTATTGACTTTTTTTTTTTTTTGCATTAAGTAAGGCTTGAACCCATATTCTCTTTCATTCAAAAAATCCATAATGTGTACATAGCGTGTATCAGACACAGCTTTACACTAGTAAACAATAGTGGATAACAGGAAAAAAATCCTACTTTTATGGTGCTTATACTGTACTGTGAGGAATCAGACAGACAAAATTTTAAAGCGTACAATTTATTGGGCTGCAGTTATAGCTCAAGTGCTTGCCTAGCATACACAAGTTCTGGATTTTATTTCCAGCACTGTTAAAAAATATATATATATATATTTATGTAAAATTTATCTCTATATGACATATAATTTATCCTATTATATATATATATATAAATATAAAGTACTTTATTTTTATATCATATGTAATTTACCTGTGGATATTATGTGATTTGAGAAAAACATTAGGTAGATGCCCCTGGGACCAAAGAAGATGATTGTTGCAATTTTCTGTGAGGTCACAGAGGACTTAGGAGCTGATGTGAGCAAAACCGTGAGGAGGTAAGGGAGGGACCCGAGGGTCCGTACTGAGGAGGAGCATTCTGTGGAGACCGCAATAAGTAGAAACCTTCTGGGAGCATATCACGGTGTTTCAAGAGGACCAAAACAGGCTAATAGAGATAGCACAAAAGAAGTGAGAAGACGGACCACAAAGGCAGAGATGGGAGGCAGTTTGAGGAATCCTCCGGCCTCTGGCCCGAAATCATACATATGTCACCAGCCCATCTGCTGCATCAAAAAGTCTTCAGGGCTTTGCTCTCATTAGGTGTTTAGAAGTCTTTGCTGCCTACCAGGATACCTAAATGGATGCCGCCAGATATAACTCAGCGCCGCTCTGGGGAGGATGGAACTTCTCCAAGTTACCACTTACAGCTGCACTAAAAGAACAGGGTCGCAGCAGTCATGAAGGCTGGCCACTGGCGTGAATCATCTAAATGAGAACAATGGTCCTCTTCACTGAGGCCTCACCAATAGCCAGCTACGCCCGTGAATGAGAAAAGAAAATTGCTCACTGAGTCAGTAGAAATTGCTGTGTGCTTGCTATTTTTGATAATTTTTATTATTAGATTTTCAAGAGGGGCTATTTATAAAGAACACTGAGTATACTATGTACTGGGTGAAGTACTTTCTGCTCACTTAACAAACCTTTATTACAATCCTATTGGGCAGGTGTTGGTTTTAATTGCTAAGAAAGCTGGTACCTTTCCACTTTTAAGAATACAAACGTGATAATGCTGCACAAAGTGTTCTGCCACAGATCTCCAGAATTTTATCTTGTGAGATTGAAATTTTGTCCCCATTAAGTGACAAATTTCCCCCTCCCAGCCACATGTGTGGGCACCATTTTGTTTTCTGCTTCTCTGGATCGGGCTCCTGTAGATGCCTCAAGTAATTGCAGTCATATCGCATTTGCCATTGTGTGTCTGACTTATTTCACGTAAGGGTCGGCTTTTTAAATCAGGAAAGCAAGGTTAAAGAAAGCAAGGTTTAGAGAGTTTCATTAAGTTGCTCAACGCTATTCAGTTACTGCGTATCACAGAGGACTCGCACCCAGATCTGATTCCAGAAATTATGTTCTTAGCTACAGTAATAGTTCTCAAATCAGAAGCCTCGGACTCTTGGAAGAAAGCAAGGGATTGCAGATTTATTTGTGAAAACCTCCTTGAAAAGTTTGAACACACTCCCATGCAAGAAAGACAATGTTAACGTCAGTGACAATTTGTCACTATGTCAGGTTCCAGGACATACAAGACCTCATGCACTACTTTTGTTTGAAGCATTGACCTTTTAATTTCTACACAGGATTAAAGATTGAGAGCTCTTTCTCATATTTACATCATTATTAATGTGGATATGCTGTACTGAGCATTTAAAGCCACACGCCAAACTATAGTGACACTTCTTAGTCTGACCATATATTTCAAGACCAGATGGCCTGTTCCTTTAAGTTTCCCAGCCTTAGGCTATAAAGAACTTTATATAAGAGAAAGAAACTTGTTATTCCTTGTTCTACCACCTGCACATTTTCAACTCATTTGATGTCAAAATAGAAAGAGCTCATCATGCTTTCTCTGCCAATAGCTGTCCATTTGTTCCTTCCTTTTTCAGAAAGGGAGCTAAAAGAAGTCTGTAATTGTTAAACGTAAAAGGGAAACCTTAGATGGTTGGTGAGGATCAACATTTGCAGTGATGACCTTTTCTAAACCAATAAAATCAGGCCAGTTAGGAGGATGACAAGAAGCGCATTTACGCAGCACAAGGAAGAGGGTATTTGATCAAGACTGACCTAGAAACACAAAAGCAGCTGAGCAACCCAACAACTTGTTTTCTCCTTTTAACACAGTAAACATTAAAGACATTGTCGGTGGCCTTGGTCAAACACAAAACAACTTTTCTAGTGCAACATAGCTTTGAAATCATTAACTTTGGAGACCAGTGGGGAAATTATCTCTAGGCCAACTTGAACGTGTCACTTCTTACTCCCCTTCCAAAACATTCTATGTCCAAAACTTAAAATCGGAATATTTGAATGATGTATTAATGCTATGTACATAGTAAGGGATCCTATTCCATTTCCTTACAAAGGGGAATGGAGATTAAAATATTTACAGTTCCGTGGATTTGATTCAGTGTGTCCTGGGATCCAGTAATTAGTGATCATTCGAGGCCAATGTGAAGAGGAAGAATGCGGGATTTCAAATGCTCGCAGCGGGTGAGACGCACACAACACTTATCTCAGCGTCATGTCACCGTCTTCGTTTGTACAGGTGTCAGAGGCAAGCAGCAAGTCCTGGTAGGTGAGGGATTGCTGAGTGCTGTGACATCTGTTCTGGATCTCGAAATGTAAAGGACTTTAGAGTATTTACTTTGAGGAGAAGGAATTGCTGAGCACTGCGAATCTGGGGCGTAATATCTTCAGTCCTTTATCAACAAGCCATGGCTATTTCCTCAGCCTCCAGGCACTTGCTGAGTACTGTTGTATGCCAGATACTGTGCTGAGCACCGTTACACTCACGTTATCACACCTAATCTCCGCTCAGTAAGCACAAGTGCTGTGTGAGGGTGTGCATGTAGGGTGTGATCCCTGACATGGGATAAACCCTGGGAACTGAGGGGACCCTAGGTGGGGGTGTTATGGAAGTCTTCTCAGCCTGGATGCACCAGCAAATTCCAAAAGGTAAGCAGGTCAGCCAGGCTGGCAGATGGGAAGGAGATAGAATCGTCAAATGAAAGAATAAATCGTGGAGTCAAAGAAGAAAGAGAGAGGGAAGAATGGATAGAGAACATAAAGACATGGATTCTTTAGAGAGAGAACCAAAGATTGCTACAATTTTGAGTGATTGGAAGTGAATGGCAGCTGTGGAGTTAATAAGGTCCTTCAGTTATACTGACCATCGTGAGAACTTTGGGGAACTTAATCTCATATGGTCCAGTGGGAAACAGGAAGCTGTGGAGCTGTTCATCAGGATATACTTACATCATGTATTTTAAAAATAGATGCAACGCACACCATATGAGGCATTTTGACTTCTTTTATCTGGAAGATCCCAGGATGTAGTTAATAAAGAACTGAGATGACCTTTAGACTTTGTTAGCTTTGCTAGCTTTTCCCTGTCTTTTTGCTCGGATTTGTTTCCTTTTCACTATTTTTGTTTGTTCATTTTCTTCCATTAAGTAACTACCTTATCTCCTGTTTTGCCAGATTTTTGTTAACCATTATAAAACCAATGTTTAAAATCAAATCTGCAGTTTACCTTAAGGAATCCTTTAGCCCTGCAGGCTAAGAAAACTTTTTGAAGATCAAACAAAACTTTCTGAGTATTTACAAAATCAAGTTGTTGTAAGCAGGTGGCTTATACATTCTCAAATGCTTTCACACCAATTTATGTCTATTTTTTAATCACAAAAACCATATCCTCTTGGTGATGATCAACTAAAGTGAAATTTCACTATTTTTAAAAAAATATATCCTCCCCACCAAGGCTTTAACTGTGTTTCTGTGTCTACCTACTTTGTAGTACCTAGCATGTTGTCTTAGGCCTGCCCTTAAGTAACAGAATGTGCTTGGATAAATTAGTTACCCTTAAATATAACCCTGTTTGAGTCTGGCATTCTTGGCTGGATGTCTTAATGTTTTTGATGATCTTGAGAGACTTCCATAAAGCTATATTCCGTTTCCCTTGTAATCGTGACATTTCTCTTGATATCTTTCTAAAATCTCAGCTGCAATTTAAAGTAATTTGTTCTTATTGGCTTCCTTTGTACCTAAAGAATTTCACACAAAAACTTTGTTTAAGAAATCAGCATATGCTTTTCTGTTGAAATCAGTAACTAAATTCAGCTCCTTAGTTTTTTCTCAGTGGGCTATGAGTGTATCTCTCATATCACCTGTGTATCTGATGAGAAGATGAAATAGGACCAGTCCTAGTTTATTTGATAGTTAATTGTTGAAGAGAGGAGCTGTTCATAAAAGTGAGAATAGGAATAGGAGTGTTGTTATTTGAATCTTTATTAGGCTGCTGGCATGCATAGACAGTATGAAGACTTCTACATTAAAATGAAAAATACAGTATTGTAATATGGAAATTAAAAACTTGAAAAAAGAAAATGTAGGCAAAAGAATACTTCCATAGGCCAACAGTTTTCCTTTTACCCACAATTCATTAACCATATATTATGTGACTGCCTGCTATGTGACAGTGCTTGAGATTTAATAACTATAGCAGATAAAATGGGCACAAATCCTGCTATTTTGAAATTTCTGTGTAGTCATACATGTTTATATTTCTCTTCTGTACATATCAACTATATATGAGGTGGCTAAACCTCCAAAATATACCTCTACTCATTTTTTATTTTATTTTTTGGCACCAGGAATCAAACTCAGGACCTTGCGCTTGCCGGGCAGGTACTTGTGCCCCTGAGCTATATCCCTGACCCCCTCTACTCATTTTTTATAGCATAGAATATTTTTCTTACAAAGGTTATCTTTTATGTGGTATTTGCATAAAATGGAGCACTACTCTGTCATAGGATAAACTGAGGTCATTTGTAAGAAAATGGGTGCACCTTGAGACCATAATGTTAAGTGAAACAATTTAGACACAGAAATTTAATTATTGCATGTTTTCTCTTATATGAGAAACCCAAATTATAAAGAGGAAAATAAGAGATAGATAATAGGAAGTAGGGAGCTAGATCTCTCTCAAATGGGAAAGGAATGAAGAGATGGTGGAAGGGGAGAGAAAGAGGATAAAAAAGGAATTAATTTACTCAATAATATTTTGTTATTTAGGGGCAGGAACAAGGCAACATGCTAGGTACTGTAAACTAAGTCACACAGAAACATAATCGTCTTAGTGAAAAGGACATCTTTAAAAAAATAGTGAAGTTTCACTTCAGTTGATCTTCAGTAAGAGGATATGGTAATGATGTACAGGTACCAGTATTACACAAGGAATGTGAACACTATGTACTACAAATACATATTAATAAAAATAAAATTTAAAAAGATAAAAAACAAAAGTTAAAGTATTTATGATATTTTCAAGATTATATATAGGACCCTCCAGGTATTTAGTCACATGTGGTCATTCTAAGAATTTTCTTGGGACTCTGTCAAATTTCCTGAATTCCTTCTTACAGTTTTCATTAATATGAGTTCAGACACAGAAGAATTCTCTCAGTTCTTGCAGCTGTTGAACATAAGCCTGGCAGAGCCCTCCTGGTCAGAGTGGGGAGCGCATTCGCAGGGAGCCGACCCCTCCTCCAGGGAGAAGGGAACCTCAGTTTGCAGACCCCCAAAGGTACCACGAGCTACTCCAGTGGTCCTTGGTCCGGTGCCCACCCTGTGCCCTCCTCAGCCTGCCTTCACCCGGCACATGTCTTACCAGCCCTTCACTCTCTGCTCCAGTATCTTCTGCAGAAACCGATGAGGTGGGTTGGTGGTAAAACGTCCCTCTCAGTACTATTTCTAGAAAAAAAAAAACAGTTATGTATTTTCCTATGTCAGTCAAGTAATAAGCAGAAATAAGCATAGAATTTGAGTTCTTAATTAATCGATGCCAATGTGTTGAATTAGTTTAAGATCATTTTCAAAATCTCCTGTTCTAAAGACAGTGAAGCAGGTTGACTCGCTCTGTGCCTGGGCCTGGGGAGGGGCGCTCACAGGAAGAATGGACACTGGTAATGCACAGAGGTAACCCGAAACATGAGGTGTGCATGCTTCGGATTATTTTTATTTCTGAGTGTATAATTTTTAGGTCTGTTATGGAACTACTTTCTTTTAAACTATGAGTTTTCTTAGGGAAACAAGAATTTTAGGAATAATTCCAAAAAGAGTTTTGAATATTCATTATATGCAATATAATCTAAAATCTGAAAGAGCTATAAAGAAAAATAAGACCTATTCTCGGACTTCATGAGAAAAGAACAGTGTGAAGAGAAATACAAAGCAAATATCTAACTTGAAGAAGAAAGCACGCGACTGCTTTAAAACATTTGTCTTAAAAAATTACCCTCAGAAAATGTAACCTTCTCACGACAGCTTTAGTGGCTATTACTTTTCCTATGTAAACCTCAGGCAACAACGTACCTGAATTCTGAATTGTTTGACATAGGTGGAATTATGTCTGCTAATTCAGTCATTTTTTCCTTCAAGTTTCTTGTTCATATTTCATGCAGATTAATGAAAAAGAAGCGACACTAGTGCAAACCCTGTGTGTTGTGTTGTATTCATACAACATCCCAGACCACTTTCCCCACCCTGCCTCCAAATTAGACCACAGGTCTTTGTGACTTTTTGATCTCTTTCAGAGTCTAATATAGGGTCCCCTCTGTACCTATTATAAGCCTAGCAGGAGAAAGAACAAAACAAAACTAATCCCATCCCAGGATGACAGGCACTGGTCATTAGTAACTCAATTACTTGATGTAAATGACCTACATCCTGTCTTACCTACCTACATTTATAACATAAATAATAAACCTTTAGTATATTTTACTAATTTTATTTACTGTTAATTGTAATCTAATAGGATTTTATAGTGTCTGTGATGATAGATACAAGAACATACAAATATAGTAAAATTATATAGAACTAAACACACGTGTGCTTGCCGGGCATGGTGGTGCACACCTGTAATCCCAGCACTCAGAAGGCTGAAGCAGGAGGATTTCCGTTGAGTTTGAGGCCAGCCTGGGCTACAAAAGTGAGTTTAAGGCCAGCCTGAACTACATAGTGAGCTCCTGTCTCAAACAAAACAAAACAACACAACACAACATACGTGCTCAGCTACACATATACAGATGGATAAATACACAAATATAGAAATACAGTTAAGATGGACTGCCGATATTCTGGTCATGATATTGTACCTGAATTTTGAGAGATGCTGCTGAAGTTGCTAATGAGCACCTGGATCTCTCTGCATTTCTCGTGCACCTGCATAGAGATCTACAATTAACTCAAAATAAAAATATTTTAAAGATAAGAGCTTGCTATGCAAATGCAGCTTCTGAGCAAGCTTCCTAAGCGGTTCCATCTGCCACTACGGACCTGACCTTTCCCAGGCAGACGTTGCAGAAGTGGTTCTGGCCCGGCTCTCCACACTGCCCTCCTGCTATGAAAATAAGAAGAAAGATGATTTCTGAGAAAGATTCGATTAGTTTTGATAAAGGGCTCTGAGACTAGAAAGTATAAGAATATCTAGGCCACTGGATTCATTCTTAGAGTTGCAGATGTTCCGGAGAATTGTGTTCCTTGCAGTAGTCTGTGTCAGCCTGCAGGGTAAGTCACACCAAATGTTAGCATTTCAGATGATTTCATAAAATTAGGAACACTGAATTCTTTCTTTGCTCAATTTAGAGGTCAATTTCCTACCTTATAACCTACATTTAAATATCCTTTTCTTTGCTCAGAGAAGATTTCATAATAGGTATATATCCACGAATGTAATCATAATGCAAACTGTAAATAAACCTATTAATTAATACAAATATATCCATCTTTCTCCTCTCAAAAACTCAAGGTCACCAGTAGAAAGATCACTATTTTATACTGCTGTGACAAATATTTAGTTCTTTTCTTCAGAGCACTGTATTACAGGGTACCACATACTACTGATATATTGTATATACTGCTTATACATATCATCTGTCTGCCTGTCTACCCATCCCTACCGGTCATGTACTATTACAGTGACTATACTCTACTTGAATTTTATTTACGTTCCAAGTTATCAATTATGCCCATAAGTATAATTCCCTGAAGTTTCTCACTTACTGATATTTTTACAAGATGTTCTTCTTGCTCACATTGTGGAAAACTGCTTAATGATATTCTTCAGCTAAACATTTAGTTTGAAGACGGAAAACCTGGAATTCCATTCATCATTAAATCTTAGGAACTAAAATATGTTTGCCACTGGGCGTTTGTGGTAAAGCAAAATCAATCATAAAGCTTTATTTAGAAGTTTTTACTTGTACTAATTACCTTCTTGTAGATAAACTTTCAGGTAGTGTGTATGTAGCTCATAGTTATCCATTATAGTAGAAGAGACTTGTTTTGTATTCATAGAGTCACGGCATTTTATTTTGGATTCAGAATCTCCTGTGCTGGTAACAAGGAGATAAATGAACACATTATAATTGCGTCTCTTGTTTCCCTACATCCTTCTCAGAGCTGTCCATCAGCCAGCATTACGTATTCATTGATTTCCTTCTGTGAAGCACCTCACAGAGAGTGTTCCTCAAGTAAAAAGTGCTGTTGTTAGGAAATGTAATAACGGTGCAGAATATTCACAACCAGTACATAGTCGTGTGTTATTTGCTAGAGTGTGAATACGGATGCAAGTTTAGGGTGAGAGTCTGACTGCGGCCAGAGCACATGTGCTATTAAATGCAGGGGGGATTAGCAGCCGTGTAAGTTGCCCCATATAAGTACAGTATTTAGCCATCACAGCGTTAAAGGAGGCTGCCTTGAACATAGTGGGGGTGAGTGCAGCGAAGGGACCCAGAGAAGCAGTGTGAGAAGGTTCAAAAGTTAGTCAATACAGTCTTCTTTTCAGAAGAGAGGAGCCGACAGAGCTTTTAAAAGAGTGTAATGCACTCTATGCCCTGACCAAGGTGTGTGCAGAGACATGCGGTGTTTGCAAAGCAGGGCCTACAGCTATTTACGTATAGTATCTGAAAAGAAATTGTGTGTGTGTGTGTGTGTGTGCATGTGTGTGTGATCACTAGTGAAGTGAGGGTACTGAGTTTTCAAGTAAAAGATTTATTTAAGCAACAAAATCAAAGCTGCTTTGGAGATCTGCGATGTACAGCATAATGGAATGAGAAGAAGAGTCAATACTTGATCAGATGAGAAGGCAACCGGGAACGCAACGAGAGTCTGCAATGCAAGTATAAAAAGTAATTTTAGGTTTCTTTAGCTTTTGTTTTGTTTTGTAGCCCACAACATATAAAACTGCCCAAAGTTGCCACAAGATCTGTGACCAGGGATGCGACAGACCAGATTTTATTTTCCTTAATTGCACTTAGTCATGGTCAACCACAGTCCAAATATATTACAAAGAAAATTCCAGAAATAAATAATTCATAAGATTAAACTGTACAGTTCCTTGAGGAGCATGAGGGCATCTCGTGCTACCCTGTGAATCCCACGAGGGCGGGGACCATCTTTGGTCCACTGTGTTCATCTGTATTGACCGCCTGCCTGGGAGTCAGGGCACCACCCTCTCAGGTGTTAGATCGACTGTCTTAGTACCGCAGTACTTGTGTTCACGTACTTCTTACTTTACTTTATAATGATCCCGAAACACAGGAGTCGCAATGCTGGCAATTAAGGTTTGTGAACGAAAACCGTAGGTCTTTCTTGTAAATATAACCTCACACCATCACAGGAGGATGACAGTGACTGCAGTACATGTGAAGTTTTGGGAGAGAGAGAGCTATATTCACATAACTTTTATTATGGTGTATCACTGAAATTGGTGCATTTCACTGTTACTTAGTTTTGTTAATCTCCTATAGAACTTAATGCATAAATTAAACTATTGTGGTTATGATTAGGACAAAATACAGTGTGTACAGTGTTTTAACCACTTGTGGTTGCAGGAATCCATTCAAGTCTTGAAATGTAGCACTAAAGTCTTAGATGTAGTCAGCCCCATACCATGAGCTCCATTCGGCTCCATACTTCTTCAGAAAATAAAGCTTTTCTGAAATAATGCACATGAAAAAGGATAATTTACGCTCCATGCACTTGTTCCTATTACTGATAAATTATCTTCTGTTAAGATAAGTCTTAGAGATAAGTATCGTCTTCCTAAATTGGCTTTAGACCAAGTCTGTGGGCTGGAGCCACACCTTTAATGGGTCAGTGTCACCTTTGGTACTATTCGATGCAATTGGATTTCTGGCTATGTGAAGTCATGATTCACTTTCCAAGAAAAAAGTTGCTGAGGAAATGGGCCTGTTGTTAAAGGAAAGCACAGCCCCGGGCGCCTTGAATTTGTGTTTATTGAACGTGTTCCACAGCCCAGACCTGGTGCGTCAGGGCAGCGCGGGAAAATGGCAGGCACAACAGATGTGGGCCCTGCCCTGTGGAATGTGCACCGGGGTCTTCTGGGTAATCTGAAGTCAAGACAAGAGAAGAAAGCTTCATAGCTCTCTGTCAACTTTATAAATTGATCGTTTTCTAGAAGTTACTCCATTGTCTCATTTATAAAATTGGAAAATGAAGAGGCCAGAGAATTCTGCGGCACCTGTAACTATAACCACACCGAACCTCACTGAAGAGCGGGCAGGGCTGGCACAGAGGAAGTGGACGCCTGCGCAGTGCTTCTGCCTCGCGGAAGGACCTCCGCCTGGTCCCATGTGTCTTGCCCAGGGCCCACTGCCGGCCCACGTGGTGCCTGAACCAGCACCAGGGCTCACCCCATGGACTAGGCTTCAGGGCTGCTTGGTCGGTGATGCACACAGACTCCATTCACTGTATGTCGCACTTAGATACAGCTGAGTTCCTGAGCATCCCTACTGAACATGATCCGCAGTAGGATGCTTTCATGGTAGGGAAAAGCATCGAACCTCAAAAATCGATCATACAAGGGCTGGGGGCATAGCTATGTGGCACAGCACCTG
Source organism: Chinchilla lanigera (assembly GCF_000276665.1). Taxonomy (NCBI): domain Eukaryota; kingdom Metazoa; phylum Chordata; class Mammalia; order Rodentia; family Chinchillidae; genus Chinchilla; species Chinchilla lanigera. Next base: position 16,840,476 of record NW_004955441.1, on the reverse strand, counting down.
CCTGGTAAGTGCAAGGTCATCAATTCAATTCCCAGTATCAAAAGAATAAAAATAAAAATAAAATAAAATAAAAATCAACCATACCGTCTCCAAAATGCACCTTACAAATCACCAAAACATTGATGTAGACACCATCTCGTACAAAACATTAGAGATTAAATCTTTAAATCATGCCTCTGGCAGTCATTTCTTCCTCAAATTGTGGTACATCATACAGGCTGAAGGGTCCTGATGAAGGATTGCCCCAACACCTTCAGGCAAAGACACCATGATAGTGTAGGAGGGGGCGCACCTTTGTGAGGGGAGGCCGTGGGTTCTCCCAGCAGGCCTAAGTGCTCAGAGGACACAGCAGCCAGCGCCTGGGGGCCCCTGACTCACATGAGCCCAGTGATCAAGGTGAGAGGTTTGCACACTTTGTAGGGTAGGGTCAGAGACTGAAATCCTAGTGGCTGTCATTTCACTTAGAGTGAACGTTTAGAGAATGGTAGTGTGATGGATGGAAATGCTGATGCTGTCGTGGAAGAATTCATCTAGAACCGTTCTCTATAGAAAACCAAACTTTATTTTCAGAGTGATTTTGGTTGAAGTTAATATTTGGATTTCTCTCCTGGGTAGATAGTAGGAGACCTTAGAGAACTGGAGCGAGATGGTGTTACACTTTGATACTTCCTTTATGCATGCATCTAACCTCTTCTGTTTGAAGTTAATTTGATTTTGCCTGCATAGAAAGGAGCCTTGGGAGCTGATTTTTTATTAGAGATATGCTGAACTGTTCAGTTTCCAAACTTGCAAACTGGAGGAAATTGAAAAGTCCTTGAAGACTGAAGCTTCTGGTGCATATCCAAATTTCACTTCAGAGCATTTTTCCTGACAAAAACCAATATCTCAAGCAGTTTGAGGGGCATCTTCTTATAATTATCTGAAAATTTAAGTGACTATAAAATGCCCACCAATTTATTCTATTTCTATTGGTTAAAAAACACCTTGGCCTGCAATCTTATCCAGCCATTTTTAAAGACATGGTATTTCTGCTGTCATTTTTTTGTGGTACTGGCGATTGTCCCAAGACCTTCTCCCTGAGCTTCCTCCCAGCCTTTCTATTTTTTATTTTGAAACAGGATCTCACTAAGTTGCCGAGTTGGGCTTGCATTTGCAATCTTCTCGCCTCAGCCTTCAAGAGTGCTGGGCTCTAGGTAATTTTTACTGTGCACTTATTGAAATGCTGGAAGAGAAGTATGAGTGAGCTGTTATTTAGAGTAAACACACATTTGCTGCCAGTAGATTAAGGTCTTCTAAGACCCAGAGCTTTGCACATATCCTAAGAAAAACTGTTGGGCGTTTTTCTCATATATGCAAAAGCACAAATAACAAAAGATGCTTCAGTGAGACATACATTCTCTTTATGATGATATGAGGCCGTACCTATAAATACAATTCATCTGGGTAGGTTACAACAGAAGTAATCAGATTTACAATGGACTCTTGTCAGAAAGCCCCCAGTGAGTTATTACTTCCTTGAGGAGGTAGTGCTGGGAGAACAATCTTTCTTGTTTGGCCGTTTGTGTTTATCCTGCTCAAGCCAGGAAAATGCCCCCTGTTGGTAGATTCAGTGCGGCACTGTCTGTTGTCTTCTTAACCTTCAGGAAATATTGGAGGAGTTTACAGGGAGGCTAATTCTTACGCTCCGTCTGTGGCTTAATGAGCAGCCATTTTTTGTGCGCATAGCTGCAGAGTACAGTTGCGATGTGCACCCATACCTTCAAAAGTAGCTTTTACAGCGAAGTGCCCCTGCTTTATTTTTCTTTGTAGTTCATAAATTGCCCTGGTCTGCAGGGAAGTGGAATAAGTAATGGCTGAGAACTTGGAGTGAGAAGTGCGGAGTCGCTGGGTCTATATCTCCCAGCTGCCCGCTCTGTGACGGTGCTGTGATTGGATTAAGCCACTTAAACTTGTGACTCCGTTTCTTTTATTTGTGAAGTTGGGCTAAGAATTCTACTCAGCACAGGGTCCTATCAGGAAAAACAAAACAAAACAAAACAGAAAACGACTGTGACTGACTACAGATTTCTTCATACAACGCCTGGTACACATAAATACCTAGAAAGTGGCAGCTACTGTTACGACACAAGAGGGAAGCCCAGATTGTTAAGAACACTTAAATTCTCCATACCTATTTTAATTTGTTCGGTTTTAGGGCCTAATCAGAGTTGCTTCATTATTACTTTTTACTTGCCTGTAATACGGGTGAAAAATACAATCATGTTTAATTCTAAGCTCTAAGATGTCTTGACTTCCCTGTAACTATTTAATATTCACCTTATACCTGCTGAGATGTTTATATGTCACTTTTTAAACCAGTTAAAAAGTTAATCACCATCGTATAGGCCTGGGAAAGAGAAATTGCCTATCCGAATCCTGTTGAAACCCAGACACAGATAATAACGTGTTTCACTTTAGACTTTTGGCATTACTGTTCTGTCGGTCTTGCCACATGTGTTGTAATCGGCTGTGTGTGTTCCTAGTGTTCCTCTTCATGCGGGGATGCTGCAAAGCCAGGAGCTACATCTGTTTCATGACTGCATATTCCCTAGCTGGCCCAGCTGCTGACACGGAGCCCACAGGCTGACCCTGTCTCTCTCACCATCCTGATAGCTGATATAATTTGAGATATGAGTATAATACATTTTACATTCATTTTGCAAAATACATTTCTACATCATCCAATTCTATATCAGTTAATACAGAGCTAGAAGTGCTTACAGTCCTGAGCTGAAAATAAGACAATTTTTATCCTGACTGAAAAAAAAAAGAGAAAATTGAGGAGGTATTTTTTTCAAATGCACATAATTAATGGGAGAACTAAAACCAGAACTGAAATTTCTCAGTGTCTTGACCCTCATTCCCTACCCAGTTGGTTCTGTCTGTTGATAGAATGAATAACCCTGAAGATAACTGTTGGATAGGGGAAAGATTTGTATCTCTCTTCTCTCTGTCTGTCTCTGTCTCTGTCTGTCTGTCTGTCTGTCTCTCTCCACAGACTTCATTTCCTCATAGGTGGTCAGGGTCATCTCATTTGAATCCGTTTGCCGTGATCCCGTGTGATATACTGCAATGGCGTGTTTACCCCTGGTATAGCTTTGCAAAAAATTTCTAACCTTTCTGGGCTTGATTACTGTGTTTGAAAATGGAGATGTGAAAATCCCATACTGTATGATCACTATAATGACTAGCCATAATGACCACCCTGTGTGTGGACTGCTACATATCCAGAGTAATCGATGTTAGTCGTTGTTAGTGTAACCACTAATTTTGAAATTAATAACATCACCTGAGAAATGGGTTGAATAAGTCTGTGTTTATGAAAAGGCACACTAAGCAGTATATGTATCTGCAGAAGCAGGAAGAGCCTGATTCGACGCACACAAAGAAAATCTTATACTTTAATAAAGCAGGATAATTATGGCTTGTTATCCAGAGTACATCGGAAAGTATTCCATCAGCCTAACTTGACCTAACATGATCTTTACGACCTGTTAAACAGAAAATGGCCCGGCTGGTCACTGCGCAGTCGGTGTGGAGGATTATGCCCTTCAGCACTTGGGGCTCCAGGCCTATCCTAGCTCCTCGGTTTTCCTAGCATCTCTCTCTGCCTGGAGGTCTCCAGACCTTCTCTGCCACAGCTGGGGTCTCTGAGGCTTCCTTCTGCCTTCAGCACACCTCCCTGCAAGCCTTGGTGCATGCACAGAGCACCTCGAGAAACATCAGGGCTTGGCTGAGAGACTTTCAGATTCCCAGCTGACTGCAGCCCCAGCCCCAGCATTTCCTGAACTCTCTAGTCCTAGCTCGGTTTGCTTTTTCAAAGCTTCTTCAGTGGGAGAAAGGCCCCTCCTGCTACCCCCCTTCCTTTAATTCTTCCCCTTTCTAAAGTCTTTCCCTAAGCATTTGAATGACTTGCTCTGAATGTATATCAGAGACGGCCCTCAAGTTATTTGAGTTACATGCTGCTCTATGGGTCAGGGCACCTCCTACTCTACTGAAATTTCAGAGTGCACAAATCCTTTCAAATGTGTACATTTCCTCTCAAATATTGTGGCTTTTGCAAACAAAAAATGTAAATTCATGTCTTTTGTCTAGCATGGACTTAAAAAATAATCTCAGATGCAAAACTGAGCAGCTCTGTACATTGCTGACGTACCTTGAGCTCTAGATGAATCCGGGAATGAGAGAAAAGACGCTGTTTTAGACAAAAGTTCATTGGGATAATTAAGATTAGGGAGGATAAAGATGCACGGGTGGCATCTCTAACAAATTTTAGCCCCATTGTCTCTAAGAATGTAGAAGCCACTCATTTTTCCCAGACCCAGAGGACTCAATACAATTCTTCAAATTTCTGACTTAATGTTTACCTTCTTCTGGGCATACCTGGTCTCCTGAATGGCCGTGTATATTGTACCTTTTGAAGAAATCACCATCTGTTCCTTTAACCATCACAGTGGTCAGTATTTTATATTGTCCAACCTAGCCAGTATTTTCTTCACAGACTCCCTGATGTTGACTGATTCTTTAAGAATCAGAACCTTGGGCTCCCAGTTAAAACTATGACAAGTCAAAGCTTAGTATTTGCTCTAGTAGACATTCTGGTGAGGAATATAAACTTAGGACTGATTATCATAAAAAGTCTTTACCAAGTGATCTCTCAAGTGGTCAAAAACAGACGGATGCTGTAATTAATCACTGACTGCCCCTGCCCCTTTTTCCAATAGCAGATTCATGTCTGCCTAGGACAGCGTGTGGTGGTGCTTTCGGTAATTCAGCTACGGAGCAAGGCACTGGCTTGCGTGCAGGGCTAGCCATGGGGGTTGTTTTGTAACAATCCAGGCTTGAAAACACCTCCAAATCCATAGAAAGCAAACGTTGTCCTGGCTTGAAAACACCTCCAAATCCATAGAAAGCAAACGTTGTCCTGAATGATACATTAGCATAAGAAGGGAGGAGGAGGAGCTCATTGGATTTACCACACGTATAAGAAATGAGTTCTGCACTGGATTATGAATGCCAATTAACAAGGCATGATGAGCAGCACTGACCTACTTATCACTGCTAGGGAAACACCCACCACTTCCTGGGGATAAAAGCCCTTTATACTTCGCTTCTGGGTTTCTTGGCCCTCGATTCTTCCCCTCAGTATGTTGCTGCCAGCCCACCTCTTCCCCCTCTCTTCCTCTCTGGAAAAACGCTTTTCCCAGAGCCAGACTTGTTCCCTCTACCTCGGTCCCAATGTATTCCTCACTTGACACTATCATACTTTCAGCCCCCCAAGACATCAATAGTGAATACTCTACTGTGGGACCATTGACACTTTTTTATTTTAGTTTATTTGCATCCTAATTTAGCAGTAAGTCAAGTCATCAGAAATCCACATGTGCATCACGGCATGATTTGGTAACGAGTTATGTGAGATCAGTTTATAAAGCACGATCATAAGGCTTTGTTCTGAATCTCTGTTCTTTTGTTCATAACCCACCGCCAGGCTCTGGTTTATTATACAGTTGTACTGCTCTTTATCACAAGGTGAAATGTATGTGTTACATTCCATTTTCATCACACCGGCTGACCGATGCAAGGACACTACCTCTGCACGGTAGGAGACGGTCCGCCTGCAGCGGCAGAGGCTGAGCCCGGGTTCTGCTGGCTTCCCAGGGGCTGTGAGTTGTTGAATTGACTTTTATTCATCAAAGTTTTGTAAAATAAACACTTGCGTAAGCCCAGTTTTTACATTTGCTTTGTACACTGATTGGTGGATGTTGGAGGCGCACTGCAGTTCTTACGCCAGTATGTTTGACTCTGAGAAGTAATTTTAGTGGCGAGACACTGAAGGTGATGTGTGTGTGTGTGTGTGTGTGTGTGTGCTCGCGCGTGCGTGCGCCTTGAGTTTTGACTTGTTTCCATGAAACTTCATGCCGGGTCCTTATCCTTGGGGACAATTATGAATGTGAACTGCGTAGTGCAACTGACCAAGCTAAGGATACGGTTAGGTTACTTGATCTTTGAGGGGCTTGACTTGCTTCTCTGAAGTGGTTAAGAGCAAGATCCTAGCTTGCACTTGGAATTTGATTCTGCTACATAATGAATGTGGGAGCTTAGTTTTCTCATCTGTGAAATGGGGCCTCCAATTTTATCAGAGTCCAGGCTGCACATCTGCACAGCTGTGTGTTCTAAAGAATGTGTGACTGAGAGTCCTGTGGCGGAGGCTTGTTCTGTCTCTGGAGGTGTTCTGAGGACGTAATGAGCCAATGTTTACAGTACAGTCCAAGTGAATATTCTGTGTTTGCTGTGAGTACCCTTTATTGATGACTGGTACACCCTAAAAGTTACTGATTCTAGTTTCTAGCATCCTGATTCTACTTTTATTGATATTATTGCTGGCAACCCACCAAACTATGCCTAGTTACTGGCATTTGTGTTAATAAATACATTTCCATCAGGTTAATCAGATTTTGTTCCTTAATCCTAGAAAAGTGTTATATCACGGTGCTAAATCAGGCCATTGTGAACCTTGAGAAAAGCAAGAAAAATGATAATCCTTATGCTAGTCTTATTTAAAAATAATATTTCATTCATCATGGACTTTTTATTGTTTTTAAATATCTCTTTGAAATATTCACTGAGTTTTCAGCTTCCCCCTTTATATTCTGTACCCAAAATATGTACCTCACCCACCTCATCCCTGTCCTGCTCCTGCAGTATTGGATTTCATCAGTTATAGTGGAAAAACAAAATGTATCCATCCTCAGTGCGGATGGTACACCGCTAGTGTCTGACTAGCTAAAGGGTGCTGTAGTAGCTACAGATAACTATAAAGCCCTAGAGATTGACTCTTAGAATGTCATTCCTACTAGGGTTAAATCTCACTTTTTGTTTTCTAGTAATAAGTTCACTGAGAAATCTTAGTTTAAGGAAGCTTCAAAATCAAAGCAAGTTCTGTAGGTCCTTAAAAATATGGTCTGGTGATTTTGTTCTGAGAATAAAGCACAAAGTAAGTGTGACATCAAAAGTGCTGTGGGATGGCCCCGGGACGACCAGAGGAGCACCAGAAATCCCCACATCTAGGGGAGGGAGAGTGGGAGGAAACCTAAGACTTTTTTTGTCCCAGTAGTATCAGGAGAAGCACATCTCCTCAAATGTACCATGTGGGGAGAAAGACAAAAGACATACGGTGCGCTTTACCTGCCCCCGCTGGAGACGTGGTGACAGGGCTGAGAGCGTGTTCCTGTGAGTGCTCCTCAGTAAACGGCAGCCCACCCTGTATGGTACAGGGTGATGGGGAGCATGTGCTAAAGCTTTGTTTATGAATTTGCAACCAGGTTAAATGCGGAGTTTCATCCAACTTGGTCCTCTGTCAGCTGTATAATTTGGATTTTTAAATTCTCTGAGCTTTGGTGTGGGAATAAAAATGCCCACTTCATAAGAAGGCTGTGAGATAAAGGTTGCATCATACAGCGTAAGAAGAGTGGGGTGTGTAGAAGGTGCCTGCTGGTCAGCGCTTGGTGCTGAGATGGCTCACATTAATCTGATGTCAGGCAACCTGCCCCCGGGGCGGCGGAGGAGAGCGAGTGTGGTGAGCAGCCTCACAGACCGCTCGCTGAGGGTTTGTTCAACACACAGCTAGAACAGCAGAGAGCCAAACGGCCAGGCCTGCCCTGGAGGACAACTGTCTGTGTATTTGGTGACCCAACAGGAGGCCGGGCCGGCTCCGGGTCAGCGTCTCTGGGCTGATGAGCACAGCCATGTCCACGTCTGAATGGAGCAGGAAAATGGCACAGACGGGGCATCAGGGGCCTCCAGCCAGGGGGGCAGAGGGTGACCCAGTGCACCAGCCACAGAAGAAGCTGCACTTAACGAGGAGGAAGAGTCAGGAAGACTGACGCAGGAAACCTCTCTTCTGGGGAGGACGGGGCTGGGCCGTGGGCCGGCCCAGTGCATTGATGTCTGTCCTACTGGGAAGGCAGGAGGGCGGCAGCCTGTGTCCTGCACAGAAGTAGGTAGCACGCTCTGCAGTCAGGGCCAGGAGGCTGCTGTGCTCCGTACTCCGTTGCTGTTAGACACCCATACTCTCGTCTTTATTTTCTCAGACTAGTGTTCCATTTTCAGAATCTTCTCCAGTTTCTTCCTGTTGTACAGTATCACCAAGTGAATAAAAACATGATCTTTGAAAAGATTTAGGACTTTTAGAGCCCTGATAACATGTCAAGGAATTTTTCTGTTCCCAAGGCCTCAGAGCAGCTTTTACTTTGTAACTCACGTTTGCACTGTGTCTAAGTATTTGGTCCAACTGTTTAAAAAATTTCGGTGTCTGCACCCTTCATCTATGATACTCAGCCATTTAAAAATATTCATTTATTGACTGGTTCTCAGTTGAAATGAAATAGAATGAGGCCTTTAAATAACTTCGAAACATCCAAAAGTTAGATACATGTGAGAAGCCCCCGGAGAGTACTCTATTCTTTGAGGCAGCTGATTGAGATTTTCAAGCGATCAAGAAAATGCCCACATACTGTGCTCCTCCAGGGCGAGGCATTCCCTTACCTGCTTCTCTCCGAAACCTATCAGACTTTTACCCCTTTCCATTTATTTGGCTACCCGGTCTACCTGAAAGGAGCATTCATTTAATCCTGAAAGCAAAATCCGTTTTCCCTGGATTTTGTGAGTTTGGCCTTTGTATTTTTACTTTAGTGAATTTTCCTTGGCAAAAGCTCTGCTCCTGCCTGGGAGCGTATTGAGCTTCCGTCGAGCCAATATGTTTCTCAGTTCTCCAATTTTGATGCTGCCAAGAATTTCCTAACATGTGCCATGAGGAATTCAGCTGCACATAAAACCCCATTCATTAAATAAACAGTTAACTAAGCAACCCCTGGCAAAAGGCACAACCCATCTGACATCTAGAGCACTTGGGACCTTCCGAAGGAAGTAATTAAAGCATACATTAAGAAGAAATACCCCAGTACTTAGCAGTTATAATTGAAAAATAACAGTTCCCATTCTGCAATCTGTATACTTTTTAGGGTTTTGGAAGTTAAAAATGAACAACGGTTATATATGCTCAATTTTTCAGCAAACCCAGAAAAGGCCCAATACGATAAGCTAACTAAAACATCTATTTGTATCATTCTGTTTTTCTCTCAACTGACTGTAGTTTCAGAGGCTACTTCCTGCTGTCATTTAGATGCCTTTGATAATTTTATGTGATCGACATAACAAATATTATTTACTTAATTGGTGAAATCTTGCAAAAGGTAGAATTCATAACACATAATAGTTTTAAATTTCAGAAGTGTTCATGTAAACATGAACATTTGAGGGTGATTAACTACTCTATGGGATGTTCCTTTGATTTTCAGAAATATAGTCACTTATTTATGTAAATAATCAGCATTCTACACTTACACATTTAAAATCTTAGCAGTTAAGACTGCTAAGGCATTTACAATCATAACTGGCTACTCTTTACTCGGTGTCCAGTACCAAGAAGTTAGTAATCTGTATGCTTAACACTGCAGAATAGAGCGCAGTATTAGTATCTCCTTTGATAAACAGGGAAGCTACTTCAGAAGGAATAAAGAAATTGCTCAAGGCAGCGCAGGAAGTTAAGTAGCAGTGCAGTTATTTTGACGCAGGAGTGTTTGAATATAAACATTAACATAAATATAAATACAGCATGTGTTTATCAGATAGGTAAATCACAGAGCAGCTTCGCACCCAGCAGCTCAGGAACAGCTCTGCCTTGCAGAATCTTTTCATCGCAGGTGCTCACACCGGCAGTGTTGGCTGCCTTCTGAAGAGTCCGCTTCTCCTATTCCTTTGTGGCTCGAAGGTGAAGGTGCGGTTGAGTGGTACAGACCTCAGCCAGGAGAGGAAAGGGGCACCCTACCACCTGGGTATTCACACATTGGGTAATGAGCTCCTGAGGCTCAGGTTGAGGAGGGTTAACAGAATCCTGTCATTTTTATTGGTGACAGACTTTGTGAAAACAATCCGAAGAAAGAAGCCAGCAACTTAAATCACTGTCCAGGCCCCGGTGACAGACACTTAGATCTTGTCTTGTCTACTTCTCACTGATTCTGAACTGAACTTGCTGTGTGACCTTGGCAAATGACCTCACCCCCTGAGGAGAGCTGTGATTACAGTGGAGACATTCAGTCCGTCCCAAATGTCTCCAGCGTACCATAGCCTGTGCCCGGGGTTTTACAGGGAGAGACTGCCAGGGCTTGAGTATATTGGCATGGAATTGACTGCTTACAGTTACATTCAGTCACTTTCCAGACTTGACTTCTCTCTATAGTTGTATGATTGTCTTCAGCTAATAAAGTATTTTTCAAACATGAGACGAGATCTTTGATAAATTAAAATCAGAATTATGTTACTTTGTGGATGTCAGCTTTCCCAGTAACTGTAACTAGAATGCAATTCTGAGAAAAATATAATTACCTTTTTCTCTTCAGAAGTCACTTTAAGTGGATTTGAATGTATAACTTGTTACATGTTAGAAGGCTATTATCAGAATACCTTCAGGAGTTTTATTACGTTTTTTTCATATCCATATAGAACACAAATACCTCTATATAAAATAACATGCAAATATTAATGGAAATGGCTTAACATAATGGTGTATAAAGAAACATCAGTGAACCTGGATAGACTGTTCATAATAGAACCCCGCATCTGTAAATATTTAATATGAGGTAAACCTTACAAATGAATGGAAGAAAGAATTTTTCAAAATTTGTCCAAATTAAAATAAGTGCCATTGTGTGGGATCGGTTTGAATGTTCACCTTTAACAGAAGACAAAACATATTCAAATATATTAAAAAGTTGTACATTTAAGTATATGTAGTCAAGAAATAAATATTTTGCATGAAAATATTATGCTTATGAATCTCTCTTAGGGAAAGTTTTCTAGGCTTCAAAGTGATGAATATAAAACAATACTACTTTCAAGTGTTAGAATGTTGTTTGGAGTATTCAAAACAACAAGTGCTGTCATTTCATATCCACAAGGAAAAGACAGACTTTATAGGAAATGGTGGTTCATGATTTGTGTACATATATATATATATATATATGTACGTATATATGTACATACTCTAAATGCAAATATATAAAATAAGTGGTACATTTTATACTTAATAATGAGTAACTCCTAACAAAAAAATGTAAAATTAGGTGGAGGAAGAAATTGTATTCAGATCATGAGGCTGGGTATATAAAAGAATATTTATTGATCAATCTAGACATAACCATTGGTGTCGCTATCTTGTTATTACAAGTTCGAAGATACTATTCTTGGGTCATTGGAAGATACATTCTCTTAAAATAATAATAGTGGCTACAGTTCCTCATTGAGACAGGCAGAAGATTAAAAAGTTGTTGGGTAAAGCAGCCATGCACTGCCCTTATTACCAGCATCTACTGGCTTGAAATGGCTTTAAATCCCCGCTCACAGGTTTTTATATTCTGCAAGATTATCTTCATCACTTTCAAAACAACAGTATATATTTCAGTTTATTGTTTCTGATCAAATTTTTCAGTGTCTTAGTAAACACCATCCGTGCAGGGAAATCACTGCAAGTTTTTTTTTTTCCTTCAGGGTTTTCCTTGTCATAATTGAGCAACAGCTTATTGTGAAGCCAGTGGCTTTAAAGTCGAAATTGCCTGTGGCTAAGTCCGGATTTTCTCGGAAATGCCCTTTCTGCTGCAAAGAGGGCTGTCCTGCCTTTATAACTGCTCATGGACCTCTCAGACCCAGCCTGTGATAGAGGTGGTCCACTGGTCTTTCAACTTTGTTCATCAAAAAAAGAAAAATAAAAACTCATTGAGGTCTGGAATATTTTTTCATGAGCAGAGATTGATGCTGAATTGGATAGAGTCCCTTTGATTTTCTGAAGAAAGGACATTGATCAAATTTGCTGTCTGCATTTAAAAAAAATGTGCTACCTAAACCTCACATTACTGAAATTTGTCTTTCATTTTCTATTATTTCCAAAAGACATTTTAGCACCATGAATAAGAGAGATATAAATGCTACTATTTGTTAGAACTGAAGTTTTGTTTTTGTTTTAGTTTTTTGCTGCCACCAAAAGCTTCATTAAATTGAACTGGTAATCCAGGGGCAATTCAGTTTTTTAACCTCACTGGCTTTTTTAAAGTGGCACTAATTCTTATCTAAATGCCTTATGATAGTTTATTGAGTTATGGAATGAAAAGATAGAGTGGGAGGGAATTTTTTCCCCTTATTTTGTAAATAGGATATATTTGGTAGGGCTTAAGTGGGACTAGAAAAATTTTTTTCTAAACATTGTATAAAAAGATTGGTTTACCTCTGCAAATTTTAAGTGAGTTTTTGTTTTACCTTTATGGAGAAATGATGCATTTGTCATCTGTTTTTATATTTCTTTTTTTATTTGCAAGAGAACAATAAAAAAGAACAATAGCAAAATACCAACAACATAGACAAAAACAAAACAAAGCCAAAACAATAAAAATGATACAGGGTTTCAGAACAAAATAACAGGAATAAACAGTGGTTGTTATATTACATATTGTTGCTTAAATTACCGGATGTAAGAATGCAAGATAGATCAAACCATTAAAGAGAATAAAAAATAAAAACAAAAAATTTAGAAATGATATAGAGTTTTACTTGACAAGATGGTAGGAATGCACCAATGGTTGTTACATTGCATATTGTTGTCTTCAAATTAGTTGTTCAGATTACCAGATACTACCATGCAAAATTGGTCAAAAAGAAGAAAAAAAAAAAAATTAGGAGAAAAAGAAAGAAAGAAGGAAGGGAAAAAATATACATATATATGGATGGCTGAGATGTCTAATGGTTTATTGAAAGGAACAGTTAATGTTTTTATATTTCCTGACTAGTGTTATTTTGGATTGGAGAATGTGACATACTTAGTTGCAGATTTAATCTGCACATGATCTCTGAACAGGATTAGCTTAAAAGTAAAAGCACAGATTTTCTCCTCTCAGAAAAAATGTTTAGGTAGCCGGGAGATAGCTCAGTTGCAGAATGCCTGCCTGGCAAGCACAAGGTCCTGAGTTTGATTCTTGATACGCCCCCTCCCCCCCAAAAAATCCGCTTATCTTTCAGACTTTTTTATGCGCCACACCTTGAAGTTAAATCGCCTCAGTCCTCAGTATTGTTTTTCAGAGTGTACGGGGCGCTTCTCACAGAGCTGGCCCATTTCCTGCAGTTCCCCCCATCACTACCCCTTCCTCCTGTGCGCCGCAGATGGGCGTGCTGTCCTGGGTGAGAACTCTGAGGTGTGACATTCCAGAAAAGCTGAAGCGCTCCCAGTGCTCGGTCAGTTAGGTCCAACAAACGTTATTTAGTTTTATAGAAGCACATTCTGCCTCGGGTCCCTGTTGCGAGAAAGCGAACTGCACAAGAAACGTGACTCCGGTGAAGAACAAAACAGGAGTGAGTGTGGAGATGAAGAAAGGAGCGACCGCCCAGGTTCCGCTTGGATTTTACAGCTGTGGCTGCAGGAGGCAGGACGGGGAACTCTCTCCTTTTGCACTTCCGCTTAATTAAAAAAGAGCCCAGAAGCCTTCTTCCCTTGGACCGTGCTCACCTCGTAAGTGCCAATGTGTGCTTTCCATCCAAGGCGTCTGTGCTAATGAGTAACGAGAACCCTCCGAATGTTTCAACCAGGAATTCTCCAACTTGGGAAAACATCAAATGCTATTTTTGTGTTTCCACTTTGTTAAGTGTGTGATACTTACTCATCTATGGAGAGATGCACCAATGTAATGATGTCTGTGTATATTTTATGGACATCAACGACATTGGACTTGAGATAGTACATAAAGTCATATTTTTCTCTGGTAGTGTGTAAACAGTGTGTGTTTGTGAGCACACATGGTTTACATGTTGTCAGTGTACACCGATAGCAAATACTGAAGAGAAACCAAGCTTGTCTACTCTTAGGAACTGTGTTCTCCTGGTCGGGACGTGTGCCCAGGGAACGACAAATTTTGGGTTCCTTAACCACTTTGCCCTAGTATGTGCTGCCAAAAGCTCATCTGACTGAAGGAAGCATGTCAGCTGTATAATAATTTCAAAATAATAAATATATTAATAATTTGAGGGTTGAAATGTGTAATGTCTTTTATTTCTGGTTGAGCTGTTCCTGAGGTCACCCAACACAAATGCAATTCATTTGCTCATTGGGGTGACCCTGTGCTTTTTACATAGGAGCTATCTTTTGGTTGTATTTTGATATAAATACACTGCTGCAAGGAGATGATACACGGAGAAATCATAAATAGATGAAAAAATAAATTGAGCAGTTTGAAAGGAATATTATCACTTGATCTTAACAAAATATTAAATACACTTAACCTGAACAAAAATGAAAACTATAACAGCAGACCCTTAATAATTGTTCAATCCTGTAAACTTCTTTATACGATGTCTGTTAAATCGTAGATGGTATAGCCTATTTTTGTTGAAAGACTACATTATCATCCTAGACACAGAGAAACAGCAACTCTTCAGCTGATTTGAGGAGGCATTTTAATTGACAGGCATGTGATAACTTCCTCTGCTCCACTGTAATCTTTGATTCACTTGTAGGTACTTTAATATGGACAGATGGAAAGAACAATACTATTTATTTTATAATGCATATGTTTCCTAAGAGGTCATCCTTTTGCTTTGTGGCACATAGTTGTCTGTGAATCTACTTAGCAGTTGTACCAAAAACTGAGAGAAATTTCCTCCTGAAACAAAGTTTGAAGTTCACATCATTAGATATTCAAACAGTACTAAACTTGGTCAAGACGAAAGACATTTAAAAACTCTGGCTATACATATTTGTTGATTAAGTAGAATAATGTTACCTGTTTCCTAGGATGCTTATGAGAAGTATGCACGTTGATATACCAAAACTCTTGTAACAAGGCCTGGTAGTAAATAACTGATAGCTGTTAACTGATTGTTAGATCAGTAATCTTACCTGGGTGCTCCCTGTGATGGTGGTGGCTATTTTTGTCATTAGAGGAGTGAAAATAAAGCTCCACGAGTAGGTAGCATATTAGATACATATATTTTCAGGCTTAGGAACTTTGGAGGGCCGTTTTGGGTTTTAGTTTTCGGGTTGGGGGGGGGGGCCCCCGTCTGCGAAGTCCCTTTGATTCTGCTGTTCTCAGCTGCATGTCATGTTCCTTCTCATCCTTAAGATGATTGGAACTACACTGTGCAATCCTATTAATTCAATAATAATGCAATAGTTTTCACTGTTATATATTTAATATTATTCAATGATAATAGCGTTATTTTTTCAGAAGTATATTAATATAAGCTACTAATGTTTACTTGAGCGTTTACTCTCTTCCAGACCCCTCATTCTTAATAATGTAATTGAAATATAATTTATTATTTTCAATAATCCTACTATGGTAGGTATTATTATCTCATTTTACAGAAAAGAGCACTGAGCTTCAGCAAGGTTTGGAATTTGTGCGAGGTCACAGGTGTCCAAGTGAGTGACGTGGATTCTCTCTGCAGTCTGATTTCAGAAGCAGACCTTTAGCCTTAAGCTTGTCATTAAGTATGAAATAGCAGACCAAGGCACGCTGCAGTGAGTCATTCGTGTGCCCTCCAGGGTCGTCATAACAAAGTGAACATTGCTGTTTGACTCTACATCCACTGTTGATTCATTTCACAGACTGTCACAGTGAAGGTATGAAAACTCCTGGTCAACGCGTGTTAGTTCAAGAATCTCATTAAAATGTCTGCACATCTTTATTTTACAAGTTGTTTTCTGCGTGGCCAGTGTTTTCCACCAGAATATGTATTTCACGTACTCCCACTCCCTGTGGAAACGGCCTTATCTACAGCCACCTGGGCTTCTGTGCCACTGGCTCAGACCTGAGAGAGAACCTTTGGCTTGTCCAGGACCCTTAAGACGCAGTGAACGTTCCCTTTCCTACTGGATGAGTGTTTCAGTGTGTCTCAAAATAGAGAACAACGTCTAGTGTCAAAAACCACAACCAGGAGTCATAAAAAGAGAAATAATAGTACTGTGCCATTTACCTTTCCCCCAAATTACGTTGTCTACGAGAGAAAGAAAAAGTTGAAGAATTCATAGGTGAGGCCTGACTTTCCTCTCTAGATGTCACATTCAGAACTTAGGAAACAGGCGTCCAGAGGCTAGGCAGGTCGGCTCAGTCAGCAGCACACAGAGTGAATCCATTTACGTACACACTGTCAAACGTGGGTTCTTTACCTTATTTGTGTCACCTGGATGGTCGCATTTTCAGGATTATTACCAAGATCAAGCATCACATTCCAATATCTACCTTGAGTATAAAGCCTAGGAATATAGAAACACAAGATACTCATTTTTAAAATTTGTTTTGTTTAAAATTTGAATTTCTATTGGTGCGCGTTTGCAGTACATAATGATCAGGTTATGGTGGGGAGCTGGTGTGTGTCCACAACACAGCTTAATGCTCCTGCTCCCCACCCGGCTCCTCCCATCTCGGGTCCCCTTCGCCCTTGCAGAAAGATCTTTTTAATCAGTGCTTCTCTGCCACCTTTGTGCCCCTGCCTTCACCTTTCCTCCATCTCATTTCTCATTTGAAGAAGATCCCCTGACTTCCTGTGAGCTGCGTCACTCTTGATTTGTGTGTATTAAAGTTGGGGGACACTTTTTTTTTTAACTCTTAACAAATGTTGAAAGGGAAGGAAAAGGTCATGGTAACAAGACTGAAATTACACAGCAGTTAAAAACAAAACAAATACAGTAAAGCAAAAACAACAAAAAAGTGAAAGCATGTTTTATGTCTCTATCCCTTTGATACTAATGATAGAAATGCGTGAAACAGGGAGGTGAAATTCAACATTCTGAATTCCTTTTCAAGAAAAATCAGGATCCCCAAAGAAACCTTAGTTCTGTAAATATGACCAATCTGTATATAGCAGTATCATCAATGATATATAATCATAGGAAAAAATATATTTGTTCAAGAGTGGAACTTAAATTACAATTTTCTATGTTAATAAAATACGAATAATTGTGAAGAATCACATGATTGAGTGTCACAGCACTTCAGAATGAAGCAAGAATAGCTTTCACTTAAGCTCTAAGAAGACTGGGAAGGCTTAGAGCTACTCATTGTTCTAACTGAACTAGATTCAGGCCATTTGCAGAATAAGTCTAACCTTAGAAACGTAGAGTAATTATGACATCTGGGCCAGATGAAGTAGTAGTTTAAATTGTGGAGCTATAAGTCTATCTGTCCAAAATTGTTTTCTGTTTTGTAGAGTAGACTTTCGAGGAATACAAAATGCTAAGAAAAGTTTTACACTGTTCTCCTCAAGATAGTTTTTCTTGGAAAATGATTCCACCTAGGGAGAGTTTTCACTCAGGAATTTTTTACTCAGAAAGTAATTTACACCCAAGATGAATTGGAGCATAAGTTTCCCCATGCTTAGCTCAGCTTGTCACTTATGAACTGGATATGAACAGACGTCTACACATTTTCCTAGCGAAATAGAGCAGAAATAGTGGTTAGGTTGTGAGATTGGTTCACAAGATAACGTTATGCTGTATTTTCACTGTGCATCTATTATTCTTGAAAGCAAATGTGCATAATCAGAAACTTAGATCTAAAAGGGTGAGTGAAACATTTTATTCAACTTTTAGCAAATATCTATTGAGTGTGTACTTTGTGTAAAGTGCTGATCTTGGTGTTGTGCTATAATGATCAAATATCCTGTTTCTATAAAAGACAGATTCTGGTGGACATTCTTTTCTTGTGTGTAAGACAGGGAGAGAATTACCTGGCTAACCCAGCACAATAGGAAGACAAGAATTATACCAACTTTTCTGTACGTCTTCCTGAATGTCCACATCTTCAAGACCCTCAGTTCATTCATTCTAAATAACCCCACACCCTTCCACTTTGTACTTGCTTTTGTAAGATTCATTATATATATATATAATATGCCCACTTTAACATGTCAGAAAATCCATTATTAAAGTAGTTCAATTGCATGGAGGACATGGACCAATAGAAGTATCACCTTTTGTGTTAGAAATATTAATTTCCAATCCATAGATATGTACAAAGGATCTCCAAATATTAAAATGTAAGCTGCCTGAAAAAAGATTTTAGAAAAATTGATGACAAGGTAGCATAAAATCCCTGAGAGGTTCTAACACTTGGAAAATCATCCATGAAAAGCATTTTCTCCACTTCTAAAAAACTCCAAAGAAAGCCAATCCAAAGTCTACTTTCCTAAGGCTTAACGGCTCTTTCTGTTTTCAAGACAGTATTCTTAAGAATTAATTTGTAATTCCCTTTTTGTTATGGCTTAAGTTCGTTTTCTCTTCTTTTGTTGTCAATAGATGTATGTTAAGTCATTGTCATATTTACTCAAAGAATAAGGGATAACCTGCTCTGTATAATAATCCTGCACAAGATGAAGAAAAACTGAAACGGCAGGATCAGCCTTGGAAGGACGTGACTTCCTTATTTGCTGAGAATCAAGTATAAAAATCGATTGCATGTGCAGGCTTAATTTCTAACCATTTTCTATAATGGATAACTGTAGAATTTAAATCTCTGTTAGATTATGATAAAGAGTTAATGATATATACTATCAGGTACTTTTATATGCTTGACACTTTCCCAAATTCCAAATGCAGTTGGCGTTGGATTTCTTGCCTGCTTGGAGATTCTCTCAGGTGCATCTGCTTGCTCATTTAATCATTATAATCATCACGTGAAGTATTATTTCCTCTTAAGGAAAACAAACAAGCTTTAGGAGATCATACTTTATGCAGTTTTAAACCTGGAATTTAAACTCAAGGAAGCTAATACCAGAGCTTTCACCCCTAATCACTGATAAATAAGCATAGACTAACAAATTAGATCAAGAAGCTCATCAGCTGGAGCTAACAAATCCTATCTCTCGGTTCAGCTGGCCACATGTTTGAAGGAAATAGCTACTGGGCTGATTTGGTTGACATCATACTACTAATCAATCAGATACAGGCTGCCTGATTTTTCCTGCTATGTAAATATATTTTTGTGTGTGAATAAATGAATTTAGAATCTGAAAACACTGACTCCTGTGAAATCTTGGGACCCTTCTTGAAAGCATGTATATCTGGACAGAAGTAATTAATTCACCCTTAAGTCAGTATGGGTTATGTATTGTCCAAATGTGCCTATCTACTGTATGCATTTTGTAGAGAAAAGGTATGACTCTGTCTTTGTACTATGTCAAAATAATTATGAATTTACTACACGTGGTATTATGGTGCTGTGTGATCTTGTGAGGCCTGCCGGTGAAATCTGCAGTGTGTTATTCGGAGTTCAAAAGCTCTAGGACTCTCAGGCCCAGTGAGCTGGGCCACGCCACGCGAGGTGGAGGTGCCTTGGAAGATGAGAGCACCGGGCAACTTGTGCATTTGCATAAATTAAAAGTGAAATGAAACACCAGGAACACAGAGTGCGTTTAGAGTAAACACAATGTTCCTCATGTGGTGATTCCACATTATAGCAAGATTCAATTCGTTATTAATGTGGGCCAGGGCCAGAGGGAGCTTCTGCACGCGAGTTATATTTCACAGATTTACTGAGAAGTTGCAGCTGCTTTCCACATGAACTTGCTGTGCATTTTCCAAAGGAAATAAGCACAGTGAATATGGAGGCTACGGAAGAGGTCTAACACTTTAGGGGCGGGCATATGGAAACTCCGATTTCAAATTCTTCCTTGATGGAAAAGCTGAATGACCTCAGTGCTTATATTTAATCTTAAAAGTATAATAGCCAGCTAATGGAATAGCTGCTATGAATTCTAGTTTTCACATGCTAATTTAGACATGAGAATGAAATATCTGTACAGGTTTATTTAAATGTTTGAATTTAAAACAGGCTCTGTGTGTGTATACACACCTACATGAGTATTATTTGAATCAAATTAAATTAGGAGGGTTACTGTTCAATGGATTGCTACTCAAATTTTGTTTACAAAAAGCTTCTTTATACAACAAAATTGAACAATGTTTTGTGCTTTGTGTCCTCTATGTGCAGGTTACACAACTGATAAGAGGTTGCATGTATTAAAATCCAGAGTCTATTTGCTCACCCCTACTCTCTGCCCACAGGTGGTGTATAAAAATAACGACGTAAGGCTGGAATTATCGAGACTTGCCAAGCAAGGTGACCCTAAAATGAAGATCCACGGCGTGGTGGCTTTTAAATGTGAAAACGTTGCCACATTAGACCCAATCACCTTTGAAACCCCAGAGTCTTTCATCTCTTTGCCCAAATGGAACGCGAAGAAAACAGGCTCCATATCATTCGACTTCCGTACAACAGAGCCCAATGGCCTGATCTTATTTAGCCATGGCAAGCCAAGACATCAGAAGGATGCGAAGCATCCGCAGATGATAAAGGTGGACTTCTTCGCGATTGAGATGCTGGACGGCCACCTGTACCTCCTCCTGGACATGGGGTCAGGTACCATAAAGATAAAAGCCCTGCAGAAGAAAGTGAATGACGGGGAGTGGTATCACGTGGACTTCCAGAGAGATGGACGGTCAGGTAACTTACCATTTTGCTATGCTGTTTATCTACTGTCCCATCCTGCATTCTTACAAGTTAAAACCAAGGCCTATGAAAGATTTCCTGCCTTTCATTTTTAGAGTAAAGAAAAGTGTGCTATTGTTTCTGTGTCACTTCATATAAAAGTCTGAAAGGGCTAATTAATCATCATAAGTGAGCGTCAAAACCCAAATGTTCAAATGGGTTCCGGGGTAGCTTCTTAAGCAAACATTCACTGGGTAATCAACTGCCAAATCTTGCAAGAGACTTGATCTTGAATTTGCAAATGAGAGACTTCATGGTTCTTGTGTTCGCAACTATCTCTTCTGTCTTTGGATGCTTGGAAGTACCTCGGTGACAAATATAGAACGTGAACGCTAGTAGGATGATCCACAGTGAAGTCCTTAGTTTGACACGGCCGCTTCCACCCAGGGAGGGTCTGTGGTGCTGAAACCACTTTAATCAATAAAGGAACCTGCAAAGCTCTGCTACCTGGAAGACAGCGTTCCTAAAGGAAAGGTATTTGGCAATGTAACAGCAGGCACTTCCTCCTCTAGCAGGGAGGGTAGGGATGGCGCAGGGAAGATTTCCCTGAAGAAGTTACATTTACACTGAAACCTGAGAGTTGCTAAGGGGGATTAGAGTAGGAGCTTTAAAGGAAAAAAAAAATCACATAGACCATACCGGCAGAGGAAGTGACATTTGTGGGGATCCTGGGAGAAAAGACAGAGGTAGGGAGAGGCAAAGGAAGGGAAACAAGTGAAGTGGAGAAGACCCAGGGGCAGATGTGTATATCTGTTTAAGATATACAGCTACACATAGTACTTCCTTTAGTCTTTTTGCTCAATTCTCTGCCCATCTCCTTCGTAAATGGAACTATAATAGAGGACACCTGGATTTAGACCTCTGCTCATCCACACCCCACCTGTCTTTTTCCCATTCTCTTATTTGCTTAAATAGAATATCCTACACTACATCGTCTACTAAAAACAATGTAAGTTTGGCCGAGACATATTTTTTTGAGCTTGCATTTCTTCCTGGATAACACAATAGTTAGTAAAGACTCATTTCTAACCCAGTAAAGGAGAATCAACTGTGATTGGACTGAAGATTCAGTAAAACCTTCCAGATGACTCTGATGATTCGTTAGACTTGGGGATACAGACCACATGACACCTAGTTTCTGATTACCATCTCCTTACCAGGACTACACTGAAGTCCTGGGCTGTTCCACCAGCCACTCTTCCAGACGCTTGTTTACTTCCTGTCTCTCTGCAGTGGAGCTGTGTTCTGTTTTCCTGTTGTTCTTGCTTTTCATCCTCTGTTTATGGATCAAGAAGATTGTGTTTGTGTTTTTAGAAATAACTTCCTCATGAAATAAGTCAAGGAAGTGGGAAGTCTAAGGATGAGGAGGAAGCTCAAGTTAAGGATAGAGACAGAAGGAAGGAGGGAAGCCATTGTTCATCAAGCTCAGATGTCTTAGAAATTCTGTCTCTGATTCATTTGGTCTCCCTGAATTTTCTCTTTCTAAAGAAGTGTGCAACAACTCTTTCTGATTTAAGCTAAGAAGAGATCATTGAGGATTCAGATATACAATACTAGAGTGTGAGTATCTACCTGTGGATTTTGCCAGCCTTGTGCCAGTTTGGAGTTAACTTGCTGCTCCTGAACTTTCCAGCAGAAGAGTTTTGAAAGAGGATAGGAAAACAGGCTAATTTCCTGCTTTGAAATAACAGCTCATGGATGATATAGTTTGACTTAAAATGTATATGTAGAATAAAATTTTAAAAATGACTTTTCAGAAGAAAGGTTTAAGTCAGATTTTATAACAGTACAAAATAGAGCAGGTCAGATTAATAAACGGGCATTGTTTGGAAGTTCAGAAAAGCAAAAACGCCAAACTTCAGATCAATTACATTTCCGTTATCCAGAGATGAGGCATTTTTCTAATGATATGGAAGTAATACATGGCTAATGTCAAATTATTAGTACCTATGAAATAATGTAGAAAGAAAATAAAACTATTTATTGTTCAGTTAATAACTAGATATACTTTTGGATATTTCTTTCCAGTCATTTTTATGTGTGAATTGCATGTGTGTTTACACATGTATAAATATATGTCTGTGTATATGCAGACATAATATGCACATATAAACATGTAACAGGAAATCTTTTGAGGTTTTCAATGAAAACACTCATCAGGGAAAGTATGATTGCTGTAGCAGCAAGCAAAATTACTGAAACAACACCCAGGATTTGGAGGCAGATTTATTTTACATCAGTGGACGCTGATGAGGATCATTCCCAAAATATCAGGCCCTGATCTCTGGTGGTCCAGGGCTTATATAGGATCAGCAGGCAGGAAGTGCAGAGGCAGAATGGTTTGTCAGTTGGGGATTGGGTCTTACAGTAAGCATCATAGTGACCAGCGGTGCATCACAGCGACCAGCAGTTTCTAGCAGACAGAAATAACCAGAACTCAAACAGGAACTGTCCCCTGGGTAACTGAGGTGTACTGGCTGGGGGTGGGCATCTTCTGCTACAATACAATCTAATTATCAGATAGGTACCTTAACACTCAACCTGAAGAAAATCTTTTCTTCTGCCTAAGTTTTTTAATTCATCCAAATTACCAATAATTTGTTAATGATTCTGTTAATACACTCATTGGAGAAGGTCAAACAGACACTTTAATTTACAAAGCTACAGTTTTATATGGGACTTTAAAAAGAAACACACTCTAAAAAGGTTTTATTTACAATTTAAGAAAATAAAGCATGAGGTTTTTTTCAGAATCTAGTGGAAAGATTGTCACTGTACTTATGTTACTGTAGTGTATGGTTTGATGGTAAATACTTTTATGTGGCTAACATTTCAGATTAGCAAATTGGAACAAATGGTATGAAAAGTAAAGCTCATTCAGAAAGGCAAGTTCTGCCTTTACTTAATTGAAAAAACAAAACAGGTGAGGTCATATTATGTTGGCCCAGCTAACGGGACTTTAATGCAATTTTAATAGTTGCAGCTGTTAATATTTTATATATAGTATTTTAATTAAGTTCAATATTTGCACACAACCTTGGTTTGGTATAGAGCAGCCTTTTACAACTTGAATGAATGGCTATACTAACTTTTCTTCTATTTAAAATATGTTTCTGATTTGGACTGAAGAAATGCTAAGACTCAGTCCTGTTAAAACTAAGAATTTCAAGAAATTTTTTTATCTATTTTTCATATCAGTAACATTCAGAGGCTCTATGAAAATTATTTTTCATACAACGTAGTCCTGTCAGGACAGTGAGTAGACACAGGCTGCCTCTGCCTTGTGGGTGGTGAGGGATGTGTGTAGTTGTTTTACGGGGGTTATCTGTAGCTGAATATTTAAAGCATATTTGCAGTTAAATGAGAGGGAATCCAGGCCTAAAATTATTCTTTCTCTTGCTAACCACTTGGGTGACCATACTATATAAGTAAAGAATATAATGAAGCAATGATTATTACTTTAATGGCAATATAGCTATTGATTATCTTCAACAGAGATAATATTTAGGTCAGATTTGATTAACTACTGAAATTGTAATATTCCTCAATTTATAAGGTAAACCCGTGTATAAATAGAAATATATTATTTATTTTTAAATCCTCAACACCTGATATTTTGGGACATAGTTGCTCCTCAGCCTCCCCATGTATATCTAGGATAAAGAAGAAAAACACATGAATAGCACAATATCAAAAATCTCCTAATAAAAACAGTATCATCATTTTTAAATTTAAAGAATAATAGCACTTTCACTTGTAAATCCAATTATTTAAATATAAAAATTTGTTTAAGTCACTTTTTTTCTTGAGAACAGCTTTTACAATTTGTTTTTTTCTTTTTGAGGCAGGGTCTCACTATGCAGCTCAGGCTAGCCTTGAGCTCACTTTGTAGCCCAGGCTAGTCTTGAACTCCCAGTGACCCCTCTGCCTCAGCCTCCCGAGTGCTGGAATTACAAGTGTGCACCACCATGCCTGGCTAGCTTATACAATTTTGAACACACACAGCCTTTCTAGCTCAGATATCTGAAATAATGCATTGAGAAAGGTAAATTATTGTTAGAAGACTTCGTAAACTTTGTAAAAAATGCCGGACTTCTAAGAGAAAAAGAGTTCTCATGTCTGCTCTCTCATAAGAGAGAAGTACATAGGGAGAATGAAAATTAAGCAAGAAGGAAGCTGGCAATTCCCCCTGATGTACAGCCCTCCCTGTAAGGGGCCAGTGTCAGGGAAGCCCTCTCTCAGAGTGTTCCTCTTTCTGGTGCCCTTCCCTTCGGTCTTCTGTTTACTAAAATGGGTGTGCAGGCCCCTTATTCGATGAGAAATATTTCCTTCACCTGCGTGCTTTTCTAAAACTTACTCTCTTTTTGCAAAATTAAATGAATTGGGTTATTTCAAACCTATTCCCCCCTTTTATTCTGAGGGAGATAGTCACTTTAACACATACACTTACTTTGTCTAACTCTACTTGATCCCAGCTATTTCTCTTACAATGTAGACTGCTATGATTTCCCGCTCAGTTTACAACCAGTGATACAGGAGTCAAGTGGGCCAAACCAATTATAAATAATAAGTTCGGACCCACAGTGAGCTGGGGAAGCTACACAACATGCGGGCAGGACTTAGTCAATCTGAGGGGACAGTTCAGGAGCTGCAAAGAGCAGATACGCTCTGTGGATAGCCTTGCCACTAAAAGCAAGACCTAAATTGTTCAGTTAAAAAAAACATAATTGAATGGTCCTATTACTTTTGCCAACTTTGCAGATTATGTGTGTGTGTGTGTGTGTGTGTGTGAGAGAGAGAGAGAGAGACAGAGACAGAGACAGAGACAGAGACAGAGACAGAGAGAAAGAGAGAGGGTTTCACTGTGTAGTTCAGGCTAGCCTTAGAACTTGTGCTGATCCTTCTGCCTCAGCCTCCCCAGTGCTGGGATCGCAGGTTGTACCACCATGCCTGGCAATTTTGCAGAGTTTAAACCCTGCATATTTTCTCAACAGCCCTTCCACCCTTTCCAGACTTTCTTTTCCCCTCTCCTCTGGTCTCAAGCCCAACACAAAACAGCTGCCCAGATATTTTGCTAACGTGTGAATTGTGTCACAATGAGGATGAGGTTAATCACTGTTTTCTTGGGGCAAGAATATTGTTTAAATTTGTGTTAAGCTCTTTTGCTCAGTCAAGGATATCCTCTCAAGTCTTTTTACTGCCAACTGCCAGTCAATCTTTTTTTTTCCTTTTGCAAACTATAATTACACATTGGAATGAAAGAGAAAATTCATTTTTCTTGTCAAGTTCTGCTTGAGTACAGCAGAGTAGAGCAGATTGTATCAGTGGTTATTCACGGGTAAGCCTACATTTAACAACTAAGAAGCCATTGAGATTTGAATTGAAGTCATAGAGTTCCCATTTAAGAAGTAGAAATTATACTGGGGAAGGCACAGGGCTCTCTCCAGAGCGCGTAATTAGAGTTTGTAGTAATCACCGTTGCTGTGAGCAGTTCTGTCCAACTATCTATTACAGCTCCGATTTCTGTACATACCGTTTCATTCCCGAGTCACCACACTAGACGTTTCTACTTGAAAAACCATTAGAGTGTTTATCGGTAGGTCTCGATTTGAACTTGTCCTGTGGCTGCAGATGTGCCTCCCAGGGCTGGGCTCCTAGCCTGTGCGCATGTATCGAGATCATTTCAAGAGCTCTGTGTAACTGCGCCTTGCTTTGCATCCGTGCCCATGGCTTCTACCCATTCTGAGGAAGACTGAAGTACCTTATCAGTAAAGTGCCTTGTCTTTGACCAGGTTACAGATGAGGTCATATGTTTCGTGAACTTTTATACTATTTTATTAAACTACTGTTTGTATGTACTTATCCTGAACACATTTAAAGAAGAAATGTCTTCTTTATGCTCAAAATATTTTTTGTATATTTTATCTTTGTTAAAATGTACATATAGTTTATATAGCTGCAGTTACTCTATAAGCACAAATTTTCAGGCTTTTTTTTTAATAGGACATTAGCAGCTTTTACATAAAAATATATGGTAACAAATTTATGTTCTGGGAGCTGTGA
Source organism: Chinchilla lanigera (assembly GCF_000276665.1). Lineage (NCBI taxonomy): Eukaryota > Metazoa > Chordata > Mammalia > Rodentia > Chinchillidae > Chinchilla > Chinchilla lanigera. The sequence goes on along the minus strand of NW_004955441.1, from coordinate 16,813,729 downwards.
AATGGAAGCCCATGCAGAGGAGGTCTACACGGAGGTAGCCCAGCTGGGTCCCCAGGCTGACAGGACTCGAGGCATTAACGTATCTGCACAAAAGGAAGTCACGGAGACTCACTGGCGGTACCCGGGAGGTCCTGCCCTGGGGAGTGTGGACTGCCGTGCCGTCCAGCTTCAGGAGGGCCGTCCCCACAGAGGTGAACGTGCCTGGACAGCCTGCACCGATGTCACTACACATTTCCTTCTACCAAGCGCCTCTGTATTTGGGTTCTTGTTCCCCAAATACCCCTGCTCAAGACTTAACTCCCATGCAATTCTGATTGCAGTGGAGAGGGAAGCTAGACCAGTTCCGTATAAATGAGTGCTCCCATTCAGGTAACAATGAACGTTTCCATCCCAAATGAGTGAGTATTTTAAGTTGGCATCCCGGCCTGGCAGAGCTACAGGGGAAGAGTTTTATGTTCTGCAATAAGCAGTTTGTCATTGAGATTATTTAATTTACCATCCTTACTTTATGCACTGGTCTTGTGGGCAGACCCTGGAATATGGCAACAGTTGCACCCTCAGAAAACAGGCGGTACGCCGACCACGCTGGGCTTCAGAAGCCTTCACTGTTGAATGCTATTTGGAAATCTCTGGAACTTCTGCAAACTAATAATTGTGCAGTGTTCCCCGACTGATATTTACAGTTCCCCAGCATTGTGTATGATCAAGTTCATATGTGAATATAGGTTGGTATGACTGTGCATGTGTGTTTGTGTATGCACAGTGCAGAACACAAGGTGTTTAATATATGAAAGCATGTGTGCTGTTGATGAAAATGTTCAGGAAATTCAGCAATAATACTAATGAATTTTCCCTTTAGCACATACATTCTTTACCAAGTCACTGCTTCTTTCATGGTAACTACTAAAATAATTGGGTTATGAAAAATTTGAAGATATTTTTCTAGACATTACGTACTTACACATATAACAAGATCACAGAGCTGCATTTTTACATGAACAAGAACATACATCACCATGTATTGTGTAGTGAGAAATTTACTGAGAGCTTTTTCTCTGCCATTTGCCATAGTGATACCATATAGTCCTTAGTTTAAAAATAGTGATATTTGCTTAATTATTTCTCTATTGATGAAAACTTACCATTTTACTTTTTAAAAACTTCAGTGTTTTAAGTTACTTTATAAATAATATCTTTATACGTATCGTCTTTGTGCCTATTTGTGAGACTCTGCAATGACAGCATCAATTGTATTTTTAATTCTGAAAGATGATGACGACTCAGTTTTACTAGCTGGTGATTCAGTTTACATTCATATCTACAGTATAGGAGGTGCCTATCTCCCCTAACTCTGCCAATACTAGATATTAAACTTTTAAATTATATTCTAAGATTTAGTTTTTTCTTATATTAGTTTAATTGCTTGAGTTCACAGCTCAAGGTAAATTCAGATAAGCTGATAATAAATAATAGTAAGCAGACAGCAATAATAAGCAGAAAGCATAAAGCTAGGATCAAACTTTTTGATTTTAAATGGTTTTCTTCCGTTCTTTTTATAGTCCTACTATCTGACTTTTTTTTCCTTTAAAGACACAAACAAGTACAAAGAATTAAAAAAACAGACCTACTAACCACTCAGAATCCCTCAAAATCCCTACTGTTAATATTTTGGGAGTTTTTAAACCATTATTTCTTTTTATGATTTTACGAATATTACTTAATTTATACTTTACATCATACCATATTCTTGATGCATCCTGCTTTATGACTTAGGCTTTGTTTTTGTTTTTGTTTTTGTTTTTTTTACTAAATTTGAATTTGTGAATAGAGGATGAAGTGGAAAAATAAATTTGTAACTTTGTGGAATCAGCTTCCTACAGTAAAAGATGGAGTATAGTTGTGGATACACAAAACTGACATTTAACTTAACAATATTTTAAGCAGCAATTTCAAATTATGTTAAAAAAAAAAAACCTTTAGCAATCCTCTGGCCAATTCCCTTGCACTGTATAAAAACCACAGTCAGGCCGAATGACTGCACTGTCTGGCTCACCTTGCCCGAGCTGCTTGTGTTGGCGTTTTCCATCCCAACACAGGCTTTCCTATCCCTCTTTTCCCAGTAGTTCAAACTTTTGCCATAATGTAAAACTAGAAGCCAAATAAACTTACCTTAAATCTGATCTTCACTTCTACTCCCCTTGTAAACCAATTTTATGCAAATACCATATCCAAGGCAAATGGAACGACAAGGAGAGGCTGCAAGGTTGTTAGCAGTAGATCGGATTGTAAAGTTGGGTGCCGTGTTTATAACTAAGCGCTGTTTTCAGTTGTTTATTTCCCATTTATGTACAATTGGATAAGAAAGGATAACTTCTTATTTATTTATTGTTTATGGTTTTCAACATTCTTACATTTTGTGCTTATGCTCTTTTTATCCACTTTCTTATGCACAAGATTAAAGGTTAATGTTTTTTACATTAAATTTATAAAAATCATGTGGACATAAAAACTGCAATTTCATTCCTTTAAAAAAGCAAAATAACATAGCAGGTTGCTTTGTATTCTTAAATGTCTGTTTGTTTATTTGTTTGTTTTTGTTACCAGGAAACAAACTCACAGCCTCACGCTTGCCAGGCAGGTGCTGTGCTGCTGAGCTATATCTCTGGTCCTGTATTCTTAAATGTTGAAGTATAAAACATTAATCTAAATAAACTCCCAAATGTGACTATCATCCGTAAGCTTTGACAGGTTAAATGTAACAGTGTTTGGAATATTGATTTAATTTATCAGATAATTTATCAGAAACTTCAAATATTTATAATTGTGTGTGTGTATGTATATATATATGTGTGTGTGTGTGTGTGTGTGTGTGTGTGTGTGCACGGACAGAGGGAGAGAGAGAGAGAAAGAGAGAGAGACAGAGAGAGAGAAACTATTGAGGAGGGGGTAGAATGTGTGAAAGGATCCACTGAGGACATAGCAATAATTGTGATTCCTAGAAAATCAGGAATAACCCAATGATACTCCCAGACTTACACTTTCTTTTAAAAATGTATTTATCTGAGCCACTGGAAAATTCTCATCTTCTATTGATACAGATATCTGGGGCAACAACTCACTTGTCTTTATCGGTGAATAAGTTTTAAATTTTCATTTGGTGCGTTCTTTGAAATCCCGGCCTTTATAACTCAATGATAATGAAACGTGCACTTGGGAACCTTAACGTTTAAATTTCACTAAGCTCATGTGTGTGTGTGAAATTGGTTTAAACTAATTCAGATTCTGAGATGGCTCTTTTGCTCAGGTGAATATATCATTTGATACATAACCATAGTAAAATCATTAATGTGATTTAAAACTCAAATCTCTTATCAGAAATATTACAGTTCAGACATTTGTTTGCACATATATAAACTAAAATATAATTATCTCAGTTTGACTCAGCAACGAAATTTAATTATTGTTTCAAAGAGTTTCTACATTTTCAACATATAAAAATACTGTTGCCATTCCAGCTTAACCTCTACCTTGTTTACTTGCTTCTGTCTTGGAAGTGTTTTCTAAAATATAAGGTAAAATATAGAAAAAACACTTTCCTTGATTATTCAGATGTGTCTCCTTCATTCTTTTCTGTCTGTTCCAGTGGAGTGTTCCAGTGAATGACACCTGGTACACGTCTTTACCAGCGTCTTCTTACTTTTGAATCCATGGCCAAATTACAGTTCTAACTGCTCTTTGATTATATTTGAATTGAAATTAAGATTATATTCCTTTTTCTTTCTCTGTCCTATTTTATTGCCTTTTCTTTCCATATGAACTAAAATTATCTCTCAGAGACACAATAGGAAACATTGGGAGAAACATAATTTATGATACCTTTTCAATTGGAGCGTTTTGAATGGTAGCTTACAACTTCTTAGTTGGATTGAAATCCACTTGATGGTCCAGCATTTAATTAGAAAATATACTAATAGATAAAATATTTTAGGGCTGCAGGTATAACTGAGAGGTATAAGTGCCTGCCTGGCAAGCTCACGGTCCTGAGTTTGATTCCTGGTACCAAAAAAAAAAATATTCTGGTCCCCTCTGGCAGTAGAGTTTAATATTTTTCTGCTAAACTTTGATTTGGTGAATGTTTGTGTGTGTGTGTGTGTGTGTGTGTGTATAAGTGTGCATGGGGTTACATGAAAACTGTGGTCTTACTCTATGGATTATCAGAAAAAACTAAGAAGTAAAGTTATAAGGATCACATTGCTCTAACCATGACAATGAACACGTTCATGAAAACATGTCTGAACTTTCCTGAAATACTAACACACCACGATGAAACCCTAGAAACGTGGGCCCTTCATCCTTGCCGTCCTGCTGCGGAGAGCTGATTGTCTGATCACGTGTCCGCAGCTGAGGCCTGGAGGTGGAAGAGAGAACAAAGTTTCGCTTTGGCCAGTGAGTTCTGTTGTCTCAGGAACCCACCCTTTTGATGTCGGAATTTCTGAAGAAGGAGAATACACAGTAATATACTATTTGCCCAGGTTTTTTGGTTTCTGAGCACAATCAGGCTTGTTCTATAAATAAAACAAAGCTGAGTATGGGGGAAAATACAGATTGCAGATATACTCCACTCTTGGCATTGTTGACTTGCAAATTCACTGTCTGGTAACAATTCCTCTCAATAATATCTACCTACTGTACCCAATCCTCCGAGAGTACGCTGCCTCTGTGAAACCTTCTTGTAACAGCTGAGAAGCAGCCATGTGCCTCTTGCTTCTTCCTGCAGACGTGAGTCACTACGCTCAGTGCATGAAGCCCTTTGTCTTCCACATCAGGACCGCAGGTGCTCTTTAAAACTCGCCTTTGGGCTCGGGGTGCATCTCAGGGCGGAAGCTGAGCATGTCTGATGCTCTGGTTTGATCCCTGCACCACAGAAATCCACCTTTCCTTTTGTCCTTGGCCTTCTCTCTTTCTCATCATATCTTAACTTAGAGGATAGGGATCCTTTGTTAACGCATTTCCTGGGTATTTTATACAGAGTTTTACAGAAGCAATTCTTTAAAGTGCCTGTAAGGATCATCCTATGTAAGAGAGTCACCGTTCTCTCAATATTACATATATTTCATTTCTTCATAAGACACTCCCCATATTTTTCTAAGTTGGATTTTGTGAATCTGTGAGTTCCTAAGTGAGAGTTTGCCTCTAGACACTGAGCTGAACCTTAGAAGTGAGTGCTTGGTCCCCTTCCTTTCCGCTGCATCTGAGAAATCCCAATGACGCTCCCCTTGTTGGAAGGCCAAAAGAGCAGCGCCTCTGAGCGTTTCTCTCCTGGGAGCTTTTTCCATTTCTTTCTCTTCAAGTCTAGAGACACAAATGTGCTCTTAAAGACTTGGCTGCCTGGGCTGTTTCTACCAGTGGCTTTTCTGCCCTTCACAGCCACTAAAGCCAAGCCCGTTGGGCGGCCCTGCACAGACACTGCCCTTCTGTTGGGGTTGGGACACCCCTGGCACGGAGCAGGGCCGGCGGGTGTGCGCCTCACTTGGGGTGAGCGAAGGAGCTCTGTGAGCAGCTCAAGTGGAAGCGGTCTTCCTTGCAACCCGCCTCTCTGCCCTCATCTCCGTGCCACTCTCTGTCTCCAACCTTTCCCATGCCCCGTCCCTTTGTCTCTGCGGCTCCATGCCAGTGTTCCCGCCCGGCGTCAGACCGCTGCTGATTCCGTCTTTCTCATCCGACTCTTCCTCTTTTGCATTATGATTTAGATCTACAAAATAAACCTAGACTAATGTAGTAACGGGTCCACGTGGTGTACATGTGCATCTGTATAAAAACTGCACTGGAGGTTTAACACTGGTGGGATTTTTGCAATCTGACAACATGTATCTCAGTTTTTACTGGGGATGTGCTTTTAATGTTTCATTTTTATCTTTTTTCCATGGATTCCACACTTTTGTGACCTTTTCACATTCCACATAGATGAATATTTGATCATTTTCCTTAGGTCCTAGGCTCTTGTATATTTATAGATACATAGATTTTTCTCCCAAACATTTGAGGTTAAAAACAAAACCACATTGCTTCAGGTACATAATTTGGTTTAGCAGAAGGAAGCAGCTGATTTCACTTGATTTTTTTTTCACTGAAATTTAACATTGAACCGTATGCAGTGGTCATTATAATCCAGACACTAGTTCATTTTACTTAATACATGGAGCATTTTTTCTGAGGTAAGTCATATGATTATGCCCACATGATAGGTAAGAAATTCCAAATCACAGAGGTAATCAATATATTATGCATACAGCAAAGAGTGAAGAAGTTAGATTTTGACATAAATAATTTTTCAAACTATTGTGTCCAGTCCAAACAAGCAAGTCAGTTAAAAATAGGAACATGCAGTCTTTTCTTGGTTTGCACCTACACACTAGCTTTGAAAACAATCACCAAGGGAAGTCTGAATGTTTCAGAGAGTGATGTGGAATGCTATTTTTTATGTATTTATTAAGTGGCTGAGCTTTTAGAGACCGAGAAACACTACTGGTTGCCTATAATCTTTTTTTCTCATTTGCAAAGTCCAGAGGAACCCCTTTGGATATCACCTGTTTTATTTTAGAAGTTACCTAATACCATAAATTTCTTAATACAACTTGGAAGTGCCAGACGTGCAAGAATAATAAGCACTGTCTGCTCTCATAGAGTTGCCCTTAAGCAAGTGAAACAGAGCAAAGGTGACGAGGAGAGCTCTTTGCACTCTGAACACCCTCCATGTTCTCTTGTCTTTACACCAGGTACCATTTCTGTCAACACACTGCGAACGCCCTATACTGCCCCCGGTGAGAGCGAGATTCTGGATCTGGACGATGAGCTGTACCTAGGAGGCCTGCCAGAAAATAAGGCTGGCCTTGTCTTCCCCACGGAGGTGTGGACCGCTCTGCTCAACTACGGCTACGTGGGCTGCATCCGGGATCTATTCATTGATGGCCAGAGCAAAGACATCCGGCAAATGGCTGAGGTTCAAAGCACTGCTGGAGTGAAGCCCTCCTGCTCCAGGGAGACCGCAAAACCGTGCCTTAGCAATCCTTGCAAAAATAATGGCATGTGCAGGGATGGGTGGAACAGATATGTCTGTGATTGTTCTGGAACAGGCTACCTTGGCAGGTCCTGTGAGAGAGGTAGGTTCTCAAAAACACGGCAACCAGTTCTTTTAGATGAAAAGTATATTAAGTGCTGACCTCAAGCTGATGATTGGAACATGTTTACTGAAGTAAACTCTGCGAGCTGAAGCCCATACCGGACATGGGTTACTGATCAGCCTTCAGTGGTTTTCAAAGGGCCTGGTTCTGCAAAGACACAGATCTTCATGTATATTGCAGGGATAGACATGTGTGTCTTTGGTCACATAGATCATGAACCTAAGATGTGTACAGCAATAACTACTCTCTTTTGCCTTTTAACTTCACAATGGGAGACAGTAAAAAATGTCATGAATTAGCCATATGTCTCACCCCTGGTGCTAATATCTACGGCTCACAAATGGCATTTAAGGTGAGCTAAGCTGTAGCTGGCAACTTCCCTGGCACTATTAGGTAAGACCTAAATTAGCCTGCTCATTTTACCCCACTGGCTTTTCCAAGAAGCAGCATTCTCACTGAAAAATAAACTGGCTTTAAATCATCTAAATTATAAATCACAATTATGAATTATTTTATAATTCTATCTTAATTCCAAAGGTACTTCCCTTTGGCTAGGAACTAACCAGTTGCTGATGACTTGTTTACCTATTTAACTTTAAGGCATAGCTGTATCTATTGCATTTCTGAGCAGGTTCCTCCTTCTTTTCTAGGAGGAGATAAAGCTACAGTTTTTCATGCTTTTCTTGGAAGGATAGAAATAAGGGATCAGGGCAGACTGAAGTGCTGCAGCTGTCACTGGCTGATCTGCAGAGTAGGCTGACAGGAGCAGCAGCAGAACAAATGGTTCCAAGCATGTCCCTCCATCGACCCAGTCTCTCCGATAAATGCTTTAGTCACTGCCCATTGTCACGTATTTTCTACAATGGAGCTGAAAATCAATATGAAGAAATATTGACGAGTTGTTCCATTGTCCGCTCATGCTACAAATAACACTGCCTTATTAGATATTTGATCTAAAAGTACCAAGCCTTTTCTTGTTAAGCCGCTCATTTAGTTACTCACTTTCCTTTATTCTTGAAATAGTTCCATTGATTTAACTTGAAATTTCCCAGAGAAAAGGTGGTATTTTGTAAAACCCACAATTAAAGTGTGATTCTGATTTTTTATGTTACAAATTGGGTACATTATCATATCAATTATATTTCTGAAACTAATAACTACAAACAGTTACTGCTGATAAATTAATAGTAAACAATGGATTAAATTTCCTACCACACTGCTGTCATTATTTAATATTCTTTTTCATTAAAGAGAATAAATATTTAAACAAATGAAAGAAATGATACA
>NW_004955441.1:16770729-16804881 GCF_000276665.1 Chinchilla lanigera | reverse complement strand
ATGGTCTCTAGTTCATGCTGTTATTATTTAGTGTCACATAAAGGCTAACATTGCTAGGTCAATAGATGGGCGAGTATTTTATCACATAAGTGTATTCATTCTCCTTAACATAGTTCCCAATTGTGACTCCTGCGGGTTGATCAGAACTTAGCTCTTTCTGTGTAGTTTGATGATATTCCTTACAGATGTCCTCTTCCTCTTTCCTTTCCAGTTTTCCTTCATCTAGTTTGCTTTGGGAAATTTGCTAAAAGAGAGTGAACAGTAACAAAGCTGGCAAGGTTCAGTACAGTTAGGCATAAGAGGGGGTTAGTGGGCCTACAGGATTTGAAGTTTTGTCTTAGTTTTCACCACACAGAAAGCCGCCATTCTGAAGCCCCCTCCTTGAGCACAGCTGGGAAAGTGTACCTCAGTGGTCACATGAGTTACAACAGCCTTCGGTGACATATGCACGGTGTACCACCCTGTGGCTCTATTCTGCTACTACATGTGGCAAGAACAAAAGAAACGGTAGAGTGTTTGGAGCCAGCACGAGAGAAAGGGAATATTTTTAATGTGTTGCAATAATTGATATTCCCCAAATTAGGAGGCGAGGTAGCAAGAATATGCAAATTTTCAAATGAGAATTTAATAACAAATGAGATATTTAATAACAAATTCTCAAATGAGAATTTAAGAACGTATGTTACATCACTTTTTATCATGTGGTCAGCTGGAAATCTCTGTGGATTTCTTTGTCTCCAGGTTGGACGTTTATTAGGACACAACGGTCGTTTTGTGTGCTTCTTCCTTGAGCCTACACCAGCATATTGTGAGAAGCCTTTGCTTTTCAGAATTGTCTCAGATTATGATGCCGCCTGAGAGCAAGGGACATGTGGGATGGTTGTCATGATCAGAACCACACAGTCTGGATTCTGTCCGGTTTCTAGCTCTCCCCTAGTTCAGCAAACACAAGATCATGGTTAAACCTCCGAGTTCCCATCTTAAAAGAGAAAACATACCTGCACGTCTGCTCTGGATACACTATCATCTCACGAGGCTGAGGATCTCACAGCATCAAATGATAAATCCTGAAATAAAAAAATTACAAGCCAACACTGATAAAGTTTCTATTTTGTAATTATTGAATAATAGTTGATAATTTATGGAGCTAATTATTCAAAGTCATTTAAAAGTAGGCTACTATCAAACACTACAACTGGGAGAAGTTTGGCACAATTGTAGGAATTTTTCATCCCACATTGAGGAAGCAAAAGGTTTAATAGAAAGAACAAAATATTTCTTAACTAAGTCACATAGTATTTTGTTCTATGTGTACTGACCCTAGGAGAAAGACAATTTGTGTGATAGAAACTATGCTCAGTAATACCTAAAATAAGAGTTTTAATGTAATCAGAGGTCTACTTTAAATGTGTGTGTTAAAACCCGAACAGATGGAGGGACAGATGCCAGAGCAATATAACTTGGCTTCCTGTGTGATTTTCATTGTTGATCGCAGTATGTGACTACCTTTCGGCAAAACCTGGACAGGTGTACCCTTCAGACTGCGACAAGGAATAGTGTGGGGAAGCCAGTTCATCAAAAGAATGACAAGGGAGAAGGAGATGCAGAAGACAGTGGGAGCCGTTCTTCTGTCCCACTTGGAAGCACTGCACTAGAACTGGCCTCTTAAAGAACTCTTTTTATATTCTACATGGTAAAATACTTTTATCACTGCTAAAGCGCGCTGCCAGATAGCGTAAGCTTCATATGTCAGAGGGCTGTCTAGGGTCTGTTTGTCACTTCAACACAACAACCTTGTGATTTTGCATTTCTTGTCTATTTAAATAGTAACTAATTATGAGGAATCATTTCAGCTTTCAGGTGTTTATCAACAAGTTATTTTCACATTGAGAATTATTCAAAATGGCCCTCGGGGCAGTCTAGTGGTGTTACTTTTCCATGTTATTCCACTCATGCATCATTTTGGAGAATGCTAAAGTCCAGTAATCCTGATTCCTTCCCTTCTCTGGACTGTATTTCATAATATATTTCTGATCGATTGTCCAACAGCTGTATTTTTAAAATGATATACCCCCTCTTAGTTTTCAAATTAAACTTCATGTCGCAGGAGAGTATGCAATGGTTTTCTGAATATGATTATTGAACAAGAGAATAGTTGTGTAGATTAATAACTAGGAGAAATCTGACACTGTTTTTTGATACCAAAGTAACTGAACAGTTGTTGGTGGCTTTTTAAATTTTAAATGGAGATATTTGTTGCTTTAAAATTAAGTGTAGGGAAACAAAAGACCAAGATCAAATTTCTTTTAAGGTTATTCAAAAAATGTTTTGAAGAGTTTACTACAATTTTATAATCATGTTAGTTTGTTGAACAGCTATTGAGTGATCACCCACACTGACCTCATTCCTTTTGATATTGCTGTACTGGGTACTGGGAACTTTCTCACCTGATTGAAACCTCTTATCTAATTCAAAAAATCAGTGACATGATACAGAATCCTGGGCTGAGCATTTAGCTCAGTGGCACAGCTCCTGCCTGGCAAGTGCAAGGTTGTGAGTTCAATTCCTGGTACCAGAAAAAACAAAAACAATAAAATAAATTTTAAAAAAGATACAGAACCCCTATATTTTAAGATCATATTTTATTTTTTCAGAGGCTGGGTTAGATATCTTTGTAGTCTTTCTGGACAGCCTAATTATCTCAAAAGTAGACTTTAAGATACATTTTGGTCACATATATTAATGGAATTAGGTTCCTTTTGCAGTAGATAAAATTAATTTCTTTAGTTAGCGTTTCTGTAAGCTTTGTATTCTATTTCAGAAAGTCTACTTTTGTCTACTTTAGTATCACGTGTGATTGTTAATTCAGTAAATCCGTACAGTGCTTCTGGTGTGTGTCTGGCCTGCCCGGGGCCCTGGAGCCCTGGCTGCAGGTCTAGAAGAGGTCCAGGAGACAGGTTTCCGTCTGCAGGCCGGTGCATTCGGAAGGGTGAATTCAGATTACTGCATACAGAGAGGAAGAAGTGCTGACATTACAGAGTGAACTGGTTAATGGCTTAGAATGACTGTAATGGGCAGCAGCATTTGACAAGAAACCCGAACGCAGAAAGAACCAGCCAACGGAAGAACTCTAGGATGAGACCCTTCACAACAGGACCACAGATGCTTTCATGAGCGCGGTGTAGGTAGAGCTTGCCAGGTGAAGGGGAGATGCTACCTGCTGAGGCCAGAGAGAAAGGCCAAGGCCGGGAGCACACACAGTGCCGTATAGGTCACTTAAAAGGACTACAGATTTTGTGCTAATTGCAAAACCACAACTCTAGAATATAGTGTTAATAACGGGGATAGTTGTACCAGTAAAGTTAATGTTGTGCCATATAAATAGCCAAGGTAGTAAAAGTTCCCTAATTTTAATTGAAGCTTGTATTTTTTTTCTTATTAAATGGCACTCTGAGTTAGCAGAACCAGTAAAAGTGCAAAACAGTTCATATTTGTTTTGCAGGGTGGCAGTGCCTCATGGTGCTGAACCCTGAGGGGGCCTACTCCTTAAAGTACGTTTTCATACACACTGTGTGCTATTCATTTCTTTGCATGTTTAGTATAATACCAGGCAACTTCCCTAATCTGCCTTAGTTTAGTGACCGTCCCATACACAGCCTCAATTTCACCCCATCTTTATCCAATATAACCACGGTATGTAATTAAGCGACATTTTCATGAGAGCTTGATATTTTCAGACACGAGGGTTGTGCTTATAGATAATGATTAAGTTTCTCCTTACATCTAAGTGAACCGTGAAATCAAGGTACAGCTTATGCGTTAAAAAAAAATACCTGGTTAAACCCAGTGGCTCAGAGGGAGCGTGCTTTCCTCATTGGTAACACAGCCGACTTCTCCTTTTGAGCAGCACCCTCCGTGAAGTGTTGGTCTCAGCCCCGTGTATTTATACTGGTGCAAATCAAACCGGCATTTCTTCTGTCACTGTTGTTGCTTTTAAACGTGGAGATTGTGAAAAAATGATAACAGTAGTTCCCTTTGGCACCAGGATTTCCGTGACAGGGCAAGCTTCGGGACTTCTGGCCACACCCTCTCATTCTGCAGAATCAGAGCCAGTGCAAAGCTGACTAATTTCACCATGCTGGGCAGTGACCTCATGGTCCACAAACACAGGTTCCATTGCTGCTGATATTATCAGGCTTCCATTTGTGATCACCTGTTAATCCTAGCAGCCCTGCTGGGAAGCTGATGCAGGAGGATCACCAGTTTGAAGCCAGCTTGAGTAAACTAGCAATTTAGTGAATCACTGTCTCAAAAAAAATTAAAATAAAAAGGGTCCAGTGCAAATCCCCTGTGTTCAATTCTCAAATAAGGGTCAGGGAGGAAAGGGAAGGGTGAAGAGGAGGAGAAAAACCGCGATATCCACTACTGAGAAGGGAACTATTCATGTAACACACTTAAAATCCTACGTGGTCAATGCTACAGATAAAAAGTATGTGGGAACAAAAGGGGTGCTGCTACCTCTATTTCATACCTCACCAATGAACTTGTTCTTACCCTGTGACTTCTCCTTCCATGGGAAGGACCTTATTTTTAAGCAGATGAGCTGATTTTATTGTGTTGGGTTCTACCTAGCCTTCAGTAGCTTACCCCTTTCCAAGTAAATTGACACTGATGTGTCCAGGAACTAAGGTTATGCATTTCCTGTCTGCAGAGGCGACGGTTTTGAGCTATGATGGGAGCATGTTTATGAAAATCCAGCTCCCGGTGGTGATGCACACCGAGGCTGAGGATGTGTCCTTGCGCTTCCGATCCCAGCGCGCCTACGGCATTCTGATGGCCACCACGTCCAGAGATTCTGCGGACACCCTCCGGCTGGAGCTGGACGCGGGCCGCGTGAAACTGACGGTCAACCTAGGTAACCACCCGCCTTCCGCCGTTCGACTAACACCCGGCACTGTCTGTTCAGTTCTGCCTGCAAACACTTACGGAGTAGCCTGTTTGTCATGAGAAGTTACAACACTTAATGGTCTTATTCCCATCCTCTAAATTAATTTAGATTTTGGGGGGCATCTTTTTGTTTTTGTTATGTTTAACATAACTTACTGTTTTGTGATTTCGACCACTGAAGGTTATTAAAAGCGAAGCCATAACTACCCGTGAGCTGAAAATGTGAATAATGAGGATTGAACTGGCCTCAAACTGAATTTCCTGTTGTATTTGCTCACTTTCTGATTGGTTAGAGGCGATGTCTCGGCAGATCAATGAAAATCTGCCTAACTTTACTTAGATGGTATACATGCAAAATTGCAAATTTCAGGGATGCCATCTAGACTAGCAGTTGATTTTACTCTTTCCTGGGCTTCTCCTTTGAATAGTCACCTTTGTGGTCCTCCATCCTTTAAGTACTGTGTGGTGGTATTTTGCTATCAAACAGCGATCCACAACCCTTCAATGCCCAAAGTCTGCGGCCCTTGGCAAACAGCCATGAGAGCACTGAGGACACGGTCTCTTCTACAGAAAGATAATGCTTTCCTGTTTATGTGTAGTAGTAGGAGCCCATCGCTACAGTAAAACCTCACCAGTCTGCATGAGTTTGAGGGGAAAGTCAGTCTGAGTAGAGAAAACATCTGAACGATAGATTCCAAAAAAGTAAGCAGTTTTGTTTTTGCATTACATTCAAAAACACAAAGTAACAGCTGGGAAAATCTTGTCAAGGGAAGGGCTCACTAGGTTGATTTTAATTCATGGATAAGAATCACCCTTAATGATCACCTGGTTTCATGCAAATTTCTGTCTTCAGCTTACAGCCAAGCATGTGAAATCAGTTTCTGTAAACTTGGCATTTCAAAACCTTTATCTTTCTGAAAGAAAAATTTGGGGGAGGTCTCTGTTCGTACCCAATGGAGATTTAATATTCTGCCCAATAAGTTTCAATGTGACAATTCACTCCAAGTCAAAGGAGTAAAAATGAATGAGGTTTTACTGTATTTTATGAAAGTGTTAAACACACAGGCAAATGAGCGATCAGTGGAAGAAAGATAAAATGTGAATCTACATAGATCTAGAGAAGGCCAGGAGGATGTGGCAACCCTACGTACATTTTCAAATTGTGCTGGGCAGAATGGTAAACCATGGAACAAAAACTAACCCCTCAGTATGTGAGTGCATGTAGTTTCATTTGATTAAACACCAGCAAAATTAAGTTCAATAATAAATTGCTTTTAAAACCTATTTAACGCAGCACCCTGCTTTCCCGTTCTGTTAGATTTCCCTCTAGTGACAAAGAGAGGTTACTACAAGCCAGTCAAAATACATCGCCTAATCATAGTACAGAGGCTACTGGTCAAAGTGGGAAACCCTCCTGGGAGCTTCCATCAGCAAAGCATTCTGTAGAAAGAGTTGTGTAGCTGCTGGTCCTTGGCTGTTTGCAACCACTTTTCTGATGCGGTTGACGACACATGACAAACTCAGCTATATGGAAACAGAATCTAGGTTTATATTTCTCATGTTCCCCAAAGGCGTTAAAACCAGATCAAAACGTATACGTCTCTCTATATACATTAAACACACACACACAGCACACTCTACGTTGTTCTTTCAAGATAACCTCTGTCATCAGTCTTTGTTATCCACATCAGACGTTCTTTTCGTACACTAGCTGCCTTTGTGCGAAGTGAACATAAGCAAAGGAAAATCAATAGCAGTGTTCACAGCACTTAACTGCACAGAGATCACATTGGTAGGTACAAAGGGAGGGGTAGGCTCGTGGGCCGAGAGAATGGCTCCGCAGTATACACACTGTTGTTTCTTTTCTCCTGCAATTAATACAAGATATGGCATCCAGCCAACATCTGCTGTCACTGCAGTGTGCCCAGGAAAATGAAATTTAAAAATAAACAGACAAACAAACAAACAAAACCCTTAGAGTGAGATGAGAATACTTTTAACCTGCTCTCCATTTGACCACGGCAAATTCTGAAAGGTTCTGTCGGCCTTTGTGGGATCCGAGATTTTAGAGGTCCAAGATGTCTGAGCCTAGCTGAGCCTGCACTGCGCCCCATTGTGACGGAGCACTTTTTAATTTTGCTAAAAGTGATGATATGTTCTTTCACAGATGGGGAGAAGGGTGCACCCAGTCTAGGCCAAGCATCTTTGACAGTTAACTAGTCTTTGTTCACTTAGATTTGTCACCATGTAGCTTTGTTTGAATTGGCCATTTTTGAAACATTCTATTGTTGTTTCCAATGGTGCAGTTTTATAACAATAAATCTGGGTTCTAGAAGTATGTAAAGAATAATGATATGGAGTGGCCATATTTGCATGTGTCTGTCCCCGGAAGGGTGGACTGTGATTTTATTGGATGTCTGCAGCTATTACCTTGAAGGATAAATTTTCATTTCTCATCTATTCTTCCCCATCTAGATTGTATCAGGATTAACTGTAATTCCAGTAAGTGCCTATTCAAAATTTTTAAAATGTTATTCCTCCATTATGATGTAAACTAGTCAAGAGAAAGAAAGCGAGCCAAACGATGTGTTTAGAAAAGTCACGACCTCATTTTTGAAGTATGCCAGTCCATCATCTGGGTTGTAAAAATTCATTCTGAAATCTGTACAACTGAAGGCGTTCTCACTGCCGTTCCTATTTCTACATGGGAAGAGAGGCTCTTAACAGAAGATGCAAACACCTGCCCGGACCTTCAGATGCTCCAAGTGGCATTTGTAGTTTGCCAGATCTTGGCGAACTCATACTTTCCATCAAAGCCAAATAAGAGAAAATACTGTGGGTCTTATTTCCCTGCTTTTACTGAAAACAAACATTTAACTTTTCTCACGTTAAGAATTGCTATAAAATCCTTCTAAACTCAGTCAAAGTTTTACCTAGCAGATTATGTCTGTCTGCATTATAGGGTCCTAGAAAATTATGGACTTAAAGAGTTTGTCCTTGATCATGAAGACTATTTACATAATGAATTTTTACATCCTAATCATGTATTTGAAAAAATAACCAAAGCCCTTCAAATCTGTGATATGCATGCCAATTGATGAGTCCGGAAAGATGCATGGACTGCGTTTTGTTGGAATTTAGACTAGACATGTGAGAGGATGTGAGGACTGTGGTTTTATTTTGGGTTGTATTACCTGCCAGGCAAATTCATTGTGTGTCTTTACATCAATGTTTAGGTTTTGTCTTTTCCAGGTTTTGCTGGCCACATAAAGGGATCTCCTTCAGTGATCACACAGTCTTTAGCTGTTTAACAAAATAGTTCTAAAAAACTTCTAAATGTACAATATTAGTAAAATACTGTTCTAGACGCTTGGAAGAATTCTCAGTGTAAGTGGATAGAGTTTATTTCCTTCGCTTTGGGCTGTGCTTCCAAATGGCAATAATTCATTCATCGAGGAGCAACACGGTGGTCCCAAAATTACAAAAGGCAGGGCTGGGGATATTGCTCAGTGGCATAGTGCCTGCCTGGCAAGCGCAACATCCTGAGTTCAATTCCCGGTACCAAGAAAAAAAAAATTGCTAATGAAAGACCATTTATTTCTGATAAAGTTCACATTATCCTAGTTCTAATCATATAGCCTATATTTATATTCATGTATTTTAATATTTTTAAAGTAGCATAAAAGTGAGTCTTCCCAGTCACAGCTATGAAAAAAAAATAACTGAATTACAACATTAAAAAAGTAATTATACACTGCAGCATGCCAGGGATTAAAAAACTCAAATAGTATTTCCACAAGTAAAAACTTAAAGCTCCTAAAAATGGAATTTTTCAAGTATTTATCATCTCCTCTCCAGCCCGCTCTCTATCCCTTTGGAAGAGGCGCTCACATTTTGTGGGTCTAATCAATGTTCCAGCGCTGGTAAAGTGGCAGCTCACAGCCTCATCTCCCCGAAAGCCAGACTTGTGCCTGGTCCAACTATCTATTTTCCTGATGTCTCCTGAATCTCAGAAAAGCTTTATGGGGAAAACATTTCCTTCTGTAATTCCACCTTCTGTATTTTTTATTTATGTCAAGCAAACCATAAACCGTTGAGCTTTATAATTATAAAATATATCTAACTATTTAAAATGTATCTAACAATCTAAAATGCAAATTCTAACAGTAAGTTGAATTAACCAAATCATATGTGATTCTCTGTTCTTCAGAGATGTCAATACATTTTTAAATTATGACTTTCTAGTAAAATTATCCTTGTTGGACTTATGCCCTCATTCAGCTAAAACTGTGAGACTCTGGTATTAAGGGTAGTTTTTTTGTTTTGTTTTGTTTTTTTTAACCTCCTCTGGATATTTGACAGTGAAATAACTTTGAAGACAAAGCTTTTCCCTGGTTAGTGGGTTTTCCCCTCTTTAGGAGTACTTTGTACATTCGAATTACTTGAGATACATGATGATGGCGAGCTTTTAGTGCACCTCCCGGACAGGACGGCGAAAGCCCTCAGTTGACAGCAGTGGCCGGAAAGGACGCTCAGTGAGCAGGTAACGCTTCCGCCTCCTCTGGGGTGGGGTTTCTCTCTTTTGGGGAGTAGTGGGCACATGTAGTTGGAAGCTAAAGTCCTATTTTAAAAAAGATTTAACTTTGAGAGATGGTAGGCATTGACACATACAGTAACACGGCCCTAGCTAGCAGTGATTTGATGAAGAGATTTCCATGTGGGGTTCAGTTGTTGCCCAGTAAAATTAAAAATATCTGTATCTCAGTCTAACTCATAGTTTAATGAAAGGCTGATAGATTCTATGCGTTCAGACTCCTAGGTTTCTCTGAAATGAGATTAATGTACTTTTAATGACTCATAGCCATATAACACTACTGTCTCAAAATTGTACCACAGGTATGATATCAACAGTATCTTGTAAGATTAATATGAAATACTTAAATTGACATTTTTAAGGACAGTATCAAGGGAAATATGTAAGCCATAAGTGCTCTTCTTACATTGAAAATGAATATTAAAGTCTAAATTATTAATGGAAACCTTAAATTTCCATTAGTAATAATTAAAGACTAAGTTAATAAGTGGAAACCTTAAATTTCCCTCTATTTACTTAGAATTGCTCTGCAGATTTCTGTCGTCCCCTTCTGCTTTCCCATCCTTCCTCCACCGAATTTCCCACATCTGTACTTGATGCAGGAAAAGAGCATTTGTGCAGTGTCACGGTTTCCAATCTTCGGTATTGAAGAATGGGTGAGGAGGGGAGAGGGGTGGGTTGTGTGTATTCAAGGTGACAGGACTGTAGGAGGTGACAGGTACCTCTCCTCCCCAGCCACTCCTGAATCAGTAGTTCAAAGGCAGCGACTGGGTCCACCATGGACCATCCCGGGGATGGCCTTTTGTGAATTTCCTGACAAAGGGCAGACTTAAATTCAATGAGTTATCTCTCTGAGATCACCTCTGTCTACCATTTTCTCCCTCAGTGGAAAGGCTGCCAAGAAATTTTAACTGAAAAAGAAAGGCGCCTCTTTTCATTTAGATGGAAGATTATTTTTGTGTGTGGATATGGTACTTAAGAAAAAGAGCCATCTCTATGAATAGTGGCCATGTCAGTGTCAAAATGAATGCTTTGATCTTTCAGATTGCAGACAGAATGTGCCTTCACAAAATCCCATGGCCGTCTCAGTTCATTGGTATATATTAACATATCATTGCTAAAATATATATTTTTTGGCTGCAACTGGGAATTAGATCTAGACCAGTTTTTGAAAATTCGTGTACTGAACAGGGAGCATAGGGACATGCATTATCCATGGCTTTCTCTTCTCCTCTGCCCAGGGTGGAGATGGAGAGATGTTAGCCTACTCTCTGCTCCCAGTGCTCTCCGATATTGAGGACAGGAAACTGTCACAGTTCAATAGTTTTATATTGAAGTTGCTAAAAGAGACATTATCTTTTAGTGCTGATAAATTCTTCCCCAAACAATGAAGGGTATTTAATAAAGTAGAGGACAAAAACTATACAGTCACATTCTTTTAGCACAAAGAAGAACGTTGTTTGAATTAATAAAAGATTATAGACTACTTATAAAAATCATCATACAGATTTATACTAACACAAAATACTAGACAATTGTGAAATGAAGACAAATCAGACCAAATAAAGTGCTCTTTCAACTAGCAGAGACATTGTTTGAATGAAAGGGTGAGTAACAATCTCTTTCTTTGACCGTGGTATTAAATGACTCAATAAGTCTTTGAAAAACAAAACTATAAAGACCTCAAAATGAATTTTCTTTGCCCGGTGAAATTTTCTCAAATACAGGACATGGTCACATTCTGCATCCATTTTGTTTGCCAAACTACATGGTTTAATACCTCGGTACCTCTATCTCTCAGACAGTGAGGTAGTATCAGTTTTAAAGCCGATGCTCTGTAATTCCAAACAATACATCCAAACTCATTAGGCTGCACATTTCTTTTTTCTGAAAAATTGGTCTCTGTAATAGTATACTACTTGATTAAATAGCCCCAAGATTTTCTCTCTTCTGGCAACCTCAAAAATTTTTAGTATTGTAGTCTTTAAAGATTTAAATATATTGAAATTTGAGAACTAACCTTGCTACTGTCAACTATAGGTGAGCTGCAATGATCATATAATTAACTCCTTTAATTATGTAGCAGACCCAGGAAGGCTTCTATGCACTTTGTTTTTACTTTCAGTACCTTTTATTTTTTTCCTACTAATGAAGTCATTGCAGAATGTCCTTCTTGTCCACAGGAAGACATGGGGCCGCTTCTACACCCATATCAAATGCATTTTGATAAACTCATGACCTCTGAGGCTTGCTTTGCTCGTTGGCAGTGTTTGACTTTCTGTATGCCTTGTGTATTTATTTGTCTCTTCTCTGGCCTGCCTCCTTGCTCTTCCTCCTCCGGACTTCACTCTTCTTACTTTTCCATTTCCAAAGTTGCTGTCTCTAACGCTCTTTCCTTTACTTTCTTATAAGAATAAAAGATCTCTGGGTTTAAAACATTTATTTGAACAGAACTTCCAATTCCTTTTGGTAACTCAGTGAAAGTGGCTTCAAGTACAAAAACAACAAAATTCCAGACAATACTAATGGAGACAAAATGTCACAGGTTGAATTCAAATTTGTTTTTGCACTTCAGTGCCCAAGTACTGGAGACAAAACGAAATCTAAGGGCAAGTACTTAACCTCCCTGTTTACCTAGGGACAGATAAGAAACAGTCTGAGCAGTATGTTATTGGAAAATACACTTTGATGGATGTCTGGGATGCATAATAAGATCTCAGTATTATCATTTTATTACCAGATTGGAAGGATCACTTGGATATTAGTTATCACCAATTTTCCTATGTAGATAAAAATAGCAAGCAATAAAAGAATGCAAAATGCCAACCAGTGGCACTTAAGCCGTGTTAGATTGCTCTGATCAGGCTGCTCCTTGGCGAGCCACTTAAACGGAGAAGAGGAGGTTTCTGGGGCTGGCCCTTGTGAACTGGAGGCACGTTTTCAGCTCTGAGCAGCCCTGCGTGCCTGAGGAGCGGAGGCTGAAGAAGATAATCTTTCGCCTTTGCTCTGTGCCTCTGTCACCTGATTTGCTCCCACCTCTGAGTGACTGGTGCTATGCATCTGGCCAGGAGAGAGAACGCTCAGGGAAAGAAGAAATATGAACACGTAAAAGCACGGCTAGTGGGAGTTCTGTTTATCTTTGCTGTTGACTTTAGTTGAATGTATATATGAAGGGCAATATAGTTCTATAAAGTACTAATTCTAGCAGTATTTAAGAGGAATCAAAGGGGGCGGGGGGTATAGCTCAGCAGCACAAGCCTGACAAGTGCAAGGTCCTGAGTTCGATTCCTGGTACCAAAAAAAAATAAATAATAAGAAGAATCAAATACAAAACACAGAGGGAGATAGTGAGTTTCTGACAGGCTGTACGGAGCGAAAACAGGCAAAGGAGTTTGGGCATACCGAGGAGTCCTTAGAAAAATGCCACACTGGCAATCACATTTGAGGGAAATTTGAATTATTCACATTTAAATTTAAGAAAATGATACATAAGAGTACGGTTTTTCTTGCATATTTGGATGGCTACATAGAACAATAAAATAACATGGTGGAGGTTTGAAAAGTAGATGATTTCTGGTCCATTTTGCTGGATCTAGCCACTGTGTATATGCAAATACAAAATGTCACAGCACTCCCGAAGATTACTGTTTTGTGCAGGTTGAGACTTCATGTTGAAACAAGGCTCGTTTATTCACTACAGCATTTTGTTATTGGTAATGTAAACTACTGTGCTGGAAGTAATGCAGAAATCCAGATTAGAGCTGAATACAATCACCAAATTATCTTTCATTATGAACTGAGTAAAGAAGACCCAGAAACCAAAAGCCTAAAGTGGATCCGGAACCCTCTTATTTTTCTCAAAGTGCCAACACTGCAATTAAACCTGAAAGCTGAGGTTTTGCTTAGAAAAAACAGCTGTTTTTCAACGCTCCATTGCGGGGGCAGCTTGGCTCTTGTGCCAACAGAGAGGGCTCTGCTTGCCCGCTGCTGACCACCACTGGCCCAGGTAGAAATTGCCAGAGAAGCTAGAAAGTTTCAGAAGAGACAGTCTGAGCTTGATACTTTCTTATTAGTCTGAGAGAGGACTTTTCTTTTATGCACCAAGTGTATAAGACACAGCATGGGGGCTGGGGATTTAGCTCAGCGGCAAAGCGCCTGCCTGGCAAGCGCAAAGTCGTGAGTTTGATTCCTGGTACCGGAAGAAAAACAAAACAAAACAAAACAAAAAAACAAAGACCATGGCATGCTGGCCAACTTCTTTCTTTGTTGTTAAAGAGATGCATTCTAAACATTCACCACTGCCCTGTTCTGTGTTCTTTCTTCTTCTTTTCTTTCTTTCCACCCCACCTGCCCCTGTCCATGATGGGGTAGCATTTTAAACTATTCTCATGTGTCAAGCTAATCAAAAGTAAAAATTGAATTAGTCATTATTAATTCTTGGCATTTATTCGATTTTTTTCTTTTGCATTTAGCCTGTCTTATTGTGAACTGTACAATTAGAATTTAATTAGTTTAAAAGAAAACAATACTTTTTCTTTGTATTTCAAGGGTTTGGTCTCTTTATTTCTGTGCCTCTAAGGATGCAGCTCCATAGAGGATTAACTTCACAGATTCTAAAAGACTAACCAGAGCTCAAGTACTTGGATTTAAAACAGCTTCTCATCTCGCGGGTAGCAGTCATGTTCAGCAGTGACTTGGAGAGTGCTGTCACTCATGTACTAGTGCTAACAAGTACAGAGTGAAAACTTTTCTACAGTTTCAGCATTTCCAATTTGACAAAAGGAAAAGTCAATAATCTGAAACATAATGATTCATTACCAATTAGAGAATATGGAAACAAGTATCACTCTCATGGATCTCAGCTTCCCATGTTATCATTAAACAAGAAGTGTGATCTGCTTCTTCCTAAGGAAGATGCATAATTTGAAAGGTGACGGATTTCTCCCCTTGAATGCATTTAAGACCTGGTAAATGGAAGCAGTCCGGTTAGATGTCTCAGTAAAAAGATGTACATAGTCTCGCTAAGATACCATGGCTTATTAAGATGCAGAACATGAAAATTTTGAAGATCTTGAGGAAGTTTGATCAATGATTTTTAAAAGTCTTTGATTTAGTAAAGATTTAGTAAAGATTTTGAAACCAGACTGTTTATAAACAAACATACATAGACATTACCTTCTATGCATATGTGTCAGAGAAGTACTAGGGCTCATATTTTTAAGTTAGTTTTTTTCTAATTTTAGAATATTGTTCCACTACAATAAAACTCATTCACTTTCCCGTAACTCAGAAGCCATTCTGTTTGAGCATCTTCTCACATCAAATTATACTACTGCATACAAAAAGATGTATTAAACCAATTGGTCACTTGTGAAACAAGAAGAGTATTTATAATGCATTTAAGAGAACACACCTGAACTCAGCATTGCTAAGCATCCTTATCTATTCACTTTTTAGCAAATAGGTAACTCCTAAAAGACATTATTAAACAACACTTGAGAGTAATATTGTTTCTATAACATTTTATGCTAATTTGTATTGTCTTAAATTCTTTCACGATTGCATGAGCAGATTCGCATCCAGGTTATGTTAGTCATGAATGTTTCCTGCAAGGACCTAAGTAAGAAACCACTTCAAGTCACTGCAAAAACAAGTCTTGGGGATGTTGGTGTGAGTTCCGGAACAGAAAACTGTCCAGCCCACAACGTTCCTGTCACGGCCAGGCATCCCTTGCCCTCCTCTGCACACACCACCTGCATCTCCTGTCACCCGAGAGCCCCCTCTCCGTGCTTCACAGTCATTTCCTCATCCTCTGGCTTGTCTTCTGCTGTCCTTGCTGTGCTTTTCCTCCTACTGATTTGCTTCTGCTTTTGCTTTACCATCCGCTTTCCCGTGGTTTTCACTTACTCATAGCACTTCCTACCTCCTGGTTCTGTTCACTGCCTTTCCTGTGCATGTGCTTTGTTTGTTGCACTTGTAGTTGTTCTGCCACCCACTGTTGACTCTGTGTAACTTGTGTACTTAAACTAAAAGGAGAACCCAGAGGGTTGGTCACTTCTCCTTGTCCTGCTGGGCAGAGCTTTCCAATTAAGTCACTCGCCAGATTTTAGTTTTTGTGGCAGAGGAGACCACTGACCCAGTCGGTGAGCTTGCAGCAGAGGCACGGGGTCCACCTCCTTCAAGGAGCTGTAGCAGACACGGGCCTGCCACAAAAGTGAATTGTAGTCAGTTGTGAAAGATGTTCTAATATCAGCCGTAAAATACCCTTGGGAATTGCAATCTCGTCAGTATATCCCTGGCTAACATATGGTCCATAGGGCAAGTGGGCCAAATTCTGTAAACTGGGACTAGTGGGGTGCATGGGATCTTCAGGAATGTGGAGGTTAAAATGTTCACTGTGCTCAGAACTCTGGTCCGTGTCTTACACTTGTTGTCAGTGGAAGCAGAGAGCGAGGTGGGCAGCAATGCCTTCTGAAAGTAGTTTCCCTCAGGGAAAGTAAGAGTCCAAAATTATTTAAATTACTACTATTTTTATTGTGCTTATTTGTTTAGTGGATTATTATTTCTTGGATATTGTGTCATTCATACAATTTAGAGGATTTTTCACCCTTCCAGCATACTTTCTAGAGATCAGTTTAAATATAACATTTTTTTTGTACCAGGAATTGAACTCAGGACCTTGCGCTTGCCAGGCAGGCAGTGTGCCACTGAGCTACATCCCCAGCCAGATCAGTTTAAATATAGAAAAGTTTTTATGCATAGTACTACTGATGTCAAAGTCTAGTCAATTTCAAAATCAATTGACTTTTTCTATAAGTTAGTTAAAATTGCTTTAAAATGTACAAATAAGGTAAGAATTAAAAATGTCTCTTAAACTTTGCATACAAAGAATGTAGGTTGTTAGGGAAATTCACTCATGTAATTATCACATATGCAGCAAAATTAACCAACATTGAAATCATGAAATTTTCAATGTAAATAAAAAGGTACAGTTACAGAATCTACAGGATAGGTGCAAAAGGGTAGTTTAAGCACATGAAAATTAAAACTCAAACATTCTGGAAACATACTACAGTGACATGATTAAACATTGGTATTATGGATTTTTCATAAATTATAAAATTTTTTGGCTTAATAAAATAAAAACTATTTAATAATAACATGTGAGCCTTGTCTTAAAATGCAGAGGCATTTATCTAATGTTTTGAAACAAGCAAACTGAGAGATGTGGAATGTTACAGTGATTGTACTGACATAAACAAAAGCATGTCCCAGACAGAAGAAAGCATCCTGAAAGATTTTGCTATAAAGAAATAACTCATATTTAAAGAAATATGACATTGATATTCAAGCACTGATATACGTACGTACTGTGAAACATCACAGTTACACAATTAATATACAATTAATGCAAAATAATACTGTAATATACAAATAATACAAAAAATGTATTATTATATACAATAATAAATTTTGTTTTATTAGTTAAAATATATTTAATTTAATTTTATATATATATATATACGTATATATATTATATATATATATATTTTTGGTACCAGGAATCGAACTCATGACCTCAGGCTTGCCAGGCAAACTCCTATGCCACTGAGCTATATCCCCACCCCTTATTTTATATTCTGAGACAGGGTTTCGCTATGTAGTTCAGACTGGCCTGGAACTCACGGAGATCCTCTTGTCTCAGCCTCCTGAGTGTTGGAATTACAGGTGTGCATCTCCACATCTGTCCATTTAATTTTAAATAGTAATGAAAGTAACAATAGATAAGACTTGAAGAGTAAAGATTTTTGAAAGTGACATAGATTATGAGATTCCTGGAATGTTTTGGTAGATATTGTATTCATAAGTTCACTTTTACCTGAAAATTTAGTTCAATAAATCAATGGGAAAATTTTCTAGTCAAAAATAATATTTCGGTAATTGAGAAATTCTTTAAACTACATGATCATTTAAGTAAAATTACTTCAGAAAGTAGTTAAGACATATCCAGCATCTACAATTCTTCAGTTATAAATTATGAAATTCACAAGAAATCACCAAAACAAAGTTGCTTTCCTATATTTCTGAAAGTTTATAGTATTGGCTGATAAGATTGTGATAATTTGAATTTCTTCTTTTTCTTCATAATTTATAATTTCTAAATTTTTACTGGGATTTTTTTGCTTTATGCAATTTATGAAAGCCAAAATGATTAAAAATCCTCTGTTAAAATACCATGAAAACCAATCCTGTCATTACTTAGGATAATCTAAGCTTACACTGAGCCATACATTTTAATGATGTGTGCATTTTTAATTTATTTGTAGATCGTTTCTCAATAATTTGACCTTCAAAATAATCACCATGAGTTTCTTTTAAAATGTTGCAGTATTTGCTCCAAATTCTTGAAATGAAAGATGGCTGGCAGCACGTATAAACAAAATCTTGGAGCATAAAGTAGATTAAATCAGCCATTCATGAGATGTTTCCGTATGCGCTATGCCGAATTGGATCATGACTGTGTCCTGCTACGGGCCGGACTGACATCATCTTACCTGAAGAATCTCAGCCCACAGCCCACACTTTGGTGACAAGCTCCCAGGAATCTCCACATACGGTCTTCTTAGATGCAGCAGGTTAATTTCCTATAAAATTTAATTTCTAACCATCAGTGCTCTATCTGGGCAACCACCTTTTTGGAATAATTTGTGGCTAGTAAAATGAACCATGCATTTCGTAAGATATGGGTCCAAAGGCAACTTCATACTCATAAGTAATTCTATATTTTTTCTCATTGCTAAAATAAGTGGTCAAATGGAATCATACCACTGTGGTGACTAAAAGCTTAATAAGTAAGCCAAAGATGGTGTAAGGAAAGAATTGTCACTATCTGTCACTGCAATATTAAAGTGCAAGTAAAATGGACTTTCTCAATCATTATATCATCTCTTGGAGAAAATTAATTTTTAGGTTATGGGTGAGCACATTATCATGCACTGGCTGTAGTCTTCATTTGAGGAACCATTGTAGAAGAAAACAAAAATATGAGACAAGATACTCTTTCCAATGTTTTCTGCCGGGGATATAGCTCAGTGGCACAAGCACCTGCCTGGCAAGCGCAAGGTCCTGAGTTCGATTCCTGGTACCAAAAAAAAGAAATTAAACAACAAAAAGCAAATACAACATGTTTTTGTCAAGAGGCACATCTATAAAGTCTATAATAAATAATTATTTTTAAGCATTATGAATTCTCAACGAAAAGAAAGGAAGGAAAAACTAAACTCTTATCAAAGGTGGGAACTAAAATTTATTTTTTCTAATGTTTCTTATTTTAGAAAAAAAATTTTTTACTAGAATATCTCCAAAATAATAAGGATGATCTAGGTTTTGTGAATTCAGCTTTATACTTAGTGACATTTAACTTATATTAATATGATATGGAAAGTAAAATACAAATGAAGCCACTTTTTCTGAATTACAAAAAATACATACCTCTCTTGACTTTCTGATGAAAGTAAATTGGGAAGCTATTAGACTAAATATTCAAACAATGAATGACACATTTAATTAAATAATAATTACACTTGTAACTATAACCCATCACTTTACAGGATGTCAATTTAAATATTTATAAACATTCATAGGCTTAGTACCTATATGCTTTTCAATTATTTTCCACCCATACAGCTTGGATTGTGTAGGTATTGTGTAAGACACATTTAATTATTAATGTAACATAATATAACACTTTCTTATACACTATACTAATGCTGAATGCATTTTCAGTTCCTGAGTATTTAAAAGTAAATTAACTCTTTAGTACTTAATTTTACTCTCGCTTTTTATCCTACTATGTGGTAAGCATTTCTTGGAAATGAGCAGTTTTCCTTAAAATAAAATCACAGTCCAAATTTTTACTTTCATTAGTCTTACTGTATTATGCTTCTTTCTAAACTTGCCAGTTGAGGTAGATTAGATTTAAAAGCAGCTATTTTAGAATATTTTTTGTAGTAATGTATTCATTTAATTTGTGTTCATTTTTTACTGTGCTGTAAATATAACTATAACCCTAAAAGGTAAATTATGTTTCTTCACATGTATGTTTTTCACACTGAAAAATATTTACATCAGAGATATTTATCCTGGTCTGTCATAAATGGGTACAATCAATGTCAAATATATAGAGGCTCAGTATTTCTTAGATGATTTCCATTCCTTTATTCATTTTCCTAGAGCCATGATATTTAACCAGAAGTAGAACAGGAAGTAAGACATCTACAATATTGAAATCTATTATGTAAATAATACTATACAGTTATTATGATTTAGGGAAGTGACAGAGGACTCCCTGCCCTTTCCAACAGCTCTCAAGGTCAGCTTCCCCTGCAAACAAGACCCAGACTTTGTTACACTCATTTAGATACTCATTAAGCCTTGAGTTCCCTCAGTTCTTACGCCTAGTCATTTATTTGCATTTAGAAGTTTCTGACTGCTGCCTTAGGTCAGGCTGCTCTCTGAGGCTATATTATTAAGTTTATTTTCAAGGTAAGTGAGAATAAAAGCTGTGCAAATAATTCTGTAGACAGCTGAGTCACCCAGTATCTCCAAATGTGGCATTTACCAGATTAAATGCTTCTAAATTAAAAGCACAGGGGCAGAGTTCTCTCCCTACTTACTGATATTTTTTTTTGTTTTGTTTTAAAGGGAAAAAACAATAAAAACAGTGATATAGAATTTCAAAACAAGGTAATAGGAGATTAACAATGGTTAATATATTGCATATTGTTATCTTCGGAGTAGTAACTCAGACTATCAGATATAGACATGAAAAACTGATCAAAAAACAAGCACAAACAGTTCTTTTCAAGTTGTTTTTTTATACAATGGCCTTAAAATTTGATGGAATTACTTTTCATTAACTACTTAGCTTATTCTAATATCAAGAGATATTCCTTTTACAATAAAAATATTCCACAAGAGTTAAAGAAGTAATCCCACTTAGTACATATGTGGTGAATGATTATTATGTCCAAGGCACTGGGTTTGAGGATACAGCAACTTTTTCTGAGGTTTTAAATTTCTTTACAAGGAGAAATGATGATGAAAGTGTAATACTGGCAATAGCTATCATGATTCCTGCTCTAGTTAGAGCTTACCATGTAGCAGATGTTGCTTCGTTATTATAATACACTAAACCCATTTATATTGTGAATTTTTTCAGTAATATTAGTTGTTTTTACAAATTAAGAATACAGAGTGAAGCACAGAGAATGTGAAAAGTTTTCTCAAGGTCACACAACTCGTAACTGTGGAATGGGGCAACAAACTCACCAGAATGCCTGCAACAGACCAAAATAGGCACTTTTTGAATTTTTTTTTTTGTAAGGATGGGCTTAAATAACAATCCAATCAAAATGAGTACAATGTGATTAGCACATGACTATTTCTTCCTATAGATTTTCCAGGTGTTATAAAATAACTTTTCTTCTGTTACTAATGTTGATTTTTGGAAAAGATACCCGAGTTTAATGTTTTGCTGTATATTACTTGCTCAAAGAGCGTTTGACTTGGACAGGGATAGTTCTATTATTTGTAGGGTAAAGAAAAGTGTCTGCCATTAGGGTCGATGGAAATATGTCTTTGTAAAGAAAAGTAAAATAGCGCCTTCTACAGACTTGCTCCCTAGTTTTCAAGGACACACCCTTGGATAACTGAGGAGAGCCTGAGGAGAGAC
This sequence comes from Chinchilla lanigera, assembly GCF_000276665.1. Taxonomy (NCBI): domain Eukaryota; kingdom Metazoa; phylum Chordata; class Mammalia; order Rodentia; family Chinchillidae; genus Chinchilla; species Chinchilla lanigera. The sequence goes on along the minus strand of NW_004955441.1, from coordinate 16,783,606 downwards.
AGAGAGGAGAAAAGCAGGGTGGGGATTTAGCTCAGTGGCACAGCGCCTGCCTGGCAAGCACGAGGTCATGAGTTTGATTCCTGGTACTGGAAAAGAACCAAAAAAAAAAAAAAGAAGGAGAAAAGCGCTACGTGGCTGGGTATGTAATCAGCTGCTGGTTCCTGCAGAGACTGGTCTGTCTCCAGGGCTGGCCAGCAAGGCAGACTGGGACAGCTTCCCTGTCCCCTTGGAGGCCTTGTCATTCAGTCCAGACAATATGGAGAAAGGGACTCCGCTCTGCCCCTTATGTGGAAAAGAGAAGTTTTGACTATTCATACCTGAATCTAGAGCTTCCTAAAAGAGGTTTCAAAAACGACTAAGCACAAACCAGCAGCTGCTCCTGACCAGGGCTGGCTTCCACAGCACGTGACTTGTACAGTCAGCCGGGGTCTGTGCTATGATTAACGCTCTGCTGTCACACTCTTGAGCTTCTTCATTTTGAACCAGGGCCCAAGATCTTCATTTTGCCGTGGGCCTGTGAATGGTGTAGCTCTTCACAGTGAAGGGATTAACGAAAGAAGGATCTGGGCGTGCCATGCACACGTCTAATTTCAATTTGCAGTTCAGCTTCTCCAGGTGATTCACAGGAGGAGTAAAGACCAGATTTCATTCTCAGGCAAATGTATAAAAATTGAGGAAGATCAAACTGAAGCCAGATTCTTTTAAAATAATTATTTATTTAAGAACCAGAAAGGAGAAAACGTCAAGCGGCGAACTCTGGGTTTCATAATCACAGCCTGAGAAATTCACCCTCCTGTCCTTTTCGGGTAGGAGCTGCCGCCCGCTGCAGACAGCGTGACTCCGGTGTCCAGCAGGGGTCGTTCCTGCTCGGGTCCGAGGTTCTCTCTGCCGAGACTGTCACCATGCCAAGGTTGGTTGCTACCTTCCCAGAGTCCGGCCGCCCACAGGGCTCAGCCAGCTGCAGAATAAGACTTGGTAGTGCCGGAGCAGTTGATATAGAGGGAAATTTAATTTTAGACTCACAAACACACAGGCGCAGATGTCAAGCTTTTTAATGGAATCTAAATTTGCCTAAAAGGAAAAACAACTAATACATTCTAGATTTCATTTTATTTTTTAGTTTTGAAGATAAAAAAATAACAATGATGAAGACAAAAATAAAACAACACAAAAACAATAAAAACGATACAGGATTTCAAAACAAAATGATAGGAATTAGCAGTGGTTGTTACATCACATATTGTTATCGTCAACAAAGTTGTTCAGAGTACTAGATGTAAGAATGCAAGATTGATCAAACAATTAAAGACAATATCAAGTAATAAAAAATTAGAAATGATTCAAAGCTTCATTAAACATTCTAGATTTTAGAAGTGAATAGACTTTTACAAATGATTCATGTCACTTAAAACCTTTTATTTATTTACTTATATTTGTACTGGAAATCGAACTCAAGACCTTGCACTTGCTAGGCAAGTGCTTGTGCCGCTGAGCTATATCCCTGGCCCTAAAACCTTTTAAAGTTGCTTTTAGTTTATAAAATAACTTTAGTCATTGTTATTACCCTTCTGATAGGAACAGGAAGACCAAGAGCAATGAAAGTTAAGGCTAATTTGGGCACATCGTAATGACTATGATGAATCTAAAACTCTGATTTCTTGGTCGTTTTTTTTTTTTGTTTGTTTGTTTTCCTGTACCAGGAATCGAACTCATGACCTCGCGCTTGCCAGGCAGGCGCTGTGCCGCTGAGCTAAATCCCCAGCCCCCTGACTTCTTGGTCTTAACTATCTTCTGTTATTTAACACCCAGTGTAAAAATTTATGGGAAAGGAGATTTTCAGTTGCTTGCTTATTTGATCGTGTCTTACACAGGCCTGAAAGCTACTGTCCATAGGCCAGTGCCCTGTCTTGAGGAGACACGGCGCATCCGTTCATGGATGTGCATTGTACGGCACCTTCCACGTTACAGAGCGGAACTGAGGAGCAGCGGTGGTGACCACGTGGCTTGCGAGCCCAACACATTCCTTGTTTGACCCTTTACAGAAAACGTGTCTTGACCCCTCATCCACTGGGATGTGAGTTGCTTCAAACTCTTGAGTTGCAGCATTCCCAATGCTGAGGTCAGTGCTTGGCACAAAATGATTTTTAAAATAAATAAACAGGACAGGAGTACCGCGCAACCTAGAATAAGTAAGTGTGAGTGAGTGGGATAAACCCCAGACACAATATCGAAAGTGCAGCTTTACAGTGTCGTCATTCTTAGACGCCATGGTGCCGCACTTGTTCTGTCTACTTCAGTTACCGGGTTTTGTACGCCATTTAACGATCTAAACAACTGAATATCCGTGTACATAGAGCCAATTTATATGTATAAGATGATGCTGGTATTTTTTCAGAATGTCTACCAGAACTATGGAACTTTAAGATCCATTTTCTTCTTGATGCCAGTCTCTATTTCAGATATGACATAACCTATTGCTACTAAAACAGAGAGAGCAGAATGAGATACAGTAGAGATGTCCTGGAATGCAAATTGTATGGAGTTCTGCCTGCCCGTCAATCTGTGTAGTTCATTAGATGATGATTTCACAGAAACATCCATTAAAATCCTCATGGTCAATAAATTGTTTAATGGAGCAAGGTGACTACCTATTGAAATAACTATGTAGTACCATAAAAGAGAAATTACTTATATTTGGTGTTTAAAAGACTGAGTATCTGATAGAGATGGTCCATTTGTGCAGTTACCATCTTTAAAATACACCACAAGAGGGAGATGGACACCTAGAAGGTATGAGTATCTTGTGGCACACATGTCTAGAATCTTAAACATTCAAATATACCTGGCAAACGTTTGTTTTTCCTGTGTTTTTCTCCAGCTACCTCCTTCAGGAGCTGTGAATTTTATCTTCTAGAGCTCTCTGCTGCCATTACTTCAAAGGTTTCCTATCTTTGTTTTATTTTTCTCAATTACTTTACACCAGCCGCCCACAAAACAGTGGAAGTTTTTCACAGAATATTGACACAGAGAGTTTTTTATCAAGGAGAATCAAAAATTAACAGCGTGTGCATCTTGTTCTACATCAACATTATTAAACAAGTTTTCACCGACCAACTTCAGGTTCATTTGCCAGTGTATTTATGGTGAATGGTTTTGGAATTAAATAACCCAAAGCAAATACTGTGAAATCTTCAGTTAAGATGGTAGTTCTTCCAAAAACTTGGACTTTGGATGGTCTTGTTTCAAAAGATGCAGTATGCCTGCTAAAAACTTGTGTGTATTCCTTTGAGTACACATTTTTATACATAGTATGCAGCACCTGCAATTGTTAAACCTCTCTGACCATTGGCGATTTGCAGAACCCACACGCTGCTTTGACTTACTTTTCTCATAAAAGCAGAGAATGTCTAGGATATTGACTGAAACGACAGAAAGTAACAGACATCTGACACATCAGCTTTTCTTTAGTCCTTGCAGCAACCCAGGACGTAGAGAGGTGCTCTCCCGCATTTACAGATAATGCGAGGATGACCTGAAGAACCTAACTGACTTTCCGGAGCCTATATAGCCAAAGAATGCAAAAGCTGCTTTTGAATCTGCATTTGTTTAACTTCACCCAGGTTCAGGGTTCTTCTGCTCTGCGTGTTGTTGTCCCTTGAAATGTGTGACTATCCACGTTTGAGCCAAGCATAAGCAGGCGCACGTAAAGACACCCTGCTTCGGCACTGCTTCTAACAGTCTGCACATTGGTGAGGTGATCCAGAGGTTTCACTGATTCAGCTACCTGGAGCAGGGAGATTGATTTACAGTGTGTCAGAAGGGGATTGCTGTCCATTTAGAAACAGGATGAAGTAGGGAAAAGCGCAGAGAGTAGAGCATGCTCCGTGATGGGGGCAAGGCAGTTCACTGGGGGACGCATGCTACAGAAGCCCCAAATAAGCCGGCTCTCTGGGTGTTGCCCTTGCCCTGTCGATAAATGAGACTGAGCTGGATCCAGCAACCCCGCGCCAAGTGACTTGGAGGGAAGAGCTGCGTTAGTGGCCAAGCAGCTCTTACAAGTTATTTCCTTTTCCTCCACTAGTTTCGCTTAATAATTTCTGTCCCAAAACTTTCACAAAGAATTTAAATTGATTCAAGAATAATTTACAAATAATAAATTGTGAAGGAAAGCCAATGCACCAATTTTAAAGAAAGAAAAAAATCAAATTGCAGGAATACAGCATGAGTCCTAAGTCTTGGACCCCTGATAGAAAATAAGGGAGAGCAATCTCCTTGCAACTCGTAGGGCACTAGAGGAAAAGGCCCAGGGCATCTCCAGGAGAGGCCCCATGACTCTGGACTTTGCCATTCGGAGAGCAAAGCAGGTGCATCTAGAGGTTCTGATAGCACCTACAAAGAGTACTAGCTTTGGATACCTGTGTATTGTAAAGTACTGATGAGTTACCTTCTGGAAAGTAGTATTTAACTCATCAGCTACAAAGTTAGCTTCATAAGTTGCATGGGATTTTTAAAGTAAAGGATTGTTTATAAATTACTCTTAAAAAGTCTTTGCTGGAGTTTTTTGATAAAGAACGTCACGCTTCGTCCGAGGGGAGAAATGAGCAGCCAGCTCAGCAGTTTCTAAACAGGGTGCCACGTGGTCCCTGGTAGCCCAGGGGCAAGATGGCCTCTTTATCAGCCAGGCGTCTTCTTGTTTATTTTGATATTCAGTATGCAAGATCCCACGCAGAAAAAAATCATTCTAGTGAATGATCTAGTGAAAAAATCTAAAAATAATGATAAAACCACCTCGTCCAGGTCAGCACCTGAGTTTTCACACTGCCCAAACATACTGGTCCTGAGCTGGGGCTGAGAGAAGAGCTGCTGGGCCCTACCTCCCACACTGACCTTTTGCCCCTTCGTCCTGGCACACAGAGAGAATACTCGGAAGACGCTGCCTGAGTCTGTGATCTGCGATTTTAATGTCTAGAAAACTTGTCCTTAACATAGGAGGATACGTGCTTCAGAGCAATCATTTATTATTTGATGCTGTATTTTTGAAGGATGTTAGGATGACACAAAGATAATTCTGACAGCATAGAAAGCAAGAAACACATTTTTAGCATACATTAATGCTGTCTTTCTGGATTAATCTGACCTGAACTTTAGAGGAGCCTTTTGTGAGACTCACTCCGGCCTCTGGCAAAATTCATAACAAGAATACTAATCATAGTAATTGAAATATCAATTTCAATTTCAATACATTTGAGAGCTTCACTGTCAAAGTCCACTCTTTCACTTAGCTGCAAGGTGGGAAAATAGTTTGCAGATGTCTGATCCTTCTAGTAATGACAGTGTGAAAGTTGGCCCCAGGACAGCATTTCTTCAAAGCGCTTACCCGCCACCCTCATTTTACACATAAAAATAAGAACAGGGAAGAATAATGACTTGCTCAAGGTGACAAAATTAGCTGAAGGCAGGTTAAAGACAATATCTGGGGTTTTTTCCACAACTTCCTTACATAGTGGAAAACTGGAAACGATACCAGGCCATTTCCTTTCTTTTGAGATCATTGTTAAAATTGACTTATGATTCATGTGGATGTACAATGAAGATGGAAAGTAATTAGATCCCCCCTCTCCCTCCCATACACACACATGCATGCACCCTTCCTTCAGCTGCCTGATACCTGGAATTCGAGGGTGGCTGTGTTGTGAAAAGGACAGTGAATTTGACCTGAATTAAGGAGAACAGAGATGTTTACTGTTTCTATCTATTATCAAAGACTTAGCTGTGCAGTTATGGGGAAACCCAGATGTGTTATGTCACACATGAGAAACAGTTATTCCGTAGTGTAAATTAAACTCTGTTGTAAAGAATCGATACTCTTCTTAGACTATATTTGTTCTTGCTTAGTTTTCTCATTTGATGCAGGGCAAATAGGATGAGCAAAATCAGATTTTGGTGTTCTCTGAGGTCAGCATAATATTATAGGCAGAAATTTGTCTTGGGGCTGGGGATTTAGCTCAGCGGCACAGTGCCTGCCTGGCAAGCACAAGGTCGTGAGTTCAATTCCTGGTACCAGAAAAACAAGCCAAACCAAAACAAAACAAAACAAAAAAAAGAAATTTTTCTTAAAGTCACTTGACTGGTAACCTGGAGACTAGGACTCTTCTACTGTATCAGACAGTTGTGACCGTGGGAATCTTGTCTAATTCTTCGACCTCATATGCTTTCTTTGGAGACGGCTCAGTGAATTTCTCTACCTCTCTCGTTCCTTCTGGTTCTAAGATTCCTAGAAGTAACCTCTGCCTGTAGAGCTGAATTGGGACCCAGCCTGGGGAATACTTAGTTCTGGGAGTTCAGCCTCGCTGCACCTCTTTTACTCCTTGCTTGTCGTGTTCCATGGGAAGGACTTTTGTTCTCATTCTTATTTTGGATTATACCTGTGTGGGCACCTCACAGTCACATTCCTTGTGGGGTGGTGGTGCAGGTACAAAGCACGTCTTCCTTCTTCACCCCCTTCCTCTCGCCTCGCCCTCCCTCCACGTCCTGGCCCACTTCCCTTTTATAAAAGCTGGGTCTCCCTGTGTCCTGTTATCTGTCTTTTATTTTGCTCTTTATTTATATTTTGGGTTTCTCATATAAGACAAATCATGCAACATTGAAGCCTGTGTTTCTGATTTATTTCACTTACCATTATAGGTGAGCTCATTTTCCTACAAGTGGCTCAAATTTATCCTCCTTTACGCCATGCTAACGGAGATGGAAGATCTCAAAATCTCCATCCCAACTCCATTCCACTCCAGCTCTGAGACTTCAGCTCATTCCCTGGACATTACTAGATCCTCTTTCTTAAGTGAAAAACAACAATCGTGCTTGTTGGCTTAGATAGGTCATAGTGAGAATTAAATATTAAACTACGTAGAAATCATAACTTCCCACGAAACAAGAGCAATGATGATTTTAAGAAGCAATGCTCGGAACTTCCTCAAAAGTCTTTAAAATGCTGCACATTGTCTCATCAGGCTGTGAACAAAAGAGCGCAGACCAGGCTGCTTCCACAGCAGACTTCTTCTCAGAGTTTCCGAAGCTAGTGCAGTCCACGACCAAGGGGCCCTGGAGCAGGGCCTGCTCCTGGCCTGTGGACGGCCGTGTCCTGTGTTTATGTACACATGACAGAGGATGCTCTGTGACTCTTCGCTTTCTCTCCCTTCATGAATTCATCTAACCCTCATTACTGCTCAGAGGGCCTGCCTCCTAACGCTGACACGCTGGGACTTAGTATGTGCATTTGAGGGAACACATATTCCTCCGTACATGTGTTACTTTGAGGGAAAGGTGTTAGCACACTGAGATATGTTTTGATATGCCCAGAGAAATTCAGGTCATTCACAGTTTGAATGACTAATTTCCTATTAAAATGCTGACGATAGGCAGAGGGCTACAAACTCAAAATGTCAACAGTGAGGTCATCTCACTTTTGCAATTCCATACATTATAAATTTCTACCGAACTGTGAGATTCTTAAGGATCTGTATCGATACGCAAGATTATGTTTGCATTTTATGTGTGGAAATACAGATGTGACTAGAAAATGAGTTTTAACGAATTGCTGTGTATCGAGCTGGTCCTTCATTGATGGGCCCTCATCCCTATTGTGTCTCTAGTAACAGCCTTGCCAGAGAAAGAGTGCTGTTTAAAGATTTCCTCCCACCAGACCCTATGCAGAGGTGCGGAGATTTTCCTAAAAGTGTGGTCATTCTGTAGTGCGAGCCAAGCGCCACTGCAAAGCACATCTTCCACTCTCCTTCATTAGAGGGGAGACCTGAGAGGTTGGGAAATTACAGAAGGGTCTTGTAACCAGCAGGCTGACTAGCAGGCTCTGAGGAGGGCAGGCTGAGGGACCCCTGTTCCACCACTGTTGAGCTGTGTGACCTTGGGAGAGGTAGGTTTAGCTTAAGCCTTCAATTCCACACCTGCAAATTGATAGCAACGCATAGATAAAAGTGCCTGGTACATAATAAGCATTCAGTCTCCTTTACTCATGTGTCTAGGTCAGGCAGCCATACTTCTTAGCCCCCAGTCCTGTGTGCTTTCTGCTAGACTTTGCGCTGCATGAGTAACGTTGCTTTGAACTGACACCGTTACGTGCGTTCTTAAGAACCTTGTCTTCTAATATCAGTCTGTTCAGATTTTTAATAATGCAGGAAAGCGGCTTGAGGTTGGCCTACAGAGATTTTTATGAACCAAAGGGTTATTTTTAATTGGATTTTGTGCCTATTGTTATGGAAATAGTTGTTTCATAGATTAAGCATTATGACTTTACTGAAAGATCAAGCCCAGAATGGGCTGTAATGATGATATCATCCTTATGCTTTTATTCCTTCACAAAACAGATTTAAAATTAAAAGATCAGGAGTAAAGCAGCTTCAGAAGCACGCATTTATAAGAAGAAAATATCTCCCTTATAAAAATAGCTCTAAAATGACATATTCTCTTTCCAAAGATCAAAGGTAAGGATGACCCTAGCTGCCGGTAGGATGCTCGGCGGCTGTGGGTTATTAAGCACTTCTTTCTCCGTTGTTGAAAGTAGAAAGAGTTCCTTTGATCCTGGAACCTACTTTCAACATTTGGTCCCACAGCATTTCTGCAGTTGCCGAGCTAACAGGCTCCCGCTTGTTTTTTAGTAATCAACCTCTCAAAATTGTGTTGTGCAGAGGAGTTTTATCCATGTATCTGGACCTCTAATATAACTATTCTAAAAAAACAAAAGCGAAGAGGTCTAAGCTTAGCGGTAGTTGGTATTATGAACTCACACTGCAAATGCTAGTCTATATCTCTGGCTAATTTTAAGCCCCAGAGGCATGCTAGCCAAGGGAGACAGGGTTTATTAACACCAGAGCAAAAAAATCAAGGGCAGCGTGGATAACCCAGAATTCAGACAGCAGACAGTGATCTTGTATGAATGGATGCCGCAGATTTTCTTCTGCTTGCTTCCCTGGGTTTTGTACTTTCTTTTCTTTCTCCTTCTTGCTGGGTTGTATCTTTGTACTCTGGTATGTCTTCCTGTGATCCTTAGACAGGAATTAGTCTTGCCAGCAGAATTTTTGTAAAGAAATTTCAAATGCTGTTCCTGATTCTCAGTCAGTAGAAAGCCATGAAATTTAATGATGCTGTTTCCTTTGTTAATTTATCGTTTTCTCATTGATTCAATGTACCAGCAAGTTTAAGTACACCAGAAAAAGGCATGTGAGAAGCCTGTCAGCAAGTGATACCCACAAAGAGTGATCGAAATAGACAGTTACGTTTTAAAGGTCTTATAGAGAAGGTGCATTGCCATCAACCCCCTTCGAATTGCTCCCCCTTGCTCTGAACAAACTTCTTCCGGCGTCTTTGCCACTTTCTGAATCACTTCTGAAAGTCCTCTTTTGTGAATGTCTTTCTGAGAGGTGACAGACAATGCAGTGAATGCGATGTGAAATACTGCTCAGCGGAAAGGCAGGCGGTGGATGCGCCTCGGTGGGCCCTCATCTGCCCTACCCAGTGGACCTGGCACTGCGTGACTTCCAGCTCTTCCTCCAAGTCAAAAACAGCCACGAAAGGTGAATGTTTGGAAGTGATGCAATGCACTGAGGCAGCCACAGCACAACTACGTTCGTAAAAGGGAATTTCCAGAACTACTCTGGAAAGTAGCAGGAATGATGGGATAAGCGTGTTTGAAGCAACGGGGAAAGTTTTCAGGGGGCTTGATGGCAATGTGTCTTTTACTCTAATAGTAAAAAGGTTTAGCATTTACTATATTTTTGATCATGTCTCATTTAAATATATTTTTCTAAGAGAGTCATGTTGCATTAATGGAATATTTTAATACAAATTTCACTTATATTAAAAACACTGACCTTTCTTTGGTTTTTAAGTCGAAGAGAAACATACTCTGACTTTGTCATTTCAAAAGTTTCCACTAAATGCCTTTCTGAAATACGAGGTCTGTTCTCAGTCTGCTTGCATTCTATTTCTGTACATGTGCATAGATGGACTGGGCGTTACTTTCTCGGCCTTTTTCAAATTCTTTTCTTTTTGTCTGCTGGCTGGTAACCCCTGCCCTCTAAAACCACTTGTCCCACCTCACACCACACAGGCCCTCAAGCTGGGCCATCTTTGTTTCTTCTGCTTCCTCCAAGTCAAAACTTTCCCCCATGTGCAGAAGCTCCTCCGCCACATGGTGAGAGTTTCAGGATATTGGTCCCTTAGCTCAAAGGAAGGGTAAAGACAGAACAGTGCACAAATGTAGGAGGCCAGTGACCCTGAGAGCTTAGTGGATGCTGGAGTCACAGGAAAGGAAGCACAGAGGTCCCTAAACCACTGACAGAGTCTAAGCCACCACTGACCCCTTCCCTGAATGGAGCACACTAATGACCAGGATCACCGATCTCAGAGATTACGTGACTGCTAACCTCTTCACACATGAGAATGAGACCAGTGCAAAAATCAGACAATTCCTTTAAAGAAAGTGTGTGTAGATCCGTAGGGTTCTCAACGCTACATTGACTGTGCCTATTTATGACAACAGGTTAATTCATTTGTTTTAAGTCGATGAATAAGGTTTAAACGTTCTGCAATTGTCACACCCGAATGTTTGTTAACTAGTCATTTTCCTTGCTTGCTCTGACTCTGATGGGCTTGAAAAATGGTCCAGCCAGTCTCTCTTCTCTCTCCTCTCTCCTCTCTCATTTCTTCCTCTTTCTCTCTCTCTCCTCCCTCTCCCTGGCTCTCTCTCCTTCCTTGTCTCTTTCTCTCGCTTCTGTGAGGTTCGTTTGCTTGACTGATCCTGAGTGTCCATAATGACTGTTTGGCATATTCTACAGGCAAAGGTCCCGAGACCCTTTTTGCTGGCTATAACCTCAATGATAACGAGTGGCACACCGTGCGTGTGGTCCGTCGGGGAAAGAGCTTAAAGTTAACGGTGGACGACCAGCAGGCCATGACAGGTAAGCAGCCTCTTCTCATCACAAATGTTCACACTCTCACTTCTTGCAGGTGACACGTGCCGGTAGAGAATACGAAGCTGATGCACACAGTCCACTTCTAAGTCCAATCTTTAGTAACAACTTCATGAGTAGCCTGTGAAGGATTTCCTTCTGCACAATCAGCACCTTTCACGTCATGTTTTTGTCCTTTAATAATTCCAGAAGAAATTGTAGTATATTTTAATTTAATGCCTTGATAAATATCTTAGCGCCTCATAAAATACTGATGCTTCCACATCAATGCCAATTTGTGTTCAGATTCCTTCTTTTTTTGTGAATTTTGATGATGAAAAGAGGGAAGTTCTACTTTCTATGTGCATTGATAGATAAAGTGACATTCTGTCAGGTGAACTACTTTTATATTCTATTATATGAGCTTCTATTATGCGATCATAGAATAGTTTGGTTTTGGTCATTTAGCTCCGTTGGCTCAAATCTAATGGAAAGGATGTCAAGTTCAAGTCTTAATGCATAGGATTAAGGTGCGCTTTAATGCACCAAGACCCACCCGGGAGACACAGGGAGGACAAATGAAAGAGGACTCGGCACACAGTCATCTTCTCTGAAATCAATCCAAGCACGTGTCCCAGGCGGGTATTCGCTCCTGTTTCTTTTGTAGAGGACACCGCTGTGTTAATTCTTTCACTGCAAAGCATAAGGCAGTCCCTGTGCAGTGGAAACACACCTGTTCTGCATTCAATCCCATGAAGCTCCCAAGCTCAGAGAATAGTCAACTCTGTCAGTGTGGAAACAGCTTGCATGGGACTACAACTTTTGAAAGAGTCCTTCTCGAGTTGAAATGAAGGAACTATCAACCCATAGCTCTTTGACTGTCCTACATTTTATCAGCCAAAATATGGCTTTCCAAATTTTTTTTCTACATGTGAAACTTGCTGTGGAATTCTACTTTATTGTGGCAGTTGACTTTGTCTCACGACCACCCGAAGGGAGTTAGAGGATGGTTGTGGAGCCTTGTGCCACGGGAAGCCTCAGGGGAGCTCAGTCATCCATTTTGCTGCACACAGCTCCAGGGGTCTTGAACGCAGCCAATGCGTGGGTCTACACTGAGAAGTCCCTGCTATGTTATGCATTTCATTCTCTGAAGAAGAGAATCAAGCAGAGCATTGTTAGCAGAAGCCTTTATTCTAGACTGCCAGGCACGGGAAAACTGGGCAAGATCATGTAAGCTGAGGGAGGGAGGCAGAGTTCTCCAGGGCTTAGGCCGGATACTGTCCCCTGGAGCTCAGGGAGTTTGGGTCAGGACTGCTCTTGGAAGAAAAATAGATTGTTGTTGTAGCTTAATATTCATCATTTAAACATTGGAATTTTATCCAAAGGGGTGAAAATGAGCAACGTCTAAATTAAAATCAGGAAGTACAGAGCAGCCAGGGGCACAAACATACAAAACCGGCGCAGAACGCTCCCTGGTCTCTGAGTCTCTGTCGGAAGGCACCACCCTGTGAAGGGGGCGGCGGGGGATGCATTTCTATCTTAAAGATGGGGAAATGTGCTCAAGAGGACTCATCAGTGTGTCTCATTGAACTTCCTTTGTTAGGAGCACTGAGAAGACAGCCTAGGCCTGGTTTCCGCTCTTTTGTTTTCTTTGGTTGGTTGTTCTGTTGACTCACTGTCCATTCTTTTGTACTCATGATCATCCTGCCAAGTTTGGGCAGCATGCTAAGCACTTTCCAAGCGGTAACATCGTATTGCGAGGGTGAGAAGTACACATAAAATTCAGGTGATACATTCAGGCATAGTGGCACATACCTGTAATGCCAGCACTTGGGAGGCTGAGGCAGGAGGACCGTTGCAAATATGAGGCCATCCTGGGCTACAAAGTGAGCTCAAGGCCAGCCTGAACTGCATAG
>NW_004955441.1:16653454-16770629 GCF_000276665.1 Chinchilla lanigera | reverse complement strand
GTGATAACATAAGGTAGTTGTGGGATATATTGATTGATTGCATAAGGAAATCATACCCTTGAGTTCAGAAGAGGGTCTGAGGAATTGGATTTCAGTGCTAGTTTAAACCAGTGAATAATATTTGAACTAGCCTTTAATTAAAGGAAAATTTAAATGATAAACATATGAGGGGAAGCCTGCATATGATCCCAGCTACTCAGAAGGTTGAAGCAGGAGGATCTCAAGTTCCCCAACTTAGGGAAGCCCTGTCTCAAATTGCAAAGAGGGTTGGGTATGTAATTCAGTGCTACCTAGGTTCAATTCCCTGTACAGGGGTATGCGGGAGGGAGTGTGTGGGAGAGCTATTGGCAGAATAAAGGTTGAGGAATGACATTGATAGGGTCGGACACACTTGTGTTCAGGAAGTGCTTTTTTGTTTGTTTGTTTGCTTTAGTTTTACTTCATATGACCACAGGGTGATCGGCGGAGTTGGAATGATCTTTTGGAGTCAAGGCGTCTGTAGTCAAGACTGAGGAGTTTATATTTGTTAGTCTATTAGTCACTGTATTTAAACTGAGGCCTAAGCTGAGAGAATTATTTCTGAGCAAATTTATCCTGCAACAATATATTAGATGGTTTGAGATGTAAAGTAGTAAACCCTGAACTGTAGCTGGAATGCGAGCAAAGGAATGGAATGTCTTTGTCGTTGTTATTTTGTTATTTTTTTTTCTCTTTAAAATAAAAAAGGAATGGTATGAAACTTTTTAAAAAATTTTTATTTAGAAAGCCGGGCCTGGTGGTACACACCTGTAATCCAGCACTTGGGAGGCTGAGGCAGGAGGATCACTGCTAGTTCTAGGCCAGCCTGAAAAGCGTATTGAGTTCAAAGCTAGCTTGATCTACAAATGAGACCCTGTCTCAAGACAACAACATTTTATTTAGAAATAACTTTAAATTTTTGAAAAGGCCCAGAATTAACAAGACTGCAAAGAAGAGCAATGTACATTTGCTACTGTAAGCATTTCAACCCCATTTTCTTGACATTTGCCATTTTTTCATGTTCTCCCCCCTTCTCTTTCTCATTTAAAAAAAAAAATTATTAGGGTAGTGGTACAGTTTAGGTATATATAATGATCACCTTCATCACAGGGAACTTCTTCCTTACCCAGTTAAGGAGAGGTGAGACACGTAGTGACTCTTTTTCCCTGAAAACCTCAGTGTGTACCTTTTCATCGACACAGAAATACTGTGCAATAGTACTCCCAGTGCTCTCGGGGGCTCAGTGCTGTCTACCGGTTGTGCGCACCTTTCCTCCTCTTGCACAAAATGTAGCACAGGGTCCAACACTTGACGTGGATGCTGTGTCTCTTTAGTCTCTTTCAATTTACAGCATTTTCATGAGCTTTTGTCTTCTGTGACATCACCATGTGTGGAAACTGTAATTCTCTTTGCGCCTTGCGTTAATGCAAAGTCACACACTTCGTGCTTACCTGATGTTTCCTCATGACTCCACTCTGCCTAACATTCTGGGGGGAAACGCCACACTGCTGACATCCGGCCTTCTCCGGGATCCTGTCTCCAGGCAAGGGCCGGACGTGCTGTCCGTGTCTCTGGCGGGCGATTGAGTTTGACCAGTTGGTTGACATGTTGTTTAGACTCTTCAGTGTGCAATTGCTGCATTTTCTCCCTTGCAAACTAATAACCTGTGGACAGACACATTAAGACTGTGCGCGTAACCTGTGCTTCATCAACTTTTGGCCAGGATTTAGCGTCTGTTGAAGGTACTTGCCTGATCAGCTAATGTTCCATGCACAGATTTTATTTATCCTGCCTTACCCTGGTCTTAGCTGTTGGTTTTCCATGTAAGTCAGGAATACCACAAACAGCGTGGTCATCATTAGTAGGGTATCTTAGCCTCCAGACACTTTCAATGGGCACGTGGGAAATCTATTCAATATGCACACCTGCACTTCTGTGTAATATGAATGTACACATGCTCATACATATAAATTACTCACGTGCATAAACATGGACGTGTACATGTTTTCCAAAACACGATTTCACATCGGGATCTCCTTATTTACAGCACTGTTCTTGATTTCCAACCCTGCATACATCCATATATTTTCCTCCAAGATGAGAATTCAGCTCCTACTAATACCATTTATTCATTGGTTCAGTCTTATAATGCATCTGAAAGAGTTTCATAGGTGCTTTTCCTATACCAATTAAATTGATAAAACACCGGAAGAAAATTCAGGATTACTTTGTGATTCTTCCCATTCCTCTCTAAGGTTAAAACATACACACTCAAGTGCTGAGTGTATAAATCTCTTGGTTAGTTATCTATGCACTTTCATCTTTCCATCCTTCATTTCTTCATTTTTGTCAAAGATCTCATGAAGTCAACAGTTCATAATAACTAATAATCAGTCTTGATTTGTCTAGTATGAAAAGGGTTTCTGAAAGGAATAATGAGAACTCATAACTGAGGCTTAGACACAGAGCGGGAGTTCCTTCAAACCCAACAGTGGCCTCTTGCAGCCACTCAGGAACCAGAAAAGCAGCAGCAGGAGTTGTTATTAAATGACATAGGAAGAACTTAGAAAAGGAGAGCACTAGAAACTGCATGCAGTGTGCTACATGATCCCCATCTTGGGCCACAGTAATTCTACTAACTATTTGTTGAACACAGGGTAGGGCATCCTCAGGCTGTTCCTGGGAATGTCTGCCTCTTACCCAGGTTTGCAGCAGGAAGGCCCAAGGAGAGAAATTTCCTCTCACATTGGGGAGGGTCGACAATGGGCAGGATCAGTCAGTGAGTGTGGAGTCACTGGGTTTGAATGCAGTACTTTGTCTAAAACTCTGGAATTCTGTGTGTGTGTGTGTGTGTGTGTGTGTGTGTGTGTGTTGGCCTGTGCCCACCTGTGTCCTCCTGGGAAAGCCTCCACCTTGTACCCAGTTACTCAAGCCTAAGAGCCAAGCATCAGCATCTCCTCTTCATCATTTTGCAGATTATCCCTGAAAAATAATCTCATTTTGTCCATTTTCTGTTAAAAATACTCTAGTTAAAACACACACACACACACACACACACACACACACACACACACGCTATGGCCTCTGCCTGCTTCAAACCCTCTAATCGTCCCTAATGTGACAAGCGTTCGTGGTGAGAGTGCTGGCCTTGGCGTCCTGTGGACCTCACGTGAGCCTCCAAGCTCACCCGCAGCTCTCGCCTGCTCCCCTCCCAAAGGCTTGCTTCCCTTTTCTCCCCTTCCTGGAGTTCGTCTGTCGATTCCTTTCCACAAGTTTTACTATAGCTTTTGTTCAATCCATCGCACGCAGTTTAAACATGATCTCAGCTGCCTACGCCCTTTCCACACACACCAACAGAAAGCCCTGTTCATCACATTCCCATCTTTCTAAGTTTTTAAAGTTATATACTTAATTTTTTGCCACCCCTTTAGCCTGCCTTCCCCTAGTAGAGTACAAGTTTTGTAAAAGCAGGGGTCATGTCTGGTCTCTTGACGCTGTTTCTTGACTGCATAGCACAACACACAGTATCTACAGTGATACTACACACAAGAGCTCTCAATGGATGAGCAAGTGAACTTAACACCTTATTTTGTTCCACACCAGAAATATAACTCAACTCAGAGCAAACAATTGCCCTCTTCTCTTTCTATTTAGTGAGGAATAATGTAAGCACAGAACTGGATGGTCAGATGTACCCACTGCTACTAGGTTGTCTGCTTCCTGACACTTTCCCAGGCAGAGCTAGAAAATATATACAAGTAGATACACCTGTACTTATAGACACCTCTGAACATCCACAAGTACATACAAATTGCATGTGTGCACAAATATATACATACACATGTTTTAGAACCCTAAAACTTTGCCTCATAAAATAATCATAACATCTTTTTCCTTTAAAGTTCTTTCTCCTTATTTACTGGACGTGTGTTTAAGAAAGTGAAACACAAGTGTAAGTGATGAATGGAAACTATTTTAAAGGAAACAGCCGGTATGTTTTGAGAGGATAATTGCCCTTAGGTGCTTATTCTCCCCCGTGAGCAACCATATCTGCCATGACTGTTGAAGTGATTTATATGTGCTTCTTGGAGTAAAAATAAACTTGAACATGGATCATCAGGTTTTTTCCTCATATATGAGCCATGTTTGTTTCAGCACTGTTTTATATTCTTTTGGTAATTTAGGCTCTGTATAAATACTCGATTCCTTTGAGAAGGGAAAGCAGATACTGTTACTTTAGTTACTGAACTTCTGGGTCCTACTAAAAAAAGCGTTCCTCCCTGTTTCGGAGCTGCCAAGCACTTTGCAGTTTGGGACAGTGTTTAATATCAAGCTTTAGAAATGCCTTTCACGTATGCTATTGGCTGTTGGCAGTAGAGCCTTTAAGAAGAAATACGGCAGTTGCCAGATTGGGGTGGGGTTCATTGAGTTAAAATACAGCTTTCGAAGTACACCAAAACATAAAAATTAACACAGTGATATCAAGTCCAAGTGATACTTCGTGTTTCATATTCTTCCTTCTAGATAGCTTATTAATTCACAGTTGCTGGTGTCTCTGGAGCTCTGTACTGGGAAATGAGTAAACGCTGATTTATGAAAGGTGCAGACCCCACAGAGCCACAGGGAACAGGTTGTAGAGCAAGAAGTTAGGAAGCAGAGAGAAATGATGTCATATGATCAACACAAGCTGCTAAGAATGTAATAGTACCGTGCATCAAGTAGATGATCAAAAGGTATGATGGTAGCAGGGAGAGAGAAGAGACGAGGAGCGTGGTAATTTCTGTTTAAAAGAACATATGAGGAGGAAGTCAGAACTGGCTGACGCTGGCAAGAGAACATGGCGAGGCTGTCTGGAGCGCTGTCGTGGAGTGTTAAGGAGTGGAACAGGGGATCTGAGCATAGTACGGAGTTAGGCATAGTGGAGGGCATTGCCCTTTACACCAGTGTGTTTATAATCATCAAAGTCAACCAGTTACGTACGCAAACCGTTTGTCTCATGCCACAGCCGCCACCTCTTTTACATTTTACTTACAGGCAGTCCTTTAAGATGCTGCCCAGCATTTCACCCACTTTCATTACGGAAAGCAAAGCCCGTCCGTCCCGTCTAGGGGGCCCGGGTAGATGGGTGTCCGGTCTTCATTTCTTGTGAGAACGAGGGTCTGTGCCTGTTCCCAAGGCCTGTTCCGGGGATTGGCCCTACTTTATATTTTCATTAATGTCATGGGTGATGGGATAGGGTAAGCTCGATAAATTTTCCAATTATGCCCAATTGAATGGGGAAGCCAGCCAAGAACTTGGCTGGCAGAACTTGATTGTAATTTAAATGACCTCTGTGAGTTGCAGCACAAAGTAATGGCAGTTTAATTAGACAAGAACAAGATGCTAGGAATGAACCACTGGCCAAGAGTGCTTTTTCATTTGTGTCCTGCTTTACCATTTAGAGAGTAAGCTCGCGTCTTGATTTGCTTACCTTCAGCCTTAGGGAGGTAGAACCGTCACTCTGAAGGTACGGACCGGATGAGGTTCGCTTTTACCGACTTTGAGGGGAGGTGAAGGGATAGGGAGGGATGGGGTGAGCTGGCTCGTGAGCCACTGTGTCTTCGCCCGAGCTTCCCGCCGGCAAGCGTGAAGAAGACGGTACCTGGCGGTAAGGAGGGATGACTTCACTGCTATTCTCTTCTTCTCCCTTTTTTTTCTTTTTTTGTCTTTTTGAGACAGGGTCTCCCTATGCAGTTCAGGCTGGTCTTGAGCTCACTTTGTAGCACAGGCTGGCCTTGAACTCATAATGATCCTCCTGCCTCAGCCTCCTGGGTTCTTGGATTACAGGCGTGCGCCACCATGCCCGGCCGTATTTTCAAAATTCCTTGTGTTTGAGTTAGTACCTTGTGGCCAGCTTGGATATGCAATACAAAAGGGCAAGGACAATTGCTAGCTCCAAGGGTCTGCAGAACTTCTGCAGCGTTAGGGTAGCTCACACCAGAAAAGATTAGGGAGAATGAAAGAACACATTTAGCTCCAAATACACTTACATGCTTTGTTACTGGAAGGGCAGCCAGCAATAGTTCACTGTTTATTATTAGTATTATTATTATTATTACTATTGTCTTTTTGAGACAGGGTCTCGCTATGCAGTTCAGGCTGGCCTTGAGCTCACTTTGTAGCCCAGGCTGGCCTCGAACTCCTCCTGACTCAGCCTCCCGAGTGCAATAGTTCACTGTTTAAAGAAAAACATACCCTGACCTTGAGCTGAGAGGTGCCGGTTTCTAATGGGGGATAGAAGATAGCCATCGCCCTTAATCCCTTCCTCCCTCCCTTTCTCTCACTCCCTCCTGTCCCTGCCTCCCTTCCACTTTCTTCCTGCCTCCCTCCCCTCTGTCCTGTTTCTTCCTTGTTTTAAACATTCTGTCACTTTTGTTCATGAAGAGGGTTTTTGTTGAGACTACTGACCTGAGAAAGTGTTACTGTACAAACCAGGCTTACGCTTTAGTGTTTCTTAGGTATTTTTCACGATGCACAACTGACCATGAAAGAGGTACTGGTTTTCTTGTGCCTTAGAGTTGATTCGCCATAGAAGTCTACAGCTGACAGTGTTTTCAGGTAGCAGAATTTATACCGTGTGCATTTTTTTCTTTTAGGCCAGATGGCGGGTGACCACACAAGGCTGGAGTTCCATAACATAGAGACGGGCATCATCACGGAGCGCCGGTACCTGTCCTCGGTGCCCTCCAACTTCATCGGGCACCTACAGAGCCTGACGTTTAACGGAATGGCGTACATCGACCTGTGCAAAAACGGTGACATAGATTACTGTGAGCTCAATGCCAGGTTCGGCTTCAGGAACATCATAGCAGACCCCGTCACCTTCAAGACCAAATCCAGCTATGTTGCCTTAGCTACGCTGCAAGCCTACACTTCTATGCATCTTTTCTTCCAGTTCAAGACCACATCTTTAGATGGCCTAATTCTCTATAATAGCGGGGACGGAAATGACTTCATTGTGGTGGAACTGGTGAAAGGGTGAGTATGTGCCGCTTCCACAGCAAATATGACTGAGAGGAAATAGCTTTCAGTTTCCAAATACACGCTAAACACAGTGCACCGGTGTATAAGGTGGCAGGTGGTAGGTGGTAGGTGGTAGGAGGGCAAACAGTGGATTTGTCTGGCACATTTATTGGGATTCTTAATTATACATGGGTTCAACACACTCTTTTGTATCTGCATTTTGACCTATGTACAAATCGCATCAAGTTCTAATGTATAGCTGAATTTCACTCTTCAAATGTATATTTCTTGACTATGCACAGTGTAATTCCAAAGAAGAGTTTCTGCAGGTCTGTAGGCAGATAGGTGCTAAATTAAACAGGTAATCCGAATAATTTAAGATTACTTAAATTTCACACAATTGTACTTACCTCAGGCTTAATTCTATGTCAGAATTCCTTGAATAGTTTAGGAAGAATAATTTTTCTGAATTTTCTTTAAAAGTGGGATGAAAATTTGATTTGGGCTTTTATTCACTCACTCACTCACTCAGTGAATGTTGTTACGTGTTTATAATAAGGTAGATAATGTGCCAGGCTATATAGAGGTATTTTTCCTTGCCATTCCTGTGTGTATCTCAGACTGCCACCAACCGTGACACACACACACACACCCAACATACAATCCCAGTGTCTATAGGTGAAACAAAGTGGAAAAAAAAAACACTCTAGAAGCTTCCTGAGATGCCCATGTAGAAACGCTCAGGAGAATCTGGGAAATTAAGAAGACTTAGGGGAGAAGGAGGAGATATCTGAACCTGGTCATGAAGCATGAGGGCATCATTTCCATGCAGAAAGAGGGATTCAAAATGGAAAGGAAGGATGCGCTAGAAGCCTAGAATCGCTATTTCAACATGGTAAGAAAAGAAGGGAGAGAACAGTAGGGTGGGGGAGGCAGAGTGAAAGCTCGGCCTCCTGCTGAAGCAGCGGGCTTCTTACCTTCCCACCTGCCTGGCATCTGCGTGACTCACTCTCAGGACTTCCAGCAAGGACAGAGACAGCTGCGTGGAGGAGGGCTGCATCGGTAACATCTGATTTAGCTCCATCACGAATTCAGAACGCAGTGACACTTCCCTCTCCTTTGTTCTCCAGATACTTACACTACGTGTTTGATTTGGGAAACGGTGCTAACCTCATCAAAGGGAGCTCAAACAAACCTCTCAACGACAATCAGTGGCACAATGTGATGATATCAAGGGACACCAGCAATCTCCACACTGTAAAAATTGACACAAAAATCACGACGCAGATCACTGCTGGAGCCAGGAACTTAGACCTCAAGAGTAAGTACTTCCTCGGGGGAGGCACTGGCATCGCACCAGATAGTCTCCGTTCCTATGGAAAATGCTTTGGGGCCGTGTGGGCTTGCCACAAAGGCTGACCAGAATCTCATTTCCAGCACATGATTAATAATACAACACACAAGCCTCAGTTCTTCCTTTAATGTGGCAAGAACATATGTATTTTTAATAGCAGCTCAGAAAATGCAACACCTTGAAATGCACACATGGTTACAATGTAAAGAGTGAGAAAAATGTACTCATAGTCTTGATATGATAAAGAAGAGTAGACAATGGCAGGTGTCATCCATCCCAGCAGTTTTCCATTGACTTGTTGTCAAGGTAACGAGGTGCATAAGGCACTTCCTTACAGTTTATTGCTCTTGTTCCTGGGTGACTTTTCCTAAATGCCTTCAGACTCTCTGATCAATAGAGTTGAGCCTGCCCACCCCCAGGAAGGCGTCCTTCATCAGCTATTAGGACGGTCTTAACAGATGTTTTCCTTCCTTATTGATACTTGATTTCTCAAATCACCAAGAGGAAATGCTGGGAGCACATGTCAGCACCCAGAAAATAAGAGAGGTTTCTGATTGAATGGGCCTTTGTGAGTTACTAAGAAGAGTGTCTGCTTATCCTATCTCATTGAACACAACAAGCACTGGAGAGCATTGTATTGTCATGTTATTCTGAATGCAGGAAAGGTGAGGTTTGAATGACTTACCCAGGGATAAAACAGCTGCTGTGAAGGGGAGAAGCAAGTTGGGTTCTGACAGAAACCTCTCCCAGCGCCCCTCTCCTCTAACCTGACGTGATAAAAGCCCCGTGCTTATCACTGTAGGAAGGTTTTGCTTGGACCAAGAGGCTTATTGCTAGTGATGGGATCTCCCTTTGATTCGAAAGGTAACTCCATTGGAGAGTTAGGAAGCTGGGAAGAGAAAATCCAGCAGAACTCCTTCATGAGAAAAACACTCCTTCTAGAGAGGTTAAAGTGAAAGAAATCGTTTCACTTCCTGTAACTGCAGAATACGTTTACATTCCTGGGACTTCGTTTGTCCCCCACACAAATGTGCAGTAACGCCCTTCTTCCTTGTCTCACGGGGCCTCTTAGTAGCTTCACAGAGCTCGGTGTCCCCCAAATCTACTAGCTGAGCTCAGAAAAGCAGCGTGGGGTTCAAAGGCAATTCTGTGCAGCCGGGAGACCTCGGCCCCTCGCCGCTCCTTGCCGGAAGTGGGCAGAGCGGGCGTCTGCCCAGTTGGAGGGCCCCATGGTTGGCAAGGCCAACCCACGTGATCGTCAAGGGAAAGGCTAGGTGCTGATTCAGTCTGCGGGCTGAGCCGCCACCACAGGGAAAGCGAGGCCGCGCCTTGTTTGTGTGGGAGTGTCAGAGTGTGTAAGTGAACTTCACCGGAGGCTGTGGGCGCCATGCCAGAGGCTAAACCCAGGACAAAAGGTGCGGCCATGACAGGTTGAAGTAAGTGATACGCACAGCCCTGCGGTTGAGGCCACAGAGAAGTAGCCCTAGACAGCAGGTCGGGTCATACCGTTTTGGATATTAATGATACTGTCTCTGGAGAAGCCAGCATTTGCTTATCAAAAACTCTGTAACAGGAAGCTGTGATAAGATGGGGTGGGTAGGTGCACCCATCTGAGGTACTGAGGTACCTTTACGAACCTCAGAAGCCTGTACAACTGACTTTGCTTAAAACAGAGACCGTGTGGTCATTCTGAATATAAAGCTTTTGCTGTGATTAAAAAATACCTAAAATGGTGAGTTACATAAATGACATATAAAGATATTAAGTGCTAAATTCTGAAACCCTTACTTTTAAAAAAAAGCCCAATTAAATTGAGTGTGGTAGAAGCATATGTGCTTTTAACATCAGTTCAAAATGCAACCTTAGACTACATGCGTGGTTAAGATTTCAAAAGTGAAAGAAGTAGCTTTAGTCTTGCTTGATGTGATAGAATTTCTCAACGGAATAATTAGATTTTTAACTAATGACTAGCACTTTACACCTGGTGAAATTCTTTTTGGACTTCAAACTGAGTCAAAAAGTGACAAGTTCCTAAAATCACTCCGGGCTTTTGGCTCCTAACCTGGGTGTGTAACCCAGGCCAACAGTAACTGCCAAAGCCCTCTTGCCATGCGCGCTGTTGGCCATCAGAGGGCTCCAGATGTGACCTGCGCCTTCCCAGAACACCCTTTGGAGTGTCTGGCCTCAAGCGTCAGCCAAATGGTGTTTACTGAGCCCTGATCCCGTATCCAGAGGGGACAGCAGAGCTGGGGGGAGGATGACAGTGTCCGCAATGAAAAGCCACTGTCTGAGTGAGCAGACAGACGTTGAGGTATCACACACAGCTCAGAGCAGGACGGGATGCTTCAGAGAGGCATCAGGCCCTGAACCTGAACTGGGAACACCAGGGAGACCGTGAGAAGTAGTAATGTTTGGAGGGTGTCCGAACGGTCAGCGAGAGCAACCCGGTTCTTTCTGTCCTTCCCACCTGGACGCCCAGAGTGCTGTATAGTTAACGGAACCTGTCTAGATTCAGGGCGAATGGAAGCTGTCTTGGCGTGACTCTGGTTTTACTCTATGACCTGGACCCTTAAAGAATTTACTGAAATGCTCAGGGTGGTTCTGCAGCCTGCTCAGTGCCATTGCTGCCACCTCTGGTTCTTCTCTAGGCGAGGGAGCGGGCCGGACGACATCAGAACTGTAGGAGCGTGTTCGTGAACTGCGCATTTCCGGACCCCACAAGTCAACTGAGGCGGTTCCCGTTGAGAGTGTTCAAGCAGTGAGAGTATTTTCAGAGATGACTCTGTTACAGAGCCCTGAAGTAGTGCAAGATCTGTGCTGGGCCGACTTTAACGCACGTCAGCCATTTCTGTAGAAGTCTTTGCTTTGTTTTCATTTTAGAACTCGTTTTGTTGTATCCCTTCTTGACTGAAGTCACATTTATTGCCTGACTCTACTTTCGGCTCTTTCCCCTTTGCTTTACTATACCTTAAATAGACACCAGAGGGCACCATAAGGCCGCAGACCGCGCTGAGTGGCGGCGGTGGGTGGGGTGACCTCAGCTCGCTCCCTTTGTTCCGGGAAGCAGAATTCCTTTGTTTCCAGACCTCTGAAATTCCACATTTAGCCTTTGCAATAATGCATGCTTTTGTCTGTGGATCTGTTTCATTTTATAAAGGGAATTTTAGTGCAGAAATCTGAAAGCCGGGGCCGGGTATTGTCTTCCCCTCCTAACCCCCATGGATATAGTCATAAATGGGCAGGAGTCTAATGTTCTTTCTCCAAGAGGACTTGCATGCAGATGACCTTGTTCAAATTATCTTTCCTGACACTGCCAGGTTCTCAGGGGGTCGTATGTCTCTCCCTGCTGATTCCGTTTTGCTTTCATCTTTATGTCCCAGCTGTTTGTGTTCTATCCCCCCTGGCTGTTATGCGCAAGCTGCAACTCGCAATGAAAGCAGCAGCACATTTGCTCTCTGGAGGCGCCTCCCAGCCCAGCTCTCTGTTCATACTGGAGCCTCCGCGTCTTCACCCCGCCGGTGAGATGAAGGGGTGCACTTTCCCCTTCTGCTCCTTCTCTTGTTCTTGTGTTTGGCCAGTGTGTATGCTTGTGTGTACATGTAGATGGGAAGGGCTAATATTTATCGAGACTCTAGGAAATACCAAATAGATTTTTAATGAGGTTATTATATGTAATCCTCACAGTTACCCAGGGATCTGAATTGGAGCCAGCCTTGCTTATTCATTAATATAGAAAAGAAGGGTCATTTTCAGTCTCCACCATTCCTGGTAATACAGGCATAAGCATATCCTTTGTAAATAGAGTGTAGTTTGCTTGCTGGGGATAAAAGTGAAGAATTCTGGGAGCATAGGATGCAGTGCCCTCAAGTGGCCACACAGTGAAACGACCTGAGGAAGTCACGGGCTCATCTAGGTCATCCTTGTTACCTTGTCCTTTCTCCTTTACTCTGCGTCAAGCCCTCAGTTTTCTGCCCCAGGGGGTGGGGCTCTGTGCAATTTTATGATCTTGGCTTGTCGCTTGTCACCACCTGTCTCTTCCACAACTGTCCCATCACCCTAAGTCTCACCCTGGAGGGAGTTGCCTGTTACCGCGTGTCCAGCTACCAAGCCACTAAATGGTCTCCCGGTCAGAAACAGCCAACCACGGCCTTGCATTCAAGCATCCTCGGTCTCTAAGCAAAGCCGTGAAGATCCTCATTCTCTTCTTCGTGACTCCAGGCAAGCCCATTACCCACTGTCTGCCTCTCCAGCCCTGCGAAGGAGGCATAGTCTCCCATTTCTACCCTGTCCTACTGCTCTTTGAAAACATTTGCTGAAATATATCACCAAGCCAGACGCTGTCCAAGAGTGCTGTTGTGTGTAGACATGTCCTCAGCCCATACGGCATCTGACAGCCCACGTGCCATGCCTGGACAATTTACTTCCATGGGAAGAGTACAGGAAGGGCTTGAGCTTGAGCTGAGCTCAGAGAGGAGCGTGATATTGAAAGTGGAAGGCGGGACCTGTGGCCCTGTGGTGAGGGCCCTGCTAGAGTTCTTGTGTGTAACAGAAAGAGATGCACTAACGTTGCTTCAGTTTGTGGGAAATTATTGTAAGGATTCATCAGGAAGTTAGAGACCCAGACTATGTTCTAATTGTCGCAGTGCAGAGTCACAGGGGTCCCTCTTAGGTGGCCCCTGGGATCTGCCTACCCTGCTCCCTAGTACTTTCCCCGCTGTCACCGCGGCCCCCAGACCCTCTCTCCTCCCCACCCCCTTTTTGCCACTGAGGGAACTCCTTTGGCCTTTGGTTTCCTCTGACTTGCGACTTCGACCTGTGGCTTCTGTCCCTGCGTGTGTTTCCTCTTCTGTCTCATTCACCCTTCGTCTCCCTTCCTAATTCCTCAGCAGACGGATTTAGTGTGGGGAGCGGTCCTGTCCCCGTCTGTTCTGGAGCACGGCCCCACAGGTTTTACCCCGCTCTTGCTACCCTGGCTCACTTCTCCACCAAGTGGCTGGATGTTCACAGCGTAGTGAGCCTGGTTTGCGCATGGAGAGGGGCCCCAAAGGTCACACCAGGAGGTGGGGAGGTGAGGACGGGAAGGCTGTAAGCGGGAGAGTAGAATTTGCAGTGCACGTTGGGATCGGAGGGCCGTTTGGGAAGCAGTTGCCACAGCGCAGAGCAAAGACAACAAGGCTCTCGTGTGTCAGAGTAAGACCTGACATTTCTGTTCCTCCTTCTCCTACACACCAATTACAGAGCACTTACTTAAAAGACAATTAGCGGCATGAAACCATTGTTTCTCTTTTGATGTCTCCATTGAATTCCCAGGCTTTGCAGAAAGCAGTCTTAGTCTGTTCTCCTTACTATACGGCCTCTGTCAGTTTGTTTTAATCCCACTCCCACCTGCTGCAGCCCCAGTACACGGCGTTCTTTGTGCAGCAACCCGGGACCTGGTCTGACGTTTGGCTTGGGCGTTCTTCCCCCTGCTTCACTCTGGCCCACGGACCAGCATGCACTATGACAGCAGACTTTAATTTCCCTATTGCCTAGTAATGATTCTTTTTTAAAGTTCTTTACCCATTTTACTTGTTTTCGAAGTTTTCCCACGTTGGGTATAATTTTTCTGTTGTAGTTTTTTTAAAGCCAATTCCCTCTATTTGAAATTCCTCATCCTGCAGTAGAATTACAGAAGCTTGGGACAAGAAAAGATCTTGGAGAACGTCCAGTCTGCCCAGCCCTGCTACTTATGAGAGAAACGTGCTCGGGCGACTGGCCTCCACACCCATGCATCTAGTTAGTACTCCACATCGTCTTCCATTTCTAAGCCCAATATTGTTACAAAAGGCCAGGAAAAACAAGTTTTATTGTTCATATCATCCTCAACTGGCTCCTCCCGACAGCTTCGAGAAACACAACACAAAGAAATCTGACCGTGTGTGAACTCCCTGGGCAAGAGTGTGGTGTGCTGGGTGTAGGTACAGGACAGAGATGTTAGTGTGTGCACACATCTCGTTTCTTTGCTTCTGCTCCACCTTGAAGGCCTCAACTTTTCCCGTTTGCAGATGCGCGGTACCCTGGTGCTGGCGCAGAACCGTGGGCAGAGCTACAGCGTCATTCCAGTCTTCCCATAGCAGGGTTGCGCCCGAAAGCTGAATGCGGTATCCAAATGCCTTTCAGGGCAGATAGCGTTTATTGTGTCCCAGAGGACTGGAAGTCTCAAGAGTGGCGGCCTTTGCATGACGGATAAGCAAGTCCCTGCGGGGGTTCAGAGCAGAGCTGTATCGGGTTGAGTGAGGGCTCGCAGGCCTCTTCCGCATCTAGAGATGGGCCTTTGGCGCTGGGCACCATTCAGGAGTTGCCTTCTCAGGGCTTGGGCTTCACGGTCAAGCACTGCTGTGTCAGCTGGGAAGGCAAGTTAGGCTCTGTCCCAAGAGGTTCATATCTTCCATTTTCATGGCTCTCAGACCTCCTCCTTTTAATTGAGGGAAAATACATTGGGTTGTGACGAATGTCCTTACTGTCACCACGGTGAGAAGACAGGGATGAGGCTACAGGGTACATTACAAATTCCTCAGATGTGTTTGCGTAAATGCTTGGACAGGCTGCTCAGGGCCTACTCGGAACCATAGAGGGCTCTAAAAGTGCTACTTTTGACCTTCTCTTGCAGGAGGCAAGGGCTGGTATTTGCCGGGCTCTAGAACAGACCATGGCTCACGGTCTACGGTCATTGGAGTGGTGAAACACCGTGCACTACGTGGCACCCAAATATTTGTGTGAGAAAACTGACAGACGCTTGAGTGAGCAGACAGAGGCTGCATTGGGCCGGGTCAAATAGCGGTGGTTCCTGGGACACAAAAGCCAGAGGCCCTAGTGAGAGGCTCCCGGGAACCCATAGGAAACAGAAGGGAAAGGAGGACGCTATCCTGTTGGCCTCTGTGGAATTATGGGGACTCATCCTGGGCCCCTATAAATCCATGAAAGACAGAAAGGCCCAGCTGATGTCTGGGGAGTGTTACAGTGCTCACTACAGGTCCCTAAAAGGAACGGCACTGTTACTTTCAGGTAGTCCTTACACTTAGTTCGGGTTCAACAGTGAAGCAGTTCTGTCTCTGTCTGTCTCTGTCTCTGTCTGTCTCTGTCTGATCTCCCCCTCCCTCCCTTCCTTCCTCCCTCTCTCTGTCTTTCTCTCTCTTTTTCCGTCTCCCTCTCCCCCTCCCTCCTCTCCCCTGTACCCTTCTCTCTCACTCTCTGGCTGTCTCCTTCTCTCTCTCTCTCTCTTAGAATGATGGAGAGGAATTCTGACGTCTACTGCACTGAAAACCCCTTTTGAACCATGGCTGAGAACTGTAATAGACTGGAAAGCTGGATGGGCTTCATAAGGAGTTTTCTTTGTCAGATCCTCCAGAACCAGTCCCCTCTGTTTCCTCTAGGAAAGCACAACAGTCACGGCACAGTGTTGCCACTGGCCCGTGGTTGTCACACACTGAACACCGCTTCCAGGGTTCTGTGAGAGTCACACCAGGTCAAGCAGGCCTTCCTGTTCACAGCACATTACTGCGTTTTCTGTGTGTCTGCTTTTACAAGTCAGCTCTTGGCCCATGCAGTTAATCACTGTGGTCCTTATTAAAGATAACATGAGAAGCAACATAGCGCGGTAAGTCAGGATGCAGACACTGGGGTCAGACGGACATGGGGAACAGTACTTCTACTCCTTCCTGAATGTAGGAGTAGGGAGGCATGCACTGTTTTTCTTACCACCACCTCCCCTTCCTCAGTGTTAGGTAAGAGATTTCCATGTGTTTTCCTTTGAATTCTCGTGTAAGGTTGCATGTCCTCATGTTACAGGCTGTGAAGGTATGGCTTAGGGAGGCGAAGCGTCATACTGTGCAGTAATGGCAGTCCTATCGAACAGGAATCATCATTTTACTCCTTTCTGAGGGCTTGTCCTAGCCCGTGCTTGTCATAAATATTTACATGTGAGATTTCAATAAGCAGTTGCCAGTGTATTCTTTGATGCCCAAGGGCTTATAAGAAGCTGGGGGGATCTTAGGGCTCACCAGGGCATGTCAAGTGTTGTGAGTATGTGGGGCAGCTTCCCGTTCCTCCCCTGCAGGAGGGTTCACCTGGCGTTCTCGGGGTTTCCTGTCTGTAGGTGGCCCCCACTCCGTCTCAGTCACTTTCTTCATCTCGGAGACACAACACCGACACCCACAGCTCAGAGGAGGGGAGGTTGGGCTTGGCCCCCTGTTTCAGAAGGTTCGGTCAAAGGTCGGCTGCGGTGAGGCAGGAAGGCACAGGGAAAGGTCCTTGTGGAGGAAGGCTGCTCAGTTCATGCTGGCCAGGAAGCAGGGAGAGGGGAAAACCTGGGCGGGAGCTGCACTCTTTCTGGTCATGCCTCCAGTGCCCGCCTGTCCTGATCAGCTCTCACCTGCAAAGATCACGCAGCCAGGCACTCACCATGGATTAATCCATGAATGAACACAGCACCTCCAGAACCACCTTCCAGAATCCTGCCTCAGCACACACAAGGCCCTGGAGGACACCCAGAGCCGACCCTCAACGCCACTCCTGTTCCACCTCACTACCCACGTCCAGCCCTCACCCCACACACAACACCATGCCTTAGATCTAAAAACAGCTGAAAAAAGACCTCAAGCATTCTAAAGTTTGGTACTAATGTGCCAGCTCTGTAATTCCGCGGATCTTTGCGTCTATACATTTAACATTCATGGCTCCGTCTATTTTGGAGAAGTGTGCTGGCCTGTGACATAATTGTTTGTAGTTTTGCTGAGACATAAGTATGACTCATAGCAACAGGGTGCTGTGCACAGCTGACCGTCTCCATGAGAGAATTTCTTTCTTGGCCTGGATCTGGCTGTGTTCTCTACTCAGAGATAATATAAACTACCTTCACGCTACCTTCCCTAAGTGCTTATATGTCAGGTACCATGAAAAGGGCTTAAATATGAAAGTGGTACAATAAAGAAGCATTACATTTTAACATAATCGAGCCACAAAATTATTTTTTTATCTGAAGCCATTACTTTAAAATGTGTTGTTCAGGACTTGGGAGCCTGAGATGGCAGAATCACCTGAGTTCAGAAGTTGTAGGCTCGTGTGGGGAACATAGTGAGACTCCATTTTTTGAAAATGCATTACGCTGAGGTGTTTGTTCCATGTACTGGCTTAGAAGAAATACTTGTGCCTACTTTTAAGACGATTCTGTAACCATTTAACATTATAAAACATAACCTTAACTAAAACTATTTAAGTAATCAATGTAAGGAATTTTCCCTGCGTCATTTGCCTGCCCAGCCCTGACATCCAGCTGCTGTGGGATAAGGGAATACCTTAGGGTAGACTTCAAACACTTTGTTTTCATCATGACAATACTGTAAAGCAATGACCCCTCCTCAGGGAAGAAAGGGGAGAACTTGCTGTGAAGGGTGAAGGAAGTAGGCACATTCCAGATACGCCTGCTTCTATTCAGCTGTCCAAGGTGAACGTTTTCTTAGAGTAGCAGAGTCCGGTCTGCATCCTCCAGCTGCAGGAACGCTGTGGGAACAGGAAGCAAGTTCTCCAGGAAACGGCCTAGGAGCTGCTTTCCCAGCTGCCTCCTCAAGTCTAGTCTGCTTTGGGGCTGGTCGTCCAAGCTCACTAGATGGTCAGAGTACTGCAAAGAAGTTTTCTCAGATACATTTCTCCTTCCTCCTATCATTACTACTCTAGTCAGAACGCTCATGATGTAGCTGAGCAGTACAAAGACCAGTGCTTTAGCTTCTGCTTTGTAAGTTACATCCAGATATCTGTCTCATATTCACACTGGCTGTTACTGATTGCTTCAATTGTATTATTCTCCATCACAATATGATGTCTTACTCCTCAGAATAATTAGACGATTGAGCTATTATCATCCCCATTTGTATGAGCATGTAGAGATTCTTAAATAGCAACTATTTCATAGTGGTAGAAACAAGATTGGAACTCAGATTTATACTATTATTTAACTAGCACTATATGTATTTAGTCATATACAGAGATTTTAATGAATACATAGAATGATATGTGATGCTTACTTTCACTTGAGGGGATAAAATGTCGTGTAATAAAATGGAACACTGTCTTCCATGCAAAACTTGGTTTTTGATCTTCTACATTATTACTACAGGTGAAGTTTGACAGTTTCACTTCTGATCTTTGAAAAATAAATGCCTGTTTCTACTTTCACATACTACATGTTTCTCCCTTTTCTCTGTTTTGCAGAATAAGGATGGATGGATAGATAGATAGATAGATAGATAGATAGATAGATAGATAGATAAGCAGACAGACAGACAGACAGAGTCTCCTTAGTCCCTGAAGTTCTCCTCGAACAGTACAATGACTAATTTTTATTGCTAAATTGCTCTTTAGGTATTCTGTGGATCATCTGTACATTGTATTTGTGAGTACTTGGAGGAGGCCCAGGCAGACACACAGTTCTTGGCTGAGGGGATGTTGGTCATCCTGTCACTCGGCCATCAGTTGGTCCAGCAGGCGGTTTATGGCCTCGCTTCCCCTCCTCTCTCATCCTTCACAGCAAGTTCTCCCCTTTCTGTCCTGAGGAGGGGTCATTGCCCTACAGTGTTGTCATGGTGAAAACACACAGTGTTTGAAGTCCACCCTAAGGTATTCCGTTATCCCACAGCATCTCCTCGTGACCCTGCTATGACCATCCTACTTTGGGGTCCAGAAGGAATTCCTCATCAGGAAAAAAAAAGTACAAAAAATTTTATATACTTAAGGAAAAAAGAAGAGCTTTATTTGACTGTTGCCTCTGGGAAACTGGCTCCTCGCTCCAGAAGGAATCTGTGATGCTCTTGGGTCTTTGTGTCTTTGAGGCAAAAATTCAGATAAAACACAGAGGGTGGTGTTTATTGCAAAGCGATCGATTTGCACAGAGATAAATAGAGAAGTACACCTTCATGTGTGAATATACCAATATGGCAGATGCTGCCAAATTAGGTCTCAGGCTACAGTCATATGATGCAGTGGGTCTTCTGGGAATATCATTTCCTCCTGCCAAGATCATTTTACAAGGAAAATGGGGCTGTATTTACCAACCTTAAGGGAAGAAGTCTGCTTACTGTTTAGGTGGAATTAATATGCTTAGTGTTTAGGTGTAATGTGTCTGTTTAGTTTGTTTTGAGGCCTTGAGGGATTTTCCAAGCCCTCACCCAGGGTAGAGTTTGTATGGCCCTGGATCTGACCGGCATGAGCAGAGGATTTTACCTTCTCTTGGGCCATGGCTTGAAACTATAAGCTTGTTTGGATTTTACTTATAACTAATGATAAAGAAAACCAAGGGGGAAAATCACATCATTGCTTTTCATGTCTCCCCAACACCTGTCTCCAGGTGGGCTTGTGTAACTTCCCGCCTAACACTATTAAGCCCGTAATACATGAGACGCTCTTCAGCAATGCCATAAAGTTTTCTTGTGTTTTGTTTCTGTTTCTGATTTTATGTATGTTTATGTGTGTGTATGTGTGAATGTGCGTGTGTGTGTGTGTGTGTGTGTGTGTGTGTGTGTGTACTTTAGACACTTCGTCCTCTCTAACTGCTATCCAGAAGGCCACAGGTAGCTTTGATCTCTTTTATGCTATGTGTCTGAAGTGAAAGCGGGTTCCATTTCTTGATCCGTATTAAGCAGACCAGTATTAGAGGGAGGTGTCCTTTTGTGCGTACTCTGTACACCACTAGGTCTGCCACACCCAAACTAAATTTTCACGTATTTTGAAATAAAATAAAATTCCTTTGAAATGACAAGTTATTTCAGAAAAGAAAGAAAGCCTAGCTGTTGTGTAGAGCAGCACAAAAACTCAGAAAAACCACAGGTTTTACATGGGGCCTGTTACTTGGTCCTCCATTTAAAATTCTCAGTTTCCTTCCAAAGCAGTTGTTTTTAAACTATTCTGTTCCTGTCACTGAGGGTATTTTTCACAAAACTAGGAAAGAGTACGGAGCAATGGGCAAACAGCCTGGAAAGCCTGAGGTCAAGGTCCAGCGTTACTCTCCTTGCATTGTTTATACCCACTTGGGCAAGTGACCTGCCTTTAGGATGCTGTGCTCACCTGTGAGGTTAGGATAACGGTAACTGCGTCCTTGACTGTAGCAAAGGATTCCTAAGAGGGTCAGTGGAAGGGGAGGTGTCAAAGCACCTTCTGCACCAGGATACTCTGCTTGTGTAAGTTGTAACAGTGTGTGTGATGTTGAGAAGCTCTTCTGAGCCGTACACAGTCCCAGAGAGTATCAGACAATGAGAGGAAAATGGAGCACCATGGTGACAGGATTGCATGCTGCAGAGGATGGCACAGGTATCTGGGCCGCCTGCCATTGTGATAGGGACAAAACAGAACAAAACTGAAAATATCTGTACCTGGTTTTCACTTAAAGGTATTTCGAAAATTTAAAGCTGTGCGATGAAGTTAGCTTGGTATGAATTTATATGCCTGAACTCACACCCCATCTGCCACAGTGTCACTGGCCCAGAGTGGATTTAAAAGAAGATGGATTACCACACGCACCTCCAGAGCAATTTCATTGTATTATTTCCCGTTTAGCATGCCCACCAGGTTTTCCTCACAGTCTGTTGGCTAAACACACAAACAAAGTCTGTCTTCCTGTTGTATATTTTAGAATCATAATTTTTAAAAAAAACTTCCGTCTTTGGGCAATTTTATTCTAAAATTCCAGCTAGAAACAGAACTTCAGAACAGAAAGCATTCTCCATTCTGCCACAGAATAATGAACATATTAATTCTCAAAAGCTCCCTGTGGGAAAATGTAAAGATCTGACTGAGCTCAAGCCTTTTCGCATCCCCTGCATATTTCCCAAAGAGGTGGAAGCATTACGTTGGGTCCGGACTGCATGTAGGTGTCCAATTTGACTCTTTGGAGAGGCATTTGAAGAAGATCTGCCACACCTAGAGATCAAATTTATTGTCGTATGAATTCTATCCACTCATCAGAATTTTGACATCTCATAGTTACCATTATAGAAGCAAATTAACTTTTTTAATGAGGTTACTCAGCATGCAGATGAGGCCCTTGTTGCTCTGGCAGTCTTTTCTCTTGCTAAGACTCCAGTTATTCCTGTTGTTTTTCTCCACTGGCCACTGCTCTCTGACGTTTCTGTATTTTGCAGTATTGGAGCTGTGTGAAATGTGCGCTTTCTACTTGGAGCATACAGTGTGTGAGATGGTGTGGGTAAGGGAAAGTGATCGTAGTTTCAGAGGACCTTGGCTTTATTTCAGATTCTGCTATTATCTGGTGCTGCTGCTTTGAATCACAGTTTCTTCATCTGTAGCATCTGTCTGACAAACTTCACACCCCTTTTAGCTCACCAGGCAAAAGCCAAAGTGGGTACATGTACGAGTGCTCAGTAAAGCTGAAGGCATATACAAATGTCAGTTATTTCTGTAATGCCAAAGGCAAAGCTCTTTTCTGGTACTGACCGGGGTGGTGTCGCTGAGGAGCAAAGAGGTAGAAGCTCGATAGAGAAAGACTATAATTCCAGGCATCCTTGGTGCCTCGAAGACCAGATGGAACAAGACATCTGCAAACCAATAGGACATGCGGATGAGGATTCTCAGACTCACTAGGGTAGATCATCAGGGGTCATGTAGGGTTCTGTACTGCAGTAAACACAAGCCTCCCTTTGTGATGTCCACAGGGCAAAGTAGTAGATGAGTCTTGAGAGAGAGACTGAGACAGAGAGACACAGAGACAGAGAGACAGAGACAGAGAGATACAGAGACAGACAGAGACAAAGGCAAAGAGACAGAGACAGAGATAGAGAGAGACAGGCAGACAGAGACAGAGAGACAGAGAGACAGGCAGAGAGACAGAGAGACAAGCAGAGACAGAGAAACTGAGACAGAGCAAGAGATCCACAAGGGGAACTGTGCCTACAGAGGCTGCACAAGTGAGGTCGTATCTGGGTGCAAAGCAGGTGAGAGAATGGAAAGGTGGCCAGAAGCGTAATCAGGTAGAAGGCCATGTCAGGCTCAAGTGGAATTTTCTACAAAGACGTGCGCTTATTTCAGCGGTAGAAGATGACCCATAAGTAGGCTTTCATTACAGCACCTTCATACGTCAGACTGTTTATGTACTTCCATCTCTATCCTTTTATTTCTCTGTCTAGATACATTCAATATGTACTGTCTTGGTTACTTTTCTCTCATTGCTGAGACAAAATACCCAACGCCCAAAATGAAGGAAGGAAAGGTTTATTTAGCTTACAGTTTGTGGAGGTTTCAGTCCATACTTGGCTGGCTCTGAGGCAGAAGGTAGCAAAGCAACAAGAGCAAAAGGGGGAATGGCAGCCGAACAGCAAACAGCCAGAGCAAGCGGCAAGCAGCCTCTTTCCCTCCCTTACATTGTAAACAGGCTACCCCCACCTAAGGGGCATGTAGCTCTCACATAGTCTCCATGCCCTCCTCTTCCACAGGCTCAGGATGTATACAAAGTAAGCACTCTGGCTTCCTCCTGAGTCACTTAGCCAAACCTCTAGACTACCCAAGTTGACACAATGTATCAACCATAACATGTACAAATTAAAATGCTCTTGAATTACTTTATCAAATTACTTTATCAGAGTGGGAAAAATGCCATTGTACTGCAGTCTTCTAGACAGCTAGATGGCCTCATCTCAGAGTTCAAGAAAGAGATTAGTAGAAGAAAAATTCCCCTCCCCAGGATTAATTTTATTCCTCATGTCCAGGTGAGAGGAACAAGGGTCAATATGAATGCTGCACCCATGATATTGTCAGTAAGTTTTATTGTTTAAATGATTGTTCATTGCATGTGAACTAGTAATTCTTCGTCTCATTCAATGAGTCAACAAAAAATGAATGACCACGAAGTACACATGAGAATATAAAATTGCCTACATCATGATCATTTCTTCCAAAAATTTATGAACTGGTGGGGAGAAAAGCTATCCATACACAAGAAACTGGGAAAAAATACTTGCCAGAGAGGAGGCTTACATTTGTATGAGGATTCACATATCATGTTTCCCCACGACTAGGGGAAGTAGATAGTAATTATATACTACCAAAGCTACCAAAACATAATTTGAGTTGAGCTCCCCCGCAAACTGCATAGGATTTTGAATGCTATCTTAGACAAGGGAAGGCATTTGTGATGCAAGAAATATACACTGTGAACAACGTTGGAGCAGTTTACAAATTGGAATTGGGGCAATGATGATGGCTACAATGTGACTAAAGGTGAGAATACAAAGAGGGAGGGATGCCATCCCAACCCTGCACAGCCAGTATTGCTGGGGAAAGACAGTTCAAAATTTAGCAAGGGGTTTTGAGAAGGGATCACTTAAAAATTTGAACAGTGCTGAGCCTTAGATTTTATTTAGATGACGGGGGTACCAGATGTGCCAGAACACAGTGGAGAATCTGCTACGGTGCTGATGAGGAGGCTGGGTGGGGTAGGGGCACAAGGTTTATTGGATAAAAGGGAGAAGGTAGACAAGAAGGAGAAATGAGACCAGCAGTGGAGAGACAAGCGTCAGAAGTGTCGGCATAGTTTAGTCATCAGCCCCTGGCGATGGTTTGAGTGGAAGGCATGAGATATGGGACGGCGCTGAATAATGACTGCCAGAGTTCGCTCTGGGAAGCAGGGAGTCTAGAAGTAGCTTCCCAATGGGTGATACAATGATGGCTGGGTTGTAGGCTAAACCTAGAGTGCAGGGAAAACCTGAAAATAAGGATTGATAAGTATTTTCTTATAGTGTCAGAAGTGGTTCTTTTATGGTTAAACTCTGTTTGCCCCATGAGAGATTTTTTAAATTGTAGAACAAGTAGAGGTCATCAACCTAGAGGTCCTTGAGCATGTCCTCAACAAAGATTTTGTAAAATTGGCATTTATGTCTTAGAGATCTATTAAAGATACAGATCTTATATCTGAGAACAAAACATCTACTTGCATTGCCATTTTGATCTCAATATTTAACATTTGGGATTCTGAGGACTTTATTTGTTATTGTTTATTTGTTATAAATGTTCCATTTGTCTATTCCGAAGCACAAATGCGTTGGAGAAATACAATCAACTTCAGCTTTATGGTTTTGCTCTCAGTACTTTCATTTATTTAAGCAGTCACAAGGAAAAGAACTTAGGCTTTTTCTCAAGGAAAAAAAAAAAAAAACAAGTAAAGATATAAGAGTTTGTTCCCCAAGGATTATAGATTATTTTCTTCTAATAGGGTCTAGCTTTTATAAAAAGATATAATTCAATTTTTTGCTCACAAAAAGTAGTTCTCGGTGTATCTGGCTGAGATCTGACTTACAGATGTTTCTGTATAGCTCTGCAATAAATGATTAAAATTAACAATAGTGGTACAAATCCGAGGGCAGAGGATGACGGTCCCTCGCAGCAAAAGCATCCTGTCTGTGGGATATGCTCGCAAAGGAGCCTGGGAGATAACGCTGATTCTATCAGCCAGTCACAGAATGAAGCATCTAAATTTGTACTTTCTCTAGTTCAGCTAGAGGAGCACGACTTCCTCTTTTCTCCAAAAATGCCACTTTACGAGTTTGTGTAGGCTGCCGTATCTCTTCACAGTGGCCTACCCTGCACCGTAAGGTGTATTTTTATTTTTATTTTTTCCTTCTTTTCAAAGTCCCTAGGCTGGCTGTGTAGAGCCAGTTCTTCCCCTACCCCTCTGTTTTCTTCTTCCTTTAATAAATGTGAAATTTTGCCATCATTAAAAAGTTCCCATAGAGTCTTTGCTATCCAAACCTACAAAGTACTAGCAGTTGTTTTCATGTGTGGTTTTTTTAAATTAAAATGAAAATAAGATGTTCAAGAAGCACAAAAAAGTACCTATGAACCAATGGGAATGCGGAGCACGGAACTAACGACACCTTGGCAGTTGCATTCTGCTGCTATGAGCCGAGCCGGGAGCCCTTGTTGTAATCGCTGTGCGCTCCCTGCTTCAAGGGAAGGAAAACCTTTGGCGCCGCTTCTGCATCTGCTTCTGGCAGCGGCTCAAGGCAGACTCAGTGCTCAAGCGTCAGACTCTGTTCCCTGCGCCTTAGGTGCAGAACACTGGACCGCATGCAGCACTCCCATATCAAATTCCACGCATTTAACATTAGATACAATTGCATTTTGTCTCTAAGTCTTTACTGCTTTAAATTCCCCACTCTCACAGTCTGCCTGGCTTTTGTGCTGGGCCTTGTTCCCTTCTCTCTCTGTCTCTGTGTCTGCCTCTGTCTCTGTCTCTGTGTCTGTCTGTCTGTCTGTCTGTCTCTCTCGGTCTCTCTCTCCAGCAGTGGTAATAAGTTCTATCATGTTCTGTTCTCTTTGATTTACTTTTCCCATCTTGTTTACCTTACTTAACAAGTAACTGAATTCTCTTCCAGCTCCGTCTGGCCTTTCCTTGAATCCCGTGTTCCTTTTTGCTCCGTGGTCTGTGCTGCCCCCCGAATGGCACTTAAGTGCTGCAATACAGTAATGTCACCTATACTTTCTTCTGATCTTGCTCCTTGCATCCATAGAAGCCTTTTATTTCTCTGACTGTCTAAGACTTAGTTAGTTTGAACCTAGAAATTGGTCCATGGGATTCATAGAACTTTTTAAAATCTCCCAGTCTTTTTGTATCAAATTATAAGACATTTATCCAGCACCTTCTCTGTTTGTTACCAGGTTTAATGGGTTTCAAATTAAGTATGTCAAGGAAGGAGCTACTGATAAGATAGTGCAAGACACATTTCAGACAGACAAATGTGAACCAAATCAAATCAGATCAACACCCTAAAAGACTTGTAAATTTGAGGCCAATCACTGCAGTTTTATCAGAAATGAGGACAAACTGGACTTTACATGCTTCTGCACTTCTCAGTGAGGTCAACATACAGTGAGGTACACTGTGGACATGTCATCCCACCCAGACACGTGGACATAGCCATAGCATTGTCAGCTATGTGCCAAGTATGTGCTGTACAGTGTTTTACCTGCATTTCCTGTGATCCTAATGGCCTCACAAGTTCGGCATGTTAACTTCATTTTACAGATGAAGAAGCTGACTCTCAAAGTGGTCCTGTAAAGTAACATTCCTACGCTGACAGCCAGCAAGTTGCAGGGCCAGAGTTCATAGCCAGAAATAACTAAAAAGCCTGCACACTATTCCCCACTCATTGCCTGCCCAATTCCTATGGAATACATACTTGTGATATCATCTCCAATTATTCTCGCAGAACTCAGAGTGGAAGACAGTGCTTATCCACAGATGGTGCTAGACATACGGTTATCACTGAGATTTCAAATAACCCATCCCAGATACTTGAGGTTCCCTACTTGATATGTGTTCTCTGCAACTTTGCCAGAAACACCCCGATTCTACCTTTTGCTTATCAATTATATCGATGGCCTACTTGCAAAGGGCTAACAGGCAAGCTTCCGCAATATGTGAGGCTTGGCTTTTAATGAGTGTCCATGCGGCCTCCTGCGCACACAGTCACTAAGCAACGTATCCACCTTCGTTTGCACAGGGCCTCACCTGCAAGGCCCCATTAGCACTAATGGGTTGTTTCCCTTCTATCGCTCCAAGAATCAAAAGGAGAAGCTGCATTTTTGATGAGGTGGTAATGGCACATATGGACAACACCACTTAAGAGGTGCCTTTGTTGTCCTCACGTGGCAGCCCACCAAGGGACTTCAGACACCGTCCTCATGTGAGGAGCTCACAAAGACCCAGGAAGACCGTACTAAGTGGTGGTGCTAAGCACCTCTTCAGTCTAAGAGTAAAAATGAGCCCCTATTTATAAAGCCAAGCTCACTTGCTTTGGTATGCTTGTTGAGGTTTGCACCCTGCGTTGCTTGAACTGATTTTTTTTTTTTTTCTCTTTAGCAACATACAGGAAAGATTACTACTTCCCTCAATAAGCTCTAAAAAGTTGTCAGGCGGTACTTTGGCTGATAGGAAAACAGGAAGTGGGAGAAGAAGGAAGGAAATGCATTTCACAATTGGCACTCTCTCTATGGGACACATTATCATTATGCTTTTCTGTTCTTTTATTGTAACCTTAATCTGTCAAATGGATGTAGTATTTATTGGGCTCCTGTTGCTCTTAAGCCTGATACCAGGCACTGTGGGAGAATGTGAAACCGAAGACTTACTCTCTGTCATTCCAGGAAGCTGAAATCAGAAAGCGGAAGGCTGACAATCGAATACCTAGCATTTGATACGAAACTTTCAGTACCGGTTCTACATCTGAAAAGCTTGAAGCAGTGCTAAGAAGTCTTCATTAATTTCCTATCATTCTCTAACATTACATACACTAGGCCGGAAGGAGAACTAAAAAAAAAAAAAAAAATTTAAGAAATTTAGTGAAAGAGAAGAATGTAGGGAGCACATACCCGAGTTGAAATTTGACAAGTCAAAGTATAAATCCTAACTGACATTCTCTGATGTGGACAAAGGTAACTCAGTTTTTCGTCTATAACTCACCTTGGTTTCTATTTTGAACTCTGATTCTTAGAGTTAGTGAAAATATAATCTCAGGCAATTTTAGTTCCCACCTTCCCCTGGAGTTAAGTCTAAATTGCTGGCAGTGGGGGTTAGAAGTTTCCACTGTACCAGTTTTTTGAGGAGGCACAGGGGGAGGGAGCATGGAAGTGGGCCTCAAATGCTCCGTGGTCACAGTTCAGGGGTCCACTAAATTGCTCCCCCAGCTTTTTGTTCTTAAATGCATGCCCTCTTCCAGTCAGACTTTTTCTACTGTTTCTGGGGCATTTGGAAATTGTTCTATGCCCTCTCACCCAGGGGAGGAGACAGTTTTCTGAGGCTGTGTCTGCTGCCAGCCAGTCTAACTCTACCACACAGCCAGTTCCCCTCAAGAATCTCTGCTGCCTCCCCCTGGCCTGAGGAAGCGCTGAGTTCCATCGGCCCCTGTACCTCCTTCAGGTTCTGACACCAAGCCTGGGCTCCTGAATGGGAAGCTGTGCCCTCCGTGGGGAACTCAGCAATCACGGCTGTGCTCCTCCACCTTACCTTCCGCTTGCCCAGATGGGGTGCAGGAAAGCTTTACTTCCCACTTGTAAATGCCCACGTCTTTTGTCTACTGTCTTCCTTCAAGGGTCTAGACTCTTCAGATTTAGACAGAAAGCTAATTTATATCTTCGTGAGCCATAACTGTCTTCTGAGGCAAGTGTAATACAATGGCTTAAAGCTTGAGTGAGAGGGAAGGCAAAAGAGTGGAAATACGGAGAACAAAATCAGATATCATAGTACCCAGGCCAAAACCACGCTATGTTTTAAGATTAAGGATGATGCTTGGTAGTCAGTAAACCTTAATTTTATTTAAGTGATGAGGGAGGTAACAACATCTGCTACTTTCAATCAGAATCGTAGAGGATCGATGACATCCTAGAATAATGTAGCTTCAGTTAGTAGGTTAAGGGACCACAAATCCTATTCTGCAACACTCAATGAAATTGATAGAGCCCTGTGACTGCTCTGTCTTTCTGTTTCACTAGTCTCACAGATAGAATTCTGGTCTGTGGTTTCAGGTCTGTGGTTTGGTCCTACCCTGCTTATGTGCAAAGAAGTTAGCTTCCCGAGTGCTGGCAGAACAGAGATTTCTGGGTCAAAGTCCAAGGACTTTGCACTCACACCTTGACAAATAGCACGCATATCAATTCTCTCTTTTTTCAGGTCTCATGCAGACAACATGAGGTGTCCGGGTGAACATGAGAAATGCAGGGTTTTGTGCTATGTGGGAAAAAGTGTGCCAAGTGACGTAAGATTGTACAGAATGATTAGTAGGAGAGAGTAACTACAAATGACAGCTAAAGGTTGATGTGTCTGAAAAGAATATGTCACCACAACTTGTACACAGGAGCAGTGTTTTACAGAATGGAAGTTATCCTCTTACACTGATTGTACTAGAGTCTAACACTTACACCTGCTGAGTGCCCTTCAGATGCAGTGAAAGCTGCAGTAGGAAAAGGGACAGAATCACGAATGAAGTGCATTTGTTTTACATTGGTGAACCATAAAGCTGGCAAATCAAGCTGGCAAATCCTTAACCATAAAGCTGGCAAATCCTCAACCCACAGATGACAAAGCTAAGCAAAGTGTTCCATTAGAACTTGTGAGGATACATAGTTAAGAAGAAAACTTGCAAACCAGCATTAAGAGTTGAAAGTAGTATAGAGGACATAATCTTCAGGTACATGTAGACTGTTAGGGGAGTGGGTTAGTGAACAGGATATACGAACTAGTATAATGGGCTTGCACGCAGTTTAGAAGGCAAATTTAGCCACTAGAGAGAACATGAACCTCTGATGAGCTGAAGTTTCTAAGTTCTCTAAGCAGAAGGTTAGCTTAGTGAGAGGGCTATGGGCTGCGTGTCTGCTGTGTATTCTCCTCTGATGTCGCTTCCTGTGTGTTATCCCCCTTAATCCTCATAGCAGCCCTGCCAGGTAGGAATTTTTGGTTCTATTTTGAAAGGATACTAATGGTCGGAGACAATGCAGTTGGTAAATAACTGGGATTTGATTTCCATTTTTTCTTTCTTGCTTGCTTGCTTACTTGCTTGCTTTCTTGCTTTCTTGCTTTCCTTCTTTCTTACTTGCTTTCTTGCTCTCTTTCTTTCTTTTTTTCTTTCAGACAGGGTCTGGGTATCTGGTTCTGGCTTTGAACTCACCATGTAGCCCAGGCTGACTGATTGTCTCAGCCTCCCAAGTGCTGGGATTGCAGGCATGTGCCGTCATGCCTGGCCATTTGAGTTCCATTCTCCAGGAACTTCTAGGGTTAATGTATTATTCAAACATTTCTAATAGTTTATACTTTTAGGAAAACAATGCTCCATACATTTAATTTTTTGTTAATTTAATAAAAGGTAAACCTCCCTCCTTTCTCTCCCCCTCACGGTGTGCTAAAGCCAATGAGATGCTGCTTTTGTGACATGCGTGTGATCTCCCCACAGGTGACTTGTACATAGGAGGAGTGGCTAAAGAAACCTACAAATCCTTGCCAAAGCTCGTCCATGCCAAGGAGGGCTTTCAGGGCTGCCTGGCCTCCGTTGACCTGAATGGACGGCTCCCGGACCTCATCTCAGACGCTCTCTTCTGCAATGGCCAGATTGAGAGGGGATGCGAAGGTACGGAGTCCTCATCATCACACTGTTGAAAGTTCCCATTCCTCCTGCATGTAGGAGCTGATTTCACTGCTGAGCCACATTCCACTGACCAGTGGAATTCCCACTTCAGATCTAGAAGTCCTTCTTCCTGTTTCACACTTTTCATCCCCCAAGTAGGGGTTGTTTGCTGGGCGACATGCAGGTCTCATGTGAGGTGGGAGGGGCGTCTGTGGCTCCTGCTCCTTTTGGCTTCTTTGCATCTGCGGTCTACCTGATGTGTGTGTGTGTACGTGTGTGTGCGTGTGTGTGAGTGTGTGTGTGTGTCAATCAGTTCTGCAGTGTGTGCTTTATAGCATTACAGAGATACCCCACTTAATGTAGAAAATACATTTATGCAGTATTAGCCAGTTGGGCCCATTATTTAAAATCTGCAGTCAATGGGATATAAAGTGAAAGTAAGTTCTGTTACCCCATTTTGGAATCACTTTTTGATTTGAACGTACCTGCCAGCAAGTATGTATCCAGTATATTACCTGTTTTGGCAAAAATAGGTTCATATATTATTCAAGGCTAATATTCCACACTTCAGAATTACATTTAAATACCCTCCCTTCTACCAGACCAAGATCTGTAGGAGTATTTTCTTTTTATTTTAAAGAGGAAAAATATAACAATAAAACAGAGCTTTAAAACAGGTTAGTAGAGAGTTACAATAATTAATACATTCTATATTGTTGTCTTAGTAGTAGTTATTCAGAGTAATAGGAATAGTTTTGATATTTACTTTTATTTTAGATAAGTTTCTCTTTAACACCTTAGATTATTTGGGCCAATTCTCCCTCCATACATGTAATTTAATGACATTATCCCGAGTCGTGTTGCTTTTCCTTTAATGTTGAACTTGGTCCGTTTTGAAAAATTTTGATTCATAAGGAAATTTTATGTAGGAGAAGAAGAAACAAATGTGAATTCCTGTCCCCCAGGAGATTATGAATCATGTCTTCTCAGCCAAAATATTGATGTTATATTTAGCAGTTACTTAACTACATGGACTTTTTAATTTGAAAATATATTTTTTCTCTCTCTGAAGCATCTGTTTCTCTAAAAAGTTAGGTGAAATTCAAACTTTGCTGAAATAATACAGGAAGATATACATACTAATGGAATTCACCATTGAATTCATTTTCTAGTGTCATATTTATTCTCTTTAGTTCAAACCTTGATATATGCTTTTGTAAAACAACGAGAAATTATGTGTCTTCTCCTGCCAGTTTAGTAAAGGAAATAAAATGATTAAGTGAATAATTTCCTCTAGTAGATGGGTATAAGAATGTGGTATATAAGTTTAGTTCTTAAAAATGATCTAAGTAGCTAGAATATACATGTATTTACCTAGCTTTTAAGGAAAACATACTAAAACCTTTTTGGAAAATCTTTTTCAAAAGTAATACTTTGTACAAGTTGTTTAGTGTTCTTTCACCTGTAAGAAACATAGGCGGATAGGCATAGTCACGGCTAAATCCCCACGATGTAGACAATAAGGCAAACACACA
The DNA here is from genome assembly GCF_000276665.1 of Chinchilla lanigera. Classification (NCBI taxonomy): domain Eukaryota; kingdom Metazoa; phylum Chordata; class Mammalia; order Rodentia; family Chinchillidae; genus Chinchilla; species Chinchilla lanigera. The sequence goes on along the minus strand of NW_004955441.1, from coordinate 16,738,572 downwards.
GGATCTTTACGGCTGACTCTCATGTTAGTGAGTGGATGGATGGGAAAGTAACTGGGAGAAAGATGGAAGTGCAGAGAGAACTTGTGATAATGCTGCTGTAATTGTTTTCCGACCTCATCTAGTAAGCAATTTGCTTATGACGATTTATCACAGATCCCCTTGGGTAGCCTTAAGCTACTGTTCATAAATTTGGACTCCTTCAGGAGATTATGGCACTGAGTCTTTTATTTCATTACATGTGAACTTTTAAATATCTGAGCTTTACTAATTCCACCGCTTTTCATCCTGTTTTTCATTAGTCGTAGAACATTACCCTGCTCCTGCCTTTCTGCCCTGATACTTCCCCAATTCCTCCATCACAGCACCAAGGTTAGCAGCGCTCAATTTAGGATTATTCCTGCCCTGGAAGTCTTCTAAGAATGATCTTCCATGCACCGGTCATAGGTCTAGCTGATGAGATTCACCTGTTTTTAGGATTGTAGATAGCTGATAAAATACCTCTCTAAAGATATCTCAAGGAAGTTGCATCTAAATCATATCAGAGTCACTTAACCTCCACATGAATAGAAAGAGTGTCAAGATTCCGTGTCATTCCTGTCCAGTAAGACGCACAAATCTCTAAGCTTCTGGCATGCAAAAGAGTCTTTGACCTTCCCTCAATAATCACTCGCTACATTTTACTGTCAGCATGTTTCAGTGGGCAATAGTTGATTTTATTTATAAAATACATTGCACCTAGATTAATATTTCTCAAGCTTTAGCCTTTATCAGAATCACCTGATGCACTGCTAAAACTCACATTACTGATACTACCAGCAGGGCTTTGACACCGTGGGTCTGAGATAAGGACCTAGAATTTATGTCTAACAAGTGCAAGTGGTACTGACACCGTGTGCCCCATGCTTTGACAATTACTACCTTGCATGACTTTGTCCTGCGAATAAAACAGGCAAAAAGACCCTAATAACCAATCGAAAAGCAGGCTCACTAAAGTCAAGGTACCTTCTCTGGAAATGGTCTGAAAATTTTCACTACGCTTTTGTGGACCCATAACACTGAGCCCTGGACTGTAAGTGACAGAAATACTGTCCTATTTAAGGATGCTATCATTGCATCAGCAATGGCACCCACAAGTTTGCATGTGCTATTTTATTCAATCCTCAGAACACTATGAATTAGGTATTACAGTACTGTCTTTAGATCAGTAAATTAGACCTCAGAAAAGTAGAGTGATATCCCTAGGTTTATTCACCCAATAAGTGGATGATGTGAGTTTCAAACACAAGCTTACTTTCCTTGAAAGCCCAGCATCTAACCATGTCTTCTACCGTCCCTTCGACTTTCACACATTATGGTTTTACCACTGTTTTCCTTTTCCTTGCAGACATATCCTTTTAAAAATCACTTAATACAAATGTCCTTTGGCTTGTTCCCAGTTTTAGTCAGTAATAAAATGAAAGGAACATTATGTAACTAAGGGAAAATAAATTTAAGGCTCTGTCTTGTGCAAATGCCTGTCAGTGTTTAAGTATTGTTTTAGAAGGTGAGTACTTTGAAAAATGTGTCTTGTCAGGCGTAGGTATGCATTCTCTTGTAATGCCTGGATATGCAAAGACTGTTGTGATAATGGGAACAATAATAAAAATAAAGCATGTCTTTGTGCTCACATGGAGGTTTGACAGGAATTCTGAGTTGTGGCTCTATAATATGGGCAACTTCTAGGACTGTAGTTTTCCTCTTTTTAGAGGTTAGCGTTGCCTAACAGTTGCATTTTATGATGATTTTTGGAAAACAAAAGCTGAGTTTTCATCAGTTCTTGTTGCCGCTCTTACCTTCTGTGAAGGTCAGGGAGCAAATGACCACTGACAAAGCGGCTTCTTGTTCAGATGAGACACCCACCACCTCTCCCAGCTCATCCCTGTGAGGAATAGGTGAAGGAAGAGTGGCTGGAGAGATTTTATTTTAAAAAATACTGACTATATTCAGTCTTTAGTGGTGCAAGATAAAGATCAGTAGATCACCTTTCTCTTATAGGTTGGAACAATAAAAGCTCTTAGGTCTTGTAGACCTGGGAGATTATTACTATTATTACTGCTGCTACTACTACTTTAAAACTATTATTATTTTTAATCATTATTATATGCCAATTATTATTATACTATGAAAATTTATAATATTGTGTTTTTAAATTCATGAAAATTCATATAGGTTAGAGTGAGTTCAATAATTTCCTAGGAAGAATAGCTTTACTGAGAAAGTTGTCATAGAAATATGACTGTAAGGTGTGTGTTTAAAAGCCATTTTCCAAAAACATCCTTTTATAAAATTTAATTGCAGATAATTCAGTTTTATTCACTAAACCGAGGACCTCAAAGTCCGTTGCTATCAGCAACTAATCAGGCTGGTGTCCACTTTTATAATTCACAAAACCCTGAAATGGTGTTTACTGGAAAGTTTCTTTTATTTACACTTTAAAGCTGTTTAGGTGGACTGTGTTCTTTCCGCCGCTTTCTAAGTTTTACTAGTCAGGTGTTACCATAATAATTATTCACAGGGCAGGTGGTCGGAGCTGAGGACCGTTCTGAAGGTGTAGACAGTGCCAACAACACTTTGAGACCCTTAAGTGGTATACATCCTACTGTAAGAGTAAGGGTGCGTTCTGCACACCAAAACCCTGTAGGGTTTATGGGGAATAGTATACCAGTTTGTTTCTCCATCTTTACTACTTTCACCCACAGAAATGATATATATTGGTAGTTTGGTGTCATCATAATGTCCAGCTGTTAGCAGCACATGGCTAGCTTTTCAGGTTTAAGCTTTAATTGCAAGAGAAAGATAAAAGTTCTAGAGGGAGAACATAGAAAAAGGTAATTGCTCTGCTAAGACCATAGTCTCACTGTATCTGCACATGACAAATGGTACTGCACGTTCCCATTCAGCAACACTGTCCCTTAGCAAGGCATTCATATCTATCCGAGAGAGGCGAAACTACAAAAGGCCCTTTTAATTTTCCTTCATTACATGTCATTGGCTCAATTAACCATTATACTTGTATATATGCATATATACAGGGAAATTCTAATAAATTACTGCTTCCTCATTCTTTGCTTCTCTGAAGATTTATGGCTGTTAGATTTAATTTGTTTGCCGTTCATAGCATTCCCCCTTTACAGCAGCATGCTTTTTTGAATCTGAACATTCTTCTGTGTTTGCCCCATTTCAGTATTGCTTACTAACATTTAATATATTTTGCTTTTTTTATTTTGCTGACAAAGTTGCATTGATGAAAGCTGACTTGCAAGGTAGATAGCCCTGTATGTCTAAAACAAGACTGAAACCCCGCACTACACAATGGAAACCCTCAAATAACATTTATTACACGTCCGCAGTAACTGTTATTTGGGTTTAGACTTCATATTTTTTTTCACTTCTTGAACATTGTGCAAGAAACTTCATTTTGTAGCATAGTTTGCATAAAGGCTTTCAGTCTTGACTATGTTTGTATAGTGATTGCCTTTAGTGCTTTGATCATACTTTTTTAGTTCTTTGTTTTTTGGTGTTCTACTTCTGACTCTTGAAAAACAGACTAGCATTCTTCTTACTTGTATGTTCGACGGGGGCATGCCATTTTATGGAGTTTTTCATTTTATGTTCAATTGCATGTGATCGGTAAAGCATGTGAAGTGATACTTGCCAACATACCTATCCAAAACACGCAACAATCATAATTTTGTCCATAGTTTGTGCCAAGAAAGCTTTTGGAACTTCTCGGGCATTTCTGCGTAACTCACTTTGGTTATTTTGCCAATCTTTACCTCAATTTCATGAAGTTATAATCTCCATTTCTCATGATGTCTTTATTCATTGGTCTGAAGTGAAGGAGATCCATTCATTTTCTGAAAACCAAATATTGACAGAGAACTATTGATCAGACAATGAGATTACCTGCCACCAGGACCACACCAGCAGCCACGCACTTGCTTTTCCCCTTTGTTGGCTTAGTTCATTGCTATCATGTATTTCTCCTGTTCTTGAAACTTAAGAAAAACCTTCATGTGACAGCCTCTTAGTCCTTAATTCAGGTGTGTGAACAATAACTTTCAAAACTAGTTTGGACCTGTAATTTGAGGTGTTGGCAACTACTATATGTGATCTAGCTAGTGCACAAAATATTGTGAAGTTGTTTAAAGAACCCAAGTTTCCTTTGGAATGTTTTTTAGGTCCCAGCACAACCTGCCAGGAGGACTCGTGCTCCAACCAGGGCGTGTGCTTGCAGCAGTGGGATGGCTTCAGCTGCGACTGCAGCATGACTTCCTTCAGCGGGCCGCTCTGCAATGACCGTAAGTACTGTCCAAAGACGGGGCAATGCTCTCTGCTGCGTCCGCTGCCGTTTGATATCCAGGGACTGGGTGTGGGCGTTCTTATCCGGCCTCGAATTCACTGCCAAGAGACACAGTTGTTTACGCAAAAAGGAAAATTTTCATGTATTAAACTGTTGTATAGGGATTCCATTAGCTAAGTGCTGTGATGGTAATCTTTTACTTTTCTATTGTTGTATTATTATTATTTCTATTATTCATGGTCATCTTGTGTGAAAGAACTTCCACATTTCCTGTATGGCAGTTCTCTTACAGTTTTTTTTTTCTAACAGTACAAATTGATTTATTTAAAAGACTTACAAAAAAAACCCACAACAAAATAGAGATTGTCCTTAAAGTGATTAATGCTTTGTTAAAGGTTAGGTAAGGTAAGAAGATAAATGGTATTGGTTATGTGAGCATCTATGCAGTTTTAGGACTTTAGATACAATGCCGCTGATGATCTATTTACTCAGCCGTCACACACTTGGGATGGTATCTAATGGAGCGGTGACTCATCCTCAGTGAACTCCGCGGTCAGATCCACTCACCGCCACCCCCAGGGCCGTCCTTTTCTATTTCTGTGGCCCCTGAAGACACCTGCAGGACCAAATCCCCATGGTCTTTCTCTGCCCCATTCTCTGCCCGTGTGATCGTCTCTCCACTGAGGTGCTGTCAGGCTGGCCGCAGGCTGCGGTCTCAGCTGGAGCTGTGTGACTAGGACGTTTGCAGGGGACAGCCTCGTTTCATGCCGCACGCTAGCCCTGAATGGGGTCTGCCTCTGCCCCTGTACAACAGAGTTGCTCACCTGCAAACACGAAGCAAGTGAGGGATTCAGCTTTGTCTTCAGCAGTACCATAGCTCACCGCTGGGTGTAAACTCCCTGTTCAGGGGATACCTCTCGACTCAGTTTTGAAACTTGATTTTGCTTTGTGTTTCGTGAGATGACACGTTGGTTGTGAATTTTGCGAATGGTTACAGGTCTTATGCTTTTTACTCATTCTACATCCATTCAACTGCACAGATGACTTTTATTTTAAAAAATACATTTAGTCATTATCTTTCAAGACTCGTCCTTGTGTTTTATCTATCTGTGAGTTCTTGCCCCTTTGGTTTCACAATAGAAGCGGGCCAATGAAACACAGCATTCTCACCGCATCAGCGTATCGGCATATTCTGCTAGTGCCTATTTGATATTATTATTACTGCTGTGAGGGGTCTGGGAGGGAATTTTATTTATTCATTGTTTATTTATTATTTTGTTTCCTTAACTTGCAAATAGGTCTTGCTTTACACAAATTAATCAAAATGCTAAAAGAATTTCCAAAGCAAGTAACATATTATATGCAAAGAATATCCTGACACAGCCTCCTGTTTATAGAGTGCATGCTTTATGTTGTAAACACTACAACATGTAAAGTTCTAGCATGCTGGGGCAGGGAATGTGATGATTGAATGTGTGTGCTTCACAGCAGAGGCTAGAGTTGAGTGGGATTTGACAAAAACCCAGAGTTTGTTCCTTTAAACTTTTGTCCATTTAGACTATTCGTCAGTGACTGGTATATCTCAGTATCAAAGCGGGGGGTCAGGCTAAAATATTCCACTGAACAGAGTTGTTTCAGATAAAATATAGTACTATTCTCCAGCTGTCTGAGGTTTTCACTCCAAAATATTGGCTATAGGAAGAAAACACAACAGATGCATATTAAAAGCCCAAACCGTGTTTGGAAAAAACCCTTTAATGACCATGCATCATTGATGGAGAAATATCTGATCTTCATTTTACAAATGTCATCTTCCCTAGAGTTATAGTAAACCCAAAGCAATGAAAATTTGCAAACAGTATTTCTACAAGTCAAATCACACTTCAAAATGATAAGTCCACTTTGGTTTACATAAATAACCATATGCAAAGACTTAATAAATAATAAATAAATAAATAAGTAAATGTAAATATATACACAAAAAACAAAAGCAATACTTAAACTTTGTAAATGCTTTAGTAACAACATGTGTCTACCTCTCCAGAGCAATAGCTTCTTGCATTTGTTCGTACTACATAGAAAATGCCATCAGTGTGTTTTCAAGGACAGCCAGCAGTCTAAAATCTGTTATGTTTTATTATGGCAAATTTATAATCCTGAAAGCAATCCTGACAGATGTATGCCTACATGTGGTAGTTGAGAGGGCTTTTTGGGTATGAAATTATTTTTTTATTTTGCTAAGAAATATTCTCTGCCAAACTTTGCTTAATCTAGGTTCCTTGTTTTACAAAACAGTTGCTATGTGGGTCTGTCAGCTCATGTGTCCTCATCTCCTTGTTAAATATGAATAACACGATTTTCTGTATGTATTTGCTAGACTTTTCCTACGGGAACATCAAGAGCCACCCTTAAGTATCATGCTGACTTCAGATCATTTTTTGCAGAAAATTATTTGAATGCTGCTCTTGGGTGATAGTGGTAATGGCAATGATAAGGCTATTTGTTATTTTCTTGTAAATAGATAAATGTCATTCAATAAATGTGTCTCCTGATACACCTTTTGCACAAATCAGCATTAAAATTACTTTGGAGTGCTCTCAGAATACATGCATTTTGATGAAATCATTACCTGTAACTGGGTTTTCTGGAAATGTGAAATTGGCTCTCTGATTTGCACATCCGAGTGTCTTGGTGATGAGAATGTGCAGGTAAAATTTATATTTGAAAGTAGAACTTATTTTTACATCCATCGTAATTTGTGGAAGGTAAAATAATAAGTGTTACTGTGAGACATACAAATTGAAAATGTGGTAATTGAAGTGTCTTGTCACATTTTCCCCACTTTTAAAATGATTAAAATGAATCTTATTTCTGAGTCTCACTGTTTTTCTATTGTTACACAAATAGAATTAGTATAATTCCTTGGATTTTTAACAAAAACACTTTGGGGTAGAGGTTGACTCTTTTTTAAATAAAGTCAGTCAGATCCTTTTATTCCTTAATGACATTTTGTTTCTGGCTCAGTTTTTTAATCTGTAAATTCTGTTACTGCAGCCTCCAACTTCGTAGGAAAAAAACAAACAAAGAACAAATACAGACAGTTCTTTTTAATAGGAGAAAGAATACACCACATTATAAAGAAGAACTCCTCCCAAAAATAGAACTTCTAAATGTCATATATCTGATAAGTTTAAAGGAGTGGTTAGCATAACTAGAAAACATTATTTATATTAGCCTGGAGATATAATTAACAGTGGGAAGATGGGAATACTTTATAGCTTGTAAATGTAATCTTGGATAAATCATACTAATTAAGTGAATAGAAAGGAATCTTTCAAAAAAAGAGGCACTTACTTAAAGAGATGCCAAAGGCTACGTTTAAAGAAGTGTGTTTGTGAAAAACCTTTCTTCCAGTAGAAAATAGCCATTTGAGTCATCTACTCAATAACAAAAACAACAGTGTGTGTGTGTGTTCTTTTTTTTTTTTTGGTTTTTCTCTGGTACCGGGAACCGAACTCATGACCTTGCGCTTGCCAGGCAGGCGCTTTTGCCGCTGAGCTAAATCCCCAGCCCCTTGTGTGTGTGTTCTTAATTCTTTAACTCCTCTTCCAAGTTACTACTAAATTTTAAGCCTTTACATCATTTCTGCAGCTTGTTGGAGCCTCTCCTTGGTTACCTTCCCCTTCCTTCTGCTTTCTCCTCTGATCATCCTGTGTCTTTACTAATTCCATTCTTCCTGTCCTCTGATTTAAATGTCGTGAGTTTCTTCTCTTAAACAGTGGTGATGTTTTTCCCCCTATGATTCCACTGAGTTTGTGCTATCAGCCATGGTTTTCCAACATGCACTTTCTGCCTTTGGTCTTATCCCATCTCACTGTGAGTCCATGTGCTTATTTCAGGGGTGGCGTTTCTTTTGGCTGTAAGTCCAGTGTTTTTCGTAGCCTGTTGAGTGCAGTTGGTAACAATGGGAGTTCACTAACCTAATGTTGACTGTACGCAAGAACCTTGCAAGATTTCTAGTATAGTTCAGCGGCTGACATTATTTTCTAGAATCAACTGTCAGGGGTTCATAAACCTTCACGATCAGATCCCAGCCTTCATTTCCGTGTGTACCTGTTGCGGAACCTTGTCCATATGCTGTCACTGCCAGTTTCCTCCTCATGGCTTTCTGCACACCACTGCCCTTGCCAGTTCCTCACCATGCACATGCCCATTTCCCTGCCAAGGGAATGCTGTCATTCCACCTGGAAGGCACTCTTTTCATATAATTTCCTTTGCAACCTCTGTTAAACTGTTTCATCTCATGGAAATTTCCTGGTTCTGTATGCTGGATATTACCTCTTCTTCATTTGAAATCTTAGGGAGACAATATTTTGCTCTCCCTCATGTATAGACATTTTGTGAGCTTTCTCTTTGGTGGACTATTTACTGGATGCTTACTGTATCCCAAAGCCTATGCTAAGGTTATACATTTTACACCAACTCGTCATTATCAAACAAGTGTGTTAACCAGTAACCCCATTCTGCTCTTACCCGGTGGTCCAGAGAGGATGTGACCATATTAGCTAATTTAGTGCCATCTTGGAGAGGCTGAGTATGGCTATGATCTCACGGAAAGTAGTGAACATAATAACATGGTCACATTACATCCATATGGAAATGTAGTGTGCTGAATTTACAGTTCAGCCTCGGCAGTGTCTGTTACCGTACAGGAGTAATATGTCAGAGTGCTGTTATTTTGGTGCTAGAGTTTAGGAGAATGTGGGCTCTGCTACTAAAAGATTATTTTCAAAACTCTAAACTCTGCCAAAGGAAAATCTTTCTGAGAGGAATTTATTGTGTCTTTTGTGTAGGAATTACAGATATTCACTGAAACAAAGATGGAAGACACTGGACCGAGGTTTCTTACCATGGCATTTAAGAATATCTTAAATTTTGCATCTTGTCTTCTTTTGTTGTTTGAAAAGAGAATCCAATATGCAGTGTCTGAGCATCAATATCTGGTGACTCACTACATCTATTTAGAAACCTTGGCTTCACAAGTCACTTCTCTCCCATTTAGAGCCGCTGGTAGGAGTGAGCCTCCGGCTGACTTACTCCTGGTACCATTTGAGGGTGGACCCAGTGTCACAACTAGCGGTGTCCATAGCCATATCTTCATCATGAGTTGATGAGTCTTATTAACTTTGAAAGCATTTATTTCTAAATGGTAGTAGCCTTTAAGCTGTTTAAAGCAATTCCTCAGTAATATTTACTGATAACTGCTTAGAAAAAGCTGTCTCTAAGAAACAGATCAGATGCATCTCAGGTTAACCTATGAAGGATGAAAATGTTGTTCATACAAAGTTAGAAAATGCAGTAAAAGACACAAAAGAAAGCACATTATTTGGTAGAGAAACGTAATAGCTAATAAGAGTGCTATCTTCTACTATTTTACATAAATTCATCTTTGTTCTCATTGGTAATAGATGTAAGATAAAAGCATGAAAGGAGACATTTGTCTTTCCACATTACCACTGGGAAACTAGAGGATGGCGTCAGCCTGTATCTATGTAAGAAAAGCTAAAGTAGGAAGAAGGATCCCCAAAACGTATTCTGCATTGGAATCATCCAAATCCGTTTCCTGTACTACTGTGTGGCAGCAAGGTGACCAATAGGGGAAGCAGCCTTTTACCCCGGGTAACTGCTGCCAGTTTGGCCCCTAGAAGTTGAGAAGGAGGAAGGTCTTCCCTGGACTTTCGTGCTTGTATTCTTTAATTTCATGACTAATGTGAAACTCTGGCCATGTTGGCCCTTCATGTGGCATGCATGTTAGCACTCTCGATTCCAGATTTCCTTCAGATATGAAGTAGCCTCTGCTGTTTGCAGTACTGCGGTTAATGCTATCATATCACACAACAACTCAACTAACCAGGGCTCCAGTGAGAAAACGTTTTGCAAATCTCTGTGGTTAACTATCCCCAAGGATCAAAATGATTCTAATCTTCACAGATACTATTTCAAAGAGATCTGTGAGTGCAGCCTCCCCTCAGATGCTTTTCTTTCTGTGTGAGCACATTTTACTCAGGGATGTAGCCCTGCCTTCTGCCTAAGTGACAGAGCAGGTGCAGGATGGACGGCAGAGCAAGGATATTGCCTGACTCTTACATGTTCATATTTACAACTTTAGACCTTCAGTTTTACTTTTACTTTTTGAAGTGGAATTTACTTCCCCAAAAATGATGTACTCAAGGCCCTTGGGAACAAAATGAAGATAAATCACATAGAATTTTCAGAATCCTGCCTAATGCTAAGTAAGTTTAAATAATAAATAACTTGATATCCATTTGTAACAAAAAAGAAATGTGAAGAGAACAGATTGTCAAACGCTTCTTGCACTGTATGGGATCAAATTATCATGAGTATTTTTATTGTAGAGGATTAGAAGATTCAGTAAAATTAGCTTGGACTTGGAAAATATGTTATTTTAAAAATGTGCAATTGTGATTGAATCTGGAAGGAACTATGGGATGGGGGGTAGGTGGTTATATGCAGCGTTTGCTTGCTGTAGATATGCGTATCAGGTATTTAAGACACACTACAAAAATTTCTCATGTAGACCACACTAATACATTTTAATGTTAATATCAACCTAATAAGTATTATATGCATGTGGTTTACATTTTATTTTATTTAATTATTTATTTAATTTTGCCATGAATTATCCCTTAATGCAAATACAACATTATTCTTACTTCTGACCTTTTCCTGGATTCCTAATATTTCTTGAGAGCTTCACTGGGCATTGAACTCGGGGCCTCACACTTGCCAGGCAGGCGCTGTGCCACTGTGCTACATCGCCAGTCCGTGGTTTACATCTTATAAACTTTACCCTTTTAATATTCAAGTAATCTTGTTAGTTTTTAATTTGAAAATAAGACTATTGAGGAATGGATAGTTTCAGCAATTGATTGGGCAGAAAAAGCTAATTGTTGGCACAAAGAGAACTTGGAAATATCCTAATGTGCACCTCACAATGGCTCCCAAATAGGGATAGATTCACAGTCAATGCCTTAGAAATTCGCCAGCATCAAATTTTAATAATGAGAGGAATCTAACACTAAGAAACTTTTCCCTGTGCTCTTCAGTTTAATTTTAAGCCTTGTGCTGCATGAAACACATGCTTCTCCTCAGCTGCTCCGTTGCTAATCTTAAAGATGAGTTAGAAATCCAGAGTGAACTGTCAAAGACATGCTGTCATCAACTTCCACTTCTATTATAAAAAGGTACTGATTATGAAAGAGAGATGGGAATTTCCTGTGATCTTTCTATGACAGCCTTTGAAAAATAATAATTTAATATTTGATCATAAAATTAGGCAAACTATTTCCCAAAGTTCCTTTGCTGGAATCAGATTTACAATGGATAGTGTGGGAAATAGGCAGCCTAGACTCAGTATTGTGTTGACCGGTGACTGTGTACCAAGTGTTTCACTGTGTTAATTGCATTTCAGTATTTTCTTTATATAGTTGTTGAGGCAGAAAGAAAATAAATCAAAGTCAGAGGTTAGCAATGTGGCCTTTGAAAGTCTTTGGAAGGTATTCAGGAGGAGCGTAAGAGAATGCATGAAGCTGAGCACATGAAAATTTACTACAAGATCAAGAGTAAAGACCAAGAACCCTCCAAGAAAAGGATGCTCTCAAGAAATATTTAGAATCCAGGAAAAGGTCAGAAGTAAGAAAAATGTTGTGTTTGCATTAAGGGATAATTCATGGCATCAGGAAAAATATTGCTGTGAAGAAAATGTGCCATGTCCAGTGATCCTTTTTTCTTCCCCGAGCAAAGCATTCTGTGTCTTTAATGAGATTTACTGTAGCAATTAAAGAGTGCGGAATTCTTTTACGGGAAGGAATTACAGTCTTCTCTCCAGCTCTGTGCTATCATACATTTTTACCTCTCTGGTAGCATTCAACAGCAGCATAAAATACAAGAATGCTCTGTTAACTCTGGGTGTTATGGAGTGTATGATTTTAATGACTCTAATGATCTAGATTCATATCTCTCAGAAAATGACCGAAAGAGTGGGAGGCTTAATCTCACCAGGACTCGGTGAGACAGGAAGGCACAAAGACATTTCTTAACTTGAAATGATTTTAGAATGGAACAAGTTTCATAAAAGGATCAGCTGATACAGAAAGATGTTTTAAAAACTGGGTCGTGAACAAAGAGGAGGCTGCGTTTTTAAAGGAGACAGTGGAGACTTTGTTCATGTAGGTGCGAATGTGTCTTATAAATACATAACATATGACCCTTTCAGGAGACAAACAGATGGAATATGTAGCAGAAAATACAGAATGCATTTTGCTTGGTTTCTTCACTTGAATGATGTGCTGTGTATTTTGGGATTTGGCAGCTGTCCTGTTGGAAGCTTTCGCGGCCTCATCTGGATTCCAGCAGCTCAGGACAATGTTGGCACTGTGGGTAGTGCTGGGTAAAAGCAGGCTGCTTAACTTGTTGAGAAACCTTCCCCAGGTCATGACTTGATGCCGGATATCCCAGAAAACATGTGTGCATGTTGTAACTGTTACTTCTGACATGTTGTCTTCATGGATTAGGAGAGGCCTAGCAGTTAGCAAAGCACGCTACTGTGAGGGTCTGGGCAGGACTTGGAGGTGTGGCCTGGGGTGGTATATAAGGTTTTTCTCATGTTTCTCTCTGCCACTGTCCCTATGCTCTCCTGCTGGTCACCATACACTGAGCAGCTTTGCTCCACCACAGACTTCTGCTATGATATTTTGTCCTTGAAGTCAGTCAGCCATGAACTGAATCCGTTGAACCATGAATCAAATTCAAACTCTCCTCTGTAGAGATGTGGGTGTCAGGAATTGCGTCCCAGCAATAGAAAGACAACTGAGAGATAAAATTGATAACCAATGTGTGGTTAGAGTGGTTATAACCACATGATTTAGACAACTTTGGAAATGGTTTACTGCGGGAGTTCAGAAAGGTTTGGAGATGCGGGCTAGAAAAGATTTAGAGTACAGTACACAGTGTCTGATGGGTGATTCTGATCAGAACCTAGAAGACCAGAATGTTGATAAGAATGTGGACATTAAAGGCCAACATCAAGAGGTTTTGGTTGGGAACAAGGACTCCATTGACATGGCTAGAGACCATGTGTGTTACACTCTGGCAGAAACTTACCTATATTTTGTCCACGTTTTGAGACTTTGCAGGATACTGAGATTATAAGTGGTTGACTAATTAACTTGGCAGAGACATTTTAAGGCAGCCCAACTTTTAGGCTGTATCATGGGTACTCCTAACTGCTTTTACAGAGATTTGTAATGAGAATCAGAGGAAAAAGGCTTGTAGAAAATTTTGAAAAGTTTAAATTTTGGCCCAGAAGGTATCATGTATAAAGATAGGGCCAATGGAGACTTAGTTGCTAAATAGAATAGTGACATTACAGAGAAACCAAATATGTGTACAGGGATAAGAAGAAAGATACATTGAAGGCTTATCAGAAAGCAGCAAGACCCCACCCACTGCACTGAAGGGTACAAAATTATAAACCTTTCAGTTGAAAAGATAGCCCCTGGGATACCTGCTTGAGCAGGATGTTTCAGAGAAGTGGTTTCCTGGGTTTCATTTCACCATTCCCACCCCAGCACGCAGAGGCCTCCATAGCCATGGTCCAAGGGGTGTGGCTAGTACTGCCACTGAGAGAAGACCCTACTGTCATCCATATGCTGCTGATTTTACTGGCATGCAGAATGCAAGGGTTGTAAGGTCAGGGAGGCTTCTATCCAGGTTTACAAGCAAGGTTTGGGAGGCTAGACAAGGAGCACGTGACACAGCAGTGCATGAAACTATGGGAACGAAGCCAAAGATGCAGTGGATACCCCAGGAGTTCAAAGATGCCCGGAATATGGAACATACTGAGGGAAGGAGGTTGTGGGTGGAGCCAACCCCAGAGAGAGGGCATGTGAAATGTAACTAGCAAGGCCGCGGGCACAGATCATCCAAGATCTGTGGAAATCTCGGCTTACCACCAGGAGCCTGGGGTGCTACACACAGAGCTATGAAATTTAATGTTTTGCCTGCCAAGTTTAAGGGTTTTTTTTTTTTTTTTAATCTGATTTTTTTCTGTCTTCATACTCGTCTCCTTTGGAATGGGAATGCTCACCCCGTGCCATTATTTCCTTGGGATTATGTGAATTTTTTTTTTAATATATATTTACAGACTTTCATAGCTAAGAGTTTTCCATGAGACTCAGAAGAAACTTGGACTTGGAAAATGTTGGAACTCTTGAGACTTTGGGGAAGGGGTTCATCTGTTTCCATTTGTAGGTGGGGTAGTTGAATGCGCTAGGGAGAATAATGAACTGCTGTTGTTTTTGTTTAGCAACAAAGTATGGTTTAAGGGGATGTGTCTGAGTGGGAACTTGACAAGGGGTGGGATGTGACCTTTAATGTGATGTCAGGTGTTATGTCAAATTCACTGGATTAAGAAATAGCAGGTTAGTAGAGCGCCCTTGGATGTGTCTGGATGGGCTTTGGAGGCATGACCTTGGGTACCACATACAACCCCATGCCTGTTTGTTCCTCTCTCACACTATTCCTCTGCTGTGTCCTGGCTGGCACATGAGTTAAACAGCTTTGCTCTGCCACATGTTTCTGCCGTGATATTTCTGCCTTAGAGACATCCCAGCGTGTACTGAGTCCCTTGAAAGCATGTGCCAAGTTAAACCTCCCCTCCTTAAAGTTGTGGGTGCTAGTGACAGGAAAGCAGGTGGAATACCTATGGGGTCTTGAAAGCCCAACCTGAAGGAATTCAGAACTGAGGCTGTAAATGCATGTGATCACCGCACAGTGAGAGCAAGACAGCATTGCGAAACCCAGAGTCCATCTCTGATGGTTTCAGTCCCAGATCCTCTCTCCTAGGCCCTATTCAGGGGAAGTGCTCCATTTTACTAAATTAAAAACAGAAAAGTGTCAGAGAAATGCCATTTCCTCTCAGCCACAGGAGACATCACAGAAGTAATTAAACTGGGTTTGGTGTCAGGCATATTCCTTTTATTGACAGTGACAATAATTCTGTAAATCAAAACCTGGAAGCATTTTCAGTGTTGTTAAAGTCCTAGAGATAAAAATCTACAGTTCCTAAAATTAAATCTCATGAAACGAAAATTGATCTATGGAATGCAGTATGAGAAGCTGATGCCGGCGTTGTGAATGCCACCTCCTCGGAAATGCATTGCCTACGAGCTAAAGGATGAAGACTGTAATTTTTTTAGCTGGGTCCCTGAAAGCTATAGTGATGAAAACCACTGGAGTACTTCTGTAGTAGCTCTCACACCATTTTTAACGTCAGTAGGAAAATCTTTTCCTACGATCCCAGTATTTCTTTTCCTAATGTTTTCTGTAGGTTTTGCTGGTGTTCATTTCCCTGTTAATCTTTCATCATTTAACTAAACATTTAAGTCTGCACAATCTTATTTGGAAAACACATCTCTACAGCATGATTTATTCCTCGTATGTTCTGGCGTCAACTTGCTCCCCACAGGCATGTTGAGAGACACACAGGTGTCATCACTGAGCACTCCCTGTGCCTTCCTTCAGAATTGCCAAGTCGGTCTCTGCTCAGGATTGTCCTTCCTCCTTCCATCTACTCTGCCTAAGGAGTGCAGCCCATGCAGTGACCCAACAAACAACCTCACCCAGAATAGGCCAATCTGGGGTTACCAGGCGATTTCCTCTTCTGAGGCCAAACATTACTATTAACTTGATACCTGTTTATGTGTGTCTGTCTGTATTTCAGCTTTATTTTTACATCCCATTCTCCTAGTTTTAAAATTATTTCTCACAATTTGGTCATAATATGTAGCCCATATTACATGCTTGACAGTATTTGAGGTTTGCTGTCTTGAAACTTTCATTAGTTATCTGATTGTGAGAGTGTGTGTGTTCATCCTTGCCCATCCCTACTGTTCTTTAAGAAAATATACATACATATCATATAACATTTGCCAGCAATAATTTATTAAGCTCTATCACATTACTATAGATGTATTTTTTCATTATCTTTATAGTGAAGTTAGAGTCTCATTTAGCTGGGAAGAATGTGCCTTCAAATATTAGCTTATACTTTTTTCTTTTTCACTGAATTCTTGTTTTATATATTATCACATTAAATTTGAGTAATGCAAGGACCTTTTGTCATTTCAGGAGAACTATTTTTGTTCACTTTCCTTTTTCCACATTAATTAGCTTATACCTGCAAGAATAATCACATCATTGTGAAATGCTATACTGCCTATTTGAGCTTTCTTTTATTTAAGTCTTAAAATTTTGCAAAATTGGAGTATTTTTCTGGCAATAACATAATATCCCTGGGAAAAATGATACTACTTCTCATGCCTTACTTAGTCCACCAGCATCCTTAAAGAATCTCTAAGTGCTCCCATTGAAAAAAGCTACAGAATGGACAAATCCCCACTAGGTGTTGTACGGATAATATCCAGAACATTCTTGGTGTTTTTCTATTCTGCTTTAGATATGCAAATTCCACATTTTTATTTACAACTGTACCAATATCAAGAGACTCACTTTGCCTAATGCCTTGGTACAGTATTTTTAATGAATATACCGGAAACTGGCTTAAAAAGATGACTATTTTCTCCCTGCCAGTATGCTTACTGGATAACGTGTCTGCTAAGTCAAAAATGACAGCATGAGAAAGAGAATGTGCTGAATTGTTAATGGTAATGAGAGAAAACTTTTAAAAATACATTTCAAGATTATTAGAATTTATCTGAAACAAAAAGAAGGCAGTTGAGTGAAGAGGTTGACCTTGTCAGTTCTTGAACAGTGATTCCTGGTTCACCACTGTCAATATAACCTATGAATTTGTTAGAACCACATTCTCAGGTCACATCTCTGATTCCTGAACCAGAAATTCTAGGAATGGGACCCAGAAATCTGCATATTCAGAACCTCTAATCACTCTGATCCGCCCTCGCGCTTGAGGACGATTAGAATAATTTCTAAAGACATTTTTCAGCTCAATGCATTCCAGGTAACAAAAGGCTTTGTCTAATAGAATCAAATAAATTATTTCTATGGATTTTTTATGTGTAAAACATCATACTTTTATTTATGAGGAGGTTTTAGTAAAATCTCAGCTATTTCATAGATGGTAATTTGAAAATAAAATACAAATTGTCATTCTGATTATCAGTCTCCCCAGCTGGAGGGCAATTCTGAGAATATATGAAAAGCTCCCACCCACACTAGTCATACTGTGAAAAATCTAGTTCAAGATGAAAATGTCCCTGCAGTATGCAAATGACCAAAACTAAGTATACGCCCTTATCTCTTTTGATTATTTGGAATAATACTCTGATAGTTTCTAAAGTTTGGGAAACAAAGTACTTGCTCTTGTCTGTAAACAAATTTTAATCTAGAAGAAACTTGAGTTTCTGGAACCTCTGTCAAAAATGCCATTCACATAAGACACATGTCCTTCATGTCATCCTTGTCCCTTGGCTAAAAAGCTCCCCACCTTTCCCTACCCTTAACATTTGTTAAATAAATGTGAGCCTGGACTTCTTAGCAATTTTACAGATATGATTAACCTGCTTATTAGCAAAACTCATATACTTGGGAAGAACTTCCTTTAGCTTTTCATCACACAAGAACCATATCTTGAAATGCACAGGGGACCTCTGTGTGACCTTCAGCAGTGATATTGGTTGGTTGGGTGGCCTCAGCTTCCTCATTAACAGGGAGGAGTTTGGTTTGCCTCGTTTAAGGTTTGTGGAACTATAAGGGTCTGTGATTCATTTTTACTATATTGTTTTTTTTCCCTTTTTCTTCACCTCTCAGACCTATTAATACTCAACTCAAGACTCTTTTAGGAGCAACCTACAGCTAGTCACACCACACTAACCTAGACGTACATTTGAACCAAAGACCTTTCTTGCCAAATCCTATAAAAAAGGACTTGGAAAAAGAAATCTGATTAATGGGTTGACTTTCTCTTTTTAAACGAAGCTTGAATTAATCTTGAAATATAACAGATATTTCTTTCTTTCATGTTTGTATAGCTATTTTTTATAGCTCATTTCGGATGTCTGTTTGCATCAACTTTGTTTCAGCTTGAAAAATTTTACAAGTGTAGGGGTCTTACCTATGTACTTGCCTAGCTAAATGGGAGGTGTAATTACATTTGTGCTGAAATAAATGGGTTAGGTTACTGAAGACTTCATATAATTATGGCTGTGTAATTGTTCACATAACCAGGGGTACAGCTGTTAACTGAACACCTATTCTGTGTTAGGTTTTTATATTAAAACTGTTTTTGCTTTTTGCATTATTTAATAATTGTGATACCATTTACACATGCTGTATCTAAATTGAAATACTGTGCCTCTTTCTTTCTTTGTCAAGGCAGTTTTTTATAGATGGATAGTTTCTCTCAAAAGACACAAAACTTAGGTAGTGTGCGTATTTCTAAATGGTATCAGCAATGTTCACAAGTTACGTTTTCTAGTGCTCCAACTTGGGGTTAATTCACCTTGACCCAGAAATTGGGAATGGAGCCCCTCAGCATGGCTTTACGTCAGGGTAACACACTGAGGTTATCAGAACTTGGGGTTTCTCCCTGCTTCCTCAAGAACAAAAGTGACAATGAGTCAAACTGGATTATTTCCTTCACAAAACCTAAATGATAACACTTTTTTTTTTCTCTGGTACTAGGAATTGAACTCACAACCTTGTGCTTGCCAAGCAGGTGTTGTGCCGCTGAGCTTAATCCCCAGCCCCAGCAATTGTAGGTTTCTTCAGTAAGAAATTATGAAAATGAGAAAGAACTGACTCAGAGCAGGTTTAATCTTGTGTCTCCTTCTAACTTGTTCATCTGCTGGCTCTTGCTCTGTACCTGTACACACCTAATGGCACTTCACAAAGCCTGAATCTTCAAAAAAACAAACCCTACTGTACCGTCGGGGAACAATGAGGCCTTAAAGGGATAGGTTTGGTGAGGTAGAACCCAGAATTTTCCAAATGACTGGGGAAAGCACATATGCTCAGTATTTAAGAAAATACAGATGTTTGATAAAGAAAAACATCATTAAATTATAAGCATGTAATTCTCTCTACTCAGCAAGTTTCCTGTTGTTTATTAAAGCAGATTTTCAGTGTACAGTTTTAGAGTCTAGGGGAAACTAATCTTTGTCAGTGAGACTAGCCTTTCATGGGCTCAGTGTTCTGCCTGAATTTCTACACCTGCACAGGTAGTTTGCTGGTACTGGGCACTACGATGATTACTTTGGTGAATTCTTGTTTCTCCAGACCGTGTCTGTGACTGAATGCCTCTGCCTACGGCCTGAAACCCTGCTGGAGGGAAGTGGGGCCGAGCACGAGGGCAGCATTCCACCGGCCAAGGGTCACTTGTGAGGACAGAGAAAAGGCTGCACCTGGGGCTGTCCTGTGGGTTAGGAACATACGCCTGCACTGCAAATTGCCTGTAGCTGTGATTACTATTAATTGTGCAGTTGCTATGTTCAAAACACAGAAAGAGGGCGAAATGATCGGGTCCCAGCCCCCAAAAGCGTTTTCATTTTGGTTAGGAAAGTAGTGTCCAAGGCCCAGGATGCCAGGGAACTTTGTCTGTTTTGTTCCGTGTCCTGTCTGTCACAAGTGTTTACAACCATGAGTGGTGCTTAGAATGAACTAAATAAGTGTTTGAGGGGTGAACTGAATACTCCGTTTATCAGAGAACTAGCAATTTCAAAGCTGTGTAATATGACACAAGCAACCGCTTTGTGTATGTTCAGAAGAGAGGAAAAGCACGATGGTGGGTAGAGCTGAGTGGAAACGGTCACGGGGAGGTGGACCTTCTCTGTAGAGAGAAGCGGCGAGGACGCTCCAGCCCGAGGAGGTGGCATCAGCAAAGGCAAATCTGCAGACAATGTGTGCGCAGACCCTAAACATTACCGAGAGCCTCTACGAGGCCTGATGCCCAGCCGTGCTGTGTGTGTGGAGGTCAGCAAGGGAGGTTGTGGGAGCAGCCGAAAGCACAGAGCTTCACTGCTCTCTGACCACTACCCAGTGTGCACTTGGGTGGCCACGGCCCGGTCACCCAATGTCTCTGAGACGCAGCTTCTTTACCTGTAAAAAGGGAGCTGCATTAGAGATTGTGTGTGGTTTTTTCTTTTGCCTTTTTGAGACAGGTTTTCACTCTGCAGTTCAGGCTGGCCTTGAACTCACTTTGTAGCCCAGGTGGGTCTCAAACTCACAGTGATCCTCCTGCCTCAGCCTCCCGAGTGCTGGGCTCACAGGTATGCACCAGCACGCCTGGCTGTGGTGTTGTTTTGCGGGTTAGAATATTGTACAGGGTCCTACTATACCCCACACTGGAAGGCATGCCACAGTCGGTATCCATGGAGATGCTGCTTTTGGCTTTCCTTCCAAGAAGCTCTTGGACAAGAAGAAGTGGCTGATATGTGTGTAGATCTTCATGGAATCATTTAAAAAGTGTTTTAATGCCTTGCTTTCCAAAATGTGGTCTGGGGGCCATCAGAGATGCTCTTGCTCTAAACGCCACCCCTGAACATCTGCTGACTGCACCATGCGCTTTATAAAATCCCACGTGATTCGTGTGCACACGACAGAGTGAGAAGCACCTCCATCACACCAGCGTGTGAGAAAGGGAAGCAGAGATGACCTGAGGAAGTGAAGTGACACTTTCCTCGACAGCAGTGCCTGGAGGAATTCGGGTGACAGATTACACTGGGTTGACTTGTTCAGGACATCTGAATTCCTGATCCAACAACACACTCCCTGCTGACTCACCTTCTTCATTTCTCCATTCTTCTCTCTTCCACCTCTGGCATCTCCAGTGGCCTAGCAAACAAAGAGCACACCAAGGGGGCAGTTCTAGCCAAGCAAGGGACAATTCCCAACTCCTCCTGCTGCCGTGCACCAGAGAAAATCAACTGTAAACTAAGACGGAGTTTGCCATAAGCGATCTGGATTTACCAGGCTTCTCCTAAGGCCCTGGCATTCCATCACGTGGTCAGGCTTAACCAGAGTGTCTTGGCTGACTCTGCTCCTTTCTAGGTCAATAATAGTGGATAATGCAGGAGGCAGTCATTTGGTGCTCAGAGAAAACAAATACCCAGCGTTTCATGGGCTGTCCCCGAAGGCCCCTTTGGTCTAACACTCCTTCTCTTTTGAATGTTAGAATTGCTCTTATTTTCTGTGGAGCACGTGGTCCTGTTCCTTGAGCTGGCAGGTGGCTTCAGTCCTGTAATTATGATCTTGATTGTCGACTGCCAAAGCACAAAAGATACCCGTAGTAATCCACTCTGGTGCTCTGCAGTGAATTGGTGCATATGCTTTTTGGTGTATCCATGCACATAAATCTCACAGTAGCAATAAAATTATTAGGGTAGTAAAATATATGCATTTTAATTTTCGTAAAAAGTGTCATAAAATTCAATTAAGTACACCTTCCCAAATAGCAGTTCACTCTGGGAAGGTGGGGGTTTTTCCTAATCTGAAATTACATGCTTCTTTCACTTTTCATAGTGACCTCAGTTCACGCTTTAATCATCACCCCTGCTCAGCCTCTTGTAGTCTTATCTTCTCCCAGGCTGCCTTTGTTTGCCCTATCTTTCTACAAGTTTTCTTCTGCTTTTTGTGCTTGTGTCTTTGTAGAGCCACTTCCAGTAGTGTGGGGTGGGGCTTCTCCTCCTCGCTAATCCTTAATTGAAGGAAGAAAGGGAGATGGATATTCCAGGTAGTCCCCACAAATTTAAGCATTATAATTACCCAGGAATTGAGAGAAATGTCCTTTAGTGCTGCACCCACAACTAATGAGAAAAAAAAGAGAAGAGTTTTATTTCTTAGGTTGCAAGGGAATCTGCAAACCCCTACTTTGCTAATCCATAAAAGTGAACATTCCTCCCATATTTTTAGATTGTTCACCTTCCCCTCAAAAGTAGTTTAATAGCACAGAGTAGAGAAAGGTCTCCTGGTGTTCAGATTTTATTACTTTTCCTGACTAAAGTGCAGTACATTTCCGAGCATAATTACACCCTCGTTGTCACAATAAATGAACACAGTATATTTTACGACACACTTTACTTGCTTATTATCATGTTTGTTCACACATCTCTCAGATTTAATAACCCATGGGGGGCTCCCAGCATCATTGGTGAATGGAAATTAGTGGAGTTTCCTATTTCATTGGTGGTAGGCTTTTTATTTTAATTGTAAAAAGCCATAAGCGAGATAGATAGTATATTTAGGAAACTCCTGAACTATCCGTAGCAATATACTGTTCTGCACACTGTGACTTCTCTAAATCTCACTAATAATCTCCCCCCACACACTATGATGGATATTAGCCTTGTGCATTTTTAATTGAGACCAAGTGATATTTGTCATTATTCTTAAAAATAAAAGTAACACACATCCCCCATATAAACAGAGTTCTCTTTTGAGGCGCATTTTTATATTTGACTTCAGGTCAACTTTTTCTAGGACACGGTTTCCTTCTAAATTTATGGTAAGACTAGGGAAAAGCATCAGAATTTCTGGGTAGTTTTATTAGATTTTCATCAAAATAAAAGCATATATCCCTGTTACCATGGACACTTGAGGGACTATTTATTCTGATAAGTTGTTTTCTTTGACTTTAATCATTTACTCCTTTTGTGTCCCGAGAGTCGAATGGCAGAAGCTCCTGTCTGCACTTGTTCGCAGCGTGTGCAGACTCAGGGACCTCCTCTGCCTGAAAAACTAAACATCTTTTCAGCTGCCTTCTTTGCAGGTAGTCCCAAGTGTTTAGCAAAATGTATAGAACTTACTTTCCTTTCAAAGACTCTTTATCATCCCTAGAGTTTTTGGTTTGTTTATTTTGTTTTTCGGCATCTGAGGTATAAAGGGCCGCCCAGGTGGGCTTCCTGCGGCAGCACATGAATGAAGGATTTACAGACACGAAAGAGAAGAGGACTTGGTGGCGTAGGAGGCGGTGGCTTGCGGTGAGAAGCCCTGCCTCCGCGGCACCGGCTGGAGCACGTGATGAGCACGTGCCCCCCGACGCCGACTATCGTGGCGGCACATTGAAGCCACGGAGGCCACGGTGAGGGGAGGAGGCGCCCATCTAGGCACAGTATTACACGAGCGTGCAAAACTCAGTGGTCACGATAGGTTGTGTTTCAGTATATTTGAAAAAATCGGAACAGTGCAGAAAAAACTTCTAAACAAATACCACAAGTTCAAATAAAGACCTCATCAATGTTACTGAGTTTTTCACTTGTCCTAGGGTTACATTTCGGTCAGCACACTGCTGTTACGGATCCCGAGTTTATTTAAATTCTTCATATTTCATTCATCATAAGCACGCTCTCATTTTATATTTTATTTTTTGGTGCTGAGGATTGAGCCCAGGGCTTGACGCGTACAAAGCCTACGCCATACTGTGGCGCTACACAAGCAGAACCCAAATTTTCCCTTTAAAAATGTTAATTTTTAATTTTAAGCTGTTGCTTTAAAGTATAATTTACCCTGGTTCACTGATTCTGGGCAACCCCTTAGAAGTTCCTCTTGTGGTAATGAGTGTCTCATCACAGTTCCGGCGAATTACCCACTTTAATAAGGCGCGGCAGCCACGCGCAGGCGCATTAGTAGCAAAGAGGCAGCGTCTGTCCTTATCATCAGCCCGTAAGTCCTGCGACTCCACGGTAGCGCTGTAAATCAGAAGACAAATAATATTTAGTGTGTGACACTGTTATGGGTGTTGTGGGTGCCATAATTTACTGAAGGGGCTCAGCTTCCAACAGGCTAATCATAGCCAGGGAGGCAACTGCATCCTCTTGCACTTCAGAAAATTAAAGTAAGGCAGTTCTGTCCCATGCTGTTTTCTATGAGAGCTTATTACTTTTATGTATATTTATTTTTTGTGTGACAGAAATTAAGGTACCCCACAGCTAACATTAAATGCCTTTTACTACACTTTCAGCTGTTTAAGACCCAGGATTTTTATCAGGGAAGGGAGAAGAGATTCACGCACATGGTTGATTGTGTTGTCACTGGACAGAGATTTATGAAGCACACTTAAAGCTGCAGCAGTGATGGAAGAGGAAGAGTGGGGGAAGGAGAGGAGGAAGTGGAGGAGTTGGAGGAGGAGGAAGAGGGGGAGGAGGGGGAGGAAGGGACAGAGGCGGAGGGCAAAGGGAAGGAGGAGGGAGTGGGAGGATGGTCTTTGATGAACACCTTGAAGGGCAGTGTTTTCTCTCAAAAGCAGCTGGTCCAAAAAACCAAACTCCAAAATTTATGCATGAATTCTACATTTTATGCCTTAGGCACATTTTTGTAATTAAGCAGTCAAGTAACATATATTTTCCAATTTCCAAATAACGAACCATAATAGATAGGAGGCACTAACAAAGACAAGCAGAGCAGAGCACTGCTATTCTAAAAGCTCTCCGACTGGTCCGTTACAGAACCAAAAGCTGAAACTCAGGCCCGAGATCACCTCTTGATCTAGAGAACTGCTTTACAGGTTTGCAATCGAGGGTCCTGGAAGCTTGATTTCCAGCGAAGTTCCCGCTCCTGTCTGTAACGTGGCGTTACCCATTCACCAAGGGTGCCCGTTCCTGCGGCCAGCAGACGGCTCCACAGCATCAGCTACTTCTCAGCTCGGACAAACCCACAGTGACCCCCTCGGTGCTCCACACTTTTCATCCAAGCAAGGGCCATTCACGAAGACAGACAGAAGCCAGCAAAAGAGAACTCTCCCACAGGCCTGCCGTCTCCATTTTCTCCCCTTATGCTATGCTTGGAAATATTTTTACTCTTTTATTCTGGTTATCCTCTCAAGTATCGAAGGACCCGGTCTTTTGGTTACCATCTCTCTTCCTTTGAATATTCAACATTGTGCATTGGTCTGTGTAATCTTAAAAGAGGGATGATTTCTCTGGAGCTGACACCTGCTCTTTGTAGTATGTCTTGACTCCAGCTCTATGGATGTTTCAATTGTAAGCATAACCTAACGTCAATCACTCACCCACGCCCACTTCTCAGCCTTCTCAGGGATGGCTCTGTTGGAAGCGTTCCACCAAAACTGCTCTTTCCAAGAGCACCAGTGATCTTCATGTTGTCAAATTCATTAAATATTTGTCAGTTATCATTGTAATCTCTCATCATAGTTTGAGGAATCTGTGCTAGAAGAATTGTGCAACCAAGAAGCCACACATACCTGATCTCCTGTTCTCTCTGTCGCATCCTTCCCAGGTGTCTCAGTGACTTCTGCTTCCCTACCTGTCTTCTAAATGTAGCGGTTACTCAGGACTTGATCCAGGGATTTTCTCCATGTACTAGCTTTAGCTAAGTAAACTCCTCCCTTCCTCTGCCCTTCAATATGGTGTTTATGCCAAACCTCTGATATTTCTCTCATCATATTAAGAGTTTCGCATGCAAAACTGTATTTAACATTTGGATATCTCACAGGTATCTTACCTTTAACATGTTCTAAACGTAGCTTTGGTATGTGTCTCCCTAGTTCCTTACATTTCCTTCTCCTTGTACTTTTATTACAGTAAATTTTACCTTAATTTAGCTGGCGGTATGGTCTGTATAACTTGAGACTTCAGTGGTAGCTGTGTTTGGATAAAGTGTTTCAATATAGGAAAAATAAAGATAGATTACAAAATGATTCTTCCTTTAGTATGTCATTTAAAGCATGAGTCTCATAATAGTTTTGATATACAGGCCTTAGTAACAATAATTACAGAGTACATAGGACCTACTGTGGACTACCTATGATGCTAATATAGTGAATATTATAAGGATAATAGAGCTATTATCCTTCCAAAGGCTAACACCAAGGTGCATAGAGTTCAAGTAAATTGTCCATGATCAAAGAACAGTTAAATGGCAGAGCTGAAATTTGAATGTGGTTCTTGGGCCCACGTTCATAACAATTTATTTCATAACTGTTCTGTGCTATCTTACCACATCGGTGGTCTCACTACAGCAGCAAGTCCATGTAACACTAAGCCAGTGCGTTGAAGGCTGAGTAAAGAAGCTCAATCAGAAAAAGTTGCTAGGTAATGCTGCAGGAAGTCTATAAAACGTAACAGTGCTTAGCCAGGGCTGATCTTTCTTGTATCATTTTATGACTTTTCTTAAGTTCTTTGGCAACACAGGCTTGAGTAGTGGGTCATCCGTCCTCTGAGCAGAAAAGCACCTGATCAGATCCTGAAGGATGATTGCTTTTCTGCATGAGTTTCAGAAATCCACAAGAACATTTTCATTATTTCAATATTCTAAGACCCAAATAATATGAAGCTGTTTTGTGTCTGCATGACATCTTCTCTTTCTTCTTCCTACAACTGTACTGATAATAATTGATTTTTAAAATAAAAAAGTCCAGAACAAGTTGTACAGACAATTTGTTGTTTCCAGGGAGTGGGAGTTTTGGACAAAATGCACAAACCCATTCTTTTTCTATTACTCTTGGAAAACACATGCTGTGTTTCTATCTTTCCCACCTACTGCTAGAAAAAACAAATGCCATTTATCCCAATTAAAGTGACACTGGAGAGTTTTCATGTTGCAATACAGTAAATACTGTTAAGTATTTTAATCATAAAATTGCGAATATTTTTCATTTTTAAGAGATGTAAGAAATACATCTCTACTAATTCATGCCAGAATCCTTCTTTTAATGTAAATCGATTAGAAAAAAGAATGAAGAATAGGTGGAACCGGAAGGGAAAGAGAACTGACGTGGCCATTAATACAGAATTGCAGAGTTAGTCTCTGATTTGAGGGCCATCAAGACAGGCAGCTACCATTAAGAAAAACTACTTTGCTTGCACTAGAGTGCTTATCATTCTTTAAGTTTCCTAGATTTTTAAAGTAATATGTAACTTGTGCTGTTACGATGAAAACTGAAGTAGGAGTTCTCTAGAAGTAAAGGTGACACACACAGAAGAATTAGAGATGTGAAAATTTGATGGCTTTCTCTGTGCTTGAATTGCTTAAAAACTATGTGAATGCACCTATTAAAAAAACTCAAATAAATCAGAGCCTATCCCTAACGAAGATTCAGAGTGAAAGAGAAGTGCACTGAATGAGTTATTATTATTTTCCCTATTCCACAGTGAATGGACTTTAGCTTTCTTACATCAAAGACAAATGAAATAATTTTTGAACAGATATACAAGGATTGTATAAACTTAGCTATAAAGATCTTTATAGGTTGAACATTGTCTTCACATGCTTTCCTAAACCAAAAATACAAGGACAATGGGCATAATAACTCTTACAGGAAGTAGATTGTTGTTTATGATAATACCATGTCACATGGTGGGGCAGGGAGGCAGTGTTACCCCAGGAGGACAGAGGGGCAAGTGTCCTTTCCTCACATGGCTCTTCAATCAGGCCCTTCCTGGCCACCTCATCTAAAATTACCCATCACCCACCAGATAACTCCCTGTCTTCCTTTCCTGTACTATTTCACCCTTTCAACTTCATTAACATCTATCCGACTGGTTTAGTATGTATCATATTTATTAACTGTCTGCATTCCATAAGGGGAGGGATATAGTCCATTTCATTTGTTCTTGTATCTTTTGGGAGAACTTTTTTTAAAGTAGTCACAAAATTCTCATGAGTAGTTCCAGAAAACCAGGTCCACCGGGGTTGGAACTGTAAGCGCGTGCATGAACTTTCAACTTCCTGTCTGCAGGCTGAAGCCTAGCAGTGAGCGTCTTCTTGGAGATTCTAGGCCCCATGTCACGTGGTCTCCGACTTGCTCTTCTCCCTTCTGCCTCTCCACCTCTAGGGAGCGCTCTCCTTAAATGCACCACCCATCACCCAGTCCTTGCTCCCTTCCGCTGCTGCATTAAGGTCCTCACCTGGTCCGACTCGCTGCCCTCCTTCTAACGGAACAGATCCCTGGTCATTTTTCAGGATGATCTCATCGAAGTGTCCCTTCCTTCATTAATCCTCCCCTTACCTTTCTCCTTGTGATTGATCCGCTGTGGGTTTCGAAATCTTTGGACACAAATCTGAGCTCTTCTCACTTACTAGCGATGAAACCTTTTAAAGTGCTTCATCTCATATTTTAAATCTGCAAATTTGTGGTAATTCCTAACCTATGGTATTGTGTCTGTTGTGGAAAAGGCCTAGCACATACGAAATTTCAATGATCAGTGTTTGCACTGATAGCATATGATTGTTCAGTAGAATGTGTCATAATGTAATAATTTTGAATATAGCCATGCTTATATAGAATTTACTAGAAATGAAGATTAGAAATCAGGCTTTTCTGCACCTTCTAGTATCGAGCTTTGCCTCTGTGAGAGCTATAAAAGCATTTATAATTGCATTTGACATTTATTCTTATGTTCATAAACTCTTCAATTCATTAGTCTGTTTTTCCCAAGTAAGTGTTGAGATTCCTTGAAGCAAGGATCATGTGTTGTATCTCTTTCTGTTCCAGAACTTAGTGCTTTTCTGGCTACCCAGTGCCTACTATATGTGACGATTTTTCAGGGGTAGCCAGAGAGATTCAGAGGCAAAATATCTACCAATCGTAATACCCAGTGCCCAGGCTGGACTGCACTCGATCGCTTGTTTTCAAGTTGTTAGCATCATCATCACCATCATCGTCACTTTGTTTGGTCTTACTTTTTGGCAGCATGCAGTCGGCTTTTTCAAGCTGGCCATGACAACCTAGAGCATCCCCTACCGACTGTGAGGTGTTATTTTGTATACAGGTGTGGCCCTGCAGTGACAATGCACTTTAAGTATCTGTGACACTTTTCCATGGTGACAATGGAAGTAATAAAGTCTGTTCTAAGCAGTCACTATGTGGAATTCAACAGAATATATTGTGACCATAGAGGAAGTCATGTATTTTAGAAAATATTTTCTAGATGTGTCCTTAATGCTATTTTTCTTTTTTCTGTACTTAGGTGTTTTAGAAAATATATACCAAAACTACTGAGAATAGAAATTAGACCCTTGCTCTGATGATTAATAAAATACTTAGTAACATTTTTATTCATCATTAATTCTGAGGATCAATTTCTAATACACATTTCAGAATTTTTTTCCTGCCATGCTCTGAAGAATAAAAAAAGCAATGTGTGACCTCAATGAAACACAGCACCTGCCCAAACACACTCAATGTGAGAAAAATCACACTTGCCAGATTGTGCTGATCATTTCTGAGTTGACACAATGAAGCGACATCTGTGCCTGGTAGTAGCCTGCCATTTTCCGTCAGTATCTCTGAGTCAGTTCAGGAAAAGGTCCATCTTCCCCAACTCCAGCGGAGTCAGAAGGTTTTCCCCAGGTCTATTCCTGGACAGACGGGGAGCAAAGGCTCACTGCATGACATTTTGGTGTAGCTGTCTGTAGTGAATCATGTGAAGTAAATCCCACCCCTATTTTTCTCTATCTCGGGCTGCATATCCACGGGCAACCGAAGCAGACTAAGACACAAGTCCCAGAGCTCTTCTGCATAGACTCCATTAACTTCTAGCCATGCCCTGGGAAAATCCTCTAACTCTAAAGGGATAAGCCCTGTGGGGGTTGAAGGAGATGCCACAGGCGGCCCAGTGTAAGTGATAATTTAGCTTATGGGGTGCTGTTGCTTGGTTGCACTATTCATCCAAAACCAGCTTTTCTTTTGTTTGATTAGAACAGTTATTATTTTGATGATTGCTACAGAATGAACCTCCTGAAATGAATTTTAATGGATGTTGGGAGCTTCCCTTCCAGAGGATGCAAAATATTTCATCCAAATTTTATCTGTGTCTTCTTGGGACCAAAGTTTGTAACCAAGAGAGCATTGAATTAGGAAAGTAGTTTTTTTTTAATCTTTTCACATGGAAAGTACACATACATGGCTCCCTGCACCATTAAGTAGAGCGTTTAAACTCTCTGGCATAATGATTTCGAAACCAAAGGCAGATCTTCGGTCCTATGTCTTCCTTGCTGCTGGCACCTGTCTCCTCAGCTCCTCTCTCCCAAGACCCGGCCTAGAGACACAGTGCACACAGGAGTACGCGGTACCTCTTCAGCTGCTCACTGACACTGAATCACTTTCACAAAAGCAGGACTTTTCATTGACGGATAAAAGCTAAGGCCTTATGTAACAATAACACCGGGACTTACAACAGCAGTGTTTGAAACATACATGACCACTGATCCCTCCGGGATACGCATCCCCCAGGGGAAAGGCTCGTGCAGACTGGTGGTGGGGAGGGTGGGCAGAGGAGAAAGAATTAGTGCAGAGAGGGCACGTTGACACAAAAGGTTTGCTTGGCAAGTGGAA
Organism: Chinchilla lanigera; assembly: GCF_000276665.1. NCBI lineage: Eukaryota > Metazoa > Chordata > Mammalia > Rodentia > Chinchillidae > Chinchilla > Chinchilla lanigera. The sequence continues at coordinate 16,707,883 of NW_004955441.1, read as the reverse complement.
GGTGTAAGTCAGCGGTAAAGTAAGTGCTTACCATGCAGAAGGCCTTGGGTCCTTATCCCCAGCATCACAAGGGTCATAAATAAATAAATAAATAGGACTTTTGTGAAGTACGTTGAAAATTTCCGAGTGCTGATGTGAGCAGATCTAGCGTGTATTTGTACTGCTTACTCGCGTTTTTAGCGAAGATTGCTTTAAGCAGGCTCTTCTGTAATAAGTAATTCTGTGAAAATGGAACAAGTTTTTATATCTCTGTAAGAGTGTGCAAGTTGGTACCCATTTGTGGCTTCCTAAGAGTGGATTTGGAAAATGAAAATCTCTCTAACAGCACACTGTTGAGAAATTTTTGCCACGGGTATCCTGCCTGCTGTGAGTAGTTTGACTAATAGAGAGGCTGTGATTTGAATACTGCAGAAGTAATTATGATTTTTATTAGGAGATAAATTACTTGGGGAGACAAAATAATCGAGTATAAATTTTCTTCATCCTAGTTTTGAGATACGCTTGGGAATCTCCAGACATCTCAAAGGGAGTCACAAGTGTCCCCAAGCAAAATTAATTTTACTCTGTCCTACTTTTTAAAATATATAGTGCATGGCACTATTAAAAGAAACAGAATCCCTTGAAGTCAGGATAGGATGGAGTTTGCTGAAAAATGGAAAGAACACATCATTCTTTCCTGCACTTATCTTGTTATGGTGAAAATTCTTACTTTCAAATAAAAGTCATATCTGTCCTAAAACCCATCTAGGATAAAATAAAAAAAAACACAGTATTTTAGAGCATATGCTGTAGAACTAAAAAAATTTGTACTAATATACACTTATTTTCAAAGCAGTAAATCTTGTTCAACACTTTCATATTCAATAGCAGTAAAAGGGTAAGAGCAATAAAATAAAAGTTAGGAAAAATAAGTCTGAGTCTACAGTGCTTTCTCCAGTATTTTTTCTTTTTCTTTTTATCTTGGATACGACATGTTCTGAGTGTGAGTTCCTCATCTGTAACGCAAAGGAGTTTCATTATATGACCTTTAAGCTCTCCTACTTTTCTAAAATTCTGTGATTCGAGCAAGAAAAATCAACTTTTAGGTCATAAGTTAAAATCCTTGATGAATCGAAGAAAAGTTTCAAAATTTCCCCCATTTCTGTACACATCTTCCCATAGCACTGAGTGTTTTCATCTATATGATTACACTTGTTCACCATCCCATATGTGAAGCAGCCACAGTAGAAGTTTCTCTCTATTTTTTTTTCCGTGACTTGTTAAAGTGATGATACAAGAGCATAGCTAGTGAATTGCGGACATGGAGCTCCAACCCACTTCTACTCACTCTGACTCAGGTACCCAGCACCCAGCACCTTCTCCTGGACTTCACAATCTTGTATCTTGCTCTTTGTGAAATGTCCAGTGTTCCAGACTGTTTCCATTTTGTGCACTATAACCCCGTAAACATAAGTATTTTAATATGTGATTTGCATTTCGAAAAAAATAGGTGCTTACATTTCTGAAGTGTAATTTGTGCCCCATGATTTTCGTTGAGTTTTGACAGCAGATAGTTTAATCTTGGTAAATACAATACTGTATCCTGACACAGATATAAATATGTGGGCAAACTGGGTTGGCAAACTTCTCAGCAGTTTTAATGTGTTTCCATTTCTGGAAAGACAAGTCGGAACTACAGGAAAACTAAAAAACGTAGTCACAGGGAAATGGCTCTGAACGGTGCTGCACAGGCCGGCAGACAGCGCAGTTCAAGACACACAGGCAGGTGACACAGATTCCGTTCCGTAATTTCAAGATTCATGACCTGAATGAAGAATTTTTTTAAAAAAGCGCTCTGATTAACTGAAAAGATAATTTCAGCTAAGAATGAGGCCTTAGTGACGCCCTTTCCATTCGGTGCTCTTCCTCTCAGTCAAGTCTGGCATCAGCGTGTAGGAGCATGCCATTTCTGACTCAGGAGGCATCACTTTTGCACAGAGTAGCTCACTGCTGTTCTCTAAGGGGGCCTGATTCAAGCTTGGGAAGCACTCTGGTAAGTGGCAGCAGCTTGCTCATCTTCATAGAACATCGTGCGAGGACAGAGGTCTGACTGCTAGAAAAAGCAGGACACAGACAGCTTGGACCCTGGAAGCAAAGAGTGAGCAGGAGGTGTGGCAGTCTTGACAATGAAAGTCGAAACCGAAGTGAAACGTAAACATCACCAGGGAAGTGAGAGAGCAGCTTGTTGAGTCGCTGCTTCAATTAACAGGAGTTTTGTGGCCAAGAGAAAAAAGCAAATCTCTACCATCTGCTTATTTCTGGACCTGCCGCGGTATCAGGCACCTGACCTCTGTAACCTGTTTTCCCCTCCTTCCCTCCTTTGTCTCCTCCTGCCTTCCCTCCCTCCCCTCCCCTCCCAGCCCCCCCTTCCCCTTTCTCCCCCTCCCTGCCTTCTTTTCTTCTTTCTTGATCTGGGTGGTGCACAGTTCCCCTAGGTTTTTGCTGCCTGTAACTCTAGCAAAAAATTGGAAAGGAACTCACTCTTCGCCCCCTTTCCTGCGAACTCCCTGTCTTTACCCAGCTTTTGCTCATGTACGGAGTCAGTGAGCAGATACTAGGCGGGTGCTGTGTGTTTAATGATGAGGAGATACATAGTTCCTTCCACCAAAATGTCTTCTACCAAAGAGCTTCCAGAGACATAATCAAATGAAACACTATGTGATAGTGCAAAGTAATAAGACCAGATGGCATAGCGGAGCACAGAACATACATGCAACATAAATGTACATTTGAATGTGTACTTACACACTTAAATTTCAGTAAATATTTGGCTATAGAATCAGTTATATAACTGAAAATAATAGAAGGCCCAACAAAAAGAAACTTTAATGGATTTCCTTTAACCCTGATAACATGTCTAGAAGTTAAAGTCAGTATGACTGATTGACTCAGGGATGAAAATGAATATCAGAGAGCTAGTATCATTCTGTCCTCTCAGTAAGGTTTGTGTATGTACCTGTGTCCTAGTTGTTCAAGGTCACAGAAGGCCTTCCGGCAGAGAGGGACATCTTTGCCCATTCATCAGTACTAGTTACAGGCAAATCCTTCTTCTGGTTCCTTTGTCAACCATAACCCAGCCAGTGGAGACACAGGATGAGAGAATACCTGGCCTCTGCTGGCCAGAGCAGGAGGAAGCAGAGCTGTTCTGTGGGCAACTAGCAGAGCCTGTCTCAAAAGACACTCCTTACAGAGAATACGAGCAGGCCGCAGAGATTTCATAAAGTGACAAGTATTGGGCAAGACAGAATAGAAAATAGCATGCAAGGAACAGTGGGTTGGAAAGAGGAGACTGAGACCTGTTTGTGCAGTAAAAACCCAGGTTTAAACAAAGGGAAAGAATTCCAATCAGTACGAGGGAGAGGAGCAATGAGCAGTCCCGCCGGCTTCATGCGTTTCATCCGGCCACCGGCTGGCAAACATACCTGAGGGACAAGCAAGGAAGCGCGGGCTTGACTTCATAGGCAGTGAGCCCTCACAGGAGGCGTCAGACAAGAGGAGGGGCAGGGTGGGAACTTGAATAGAAGCGTGCCGGATCATTTCACAGTTATAAATGCATGAGTGAGCTGGGTTAGCCAGTGCTGCTTTGTTAAGATTAGCAATGATAAAAGGCTGGAAAGGTAAGGCAGAAAAGAATGAAGTTAAAATATAAATCGTGTCTAATTCAAGCAAGAGGTGGTTATTTTCTGAACTAAACTAATGGCACAGAGAATGGATACGGAAGCACTGATGGGGGAAGGCAGGGCGAGATACGAAGTGAAAGGGGCAGGGGAGTGTGCACAGGTGCGGCTGTGGGAGGACCCTGCAGTGAGCTGGAATACTGGCTCCGCTGATTACTAGCTAATGTCAGGCAATACTTTAGGCAAGTTATTTAAGATAAGCATCAGATTCCGCCTGCCTCCTTTAGAGGCTAGAGTTACACACAATGACGCCTGTGAAAGCACCTGGCATGTTGCCCATATACAGTAAGATCCAACAACTGCTATTTCTTGCCTCCCTACAGAAAAGTGATGGGAAGTGTGCACAATTGAAGGCGGAGGTCATCAAATTTCAATGTAAAGGGCTGGTTAGTAAATACTTTCAGTTCCGTGGGTCAGAGAGTCTGTAGCTTCTACTCAACACTGCCATGTTAGTGTTCAATTAGCTGTGGATGCCACATAATTGAGTGAGTGTGACTTCTTTCCAGTAACACTTTGTGAGCAATTAAATTTAAAATTCATACTTTCTCATGGCAGGAGATATCGTCTTTTGATTTTTTACAAGTGAAATATTTTTCAGTGTTAGCCTGTCAACAGGCTAGACTTGGCCTGTGGAATGTAGATCAATTCTAAATACTGCCCAACTTTAGGGAATATAATGGTGCTAAATATCAAGTAAAAATGAGCAACACAGAACTAGCAGAAGAGTCAAAGTAAAATGAAAAGGTAGACTGGATTGGGAAAAACAAGACGCCCCATGGCAGTTATGATGGGGTAGGTAGGGTGAGTAGAGGGAAGCACAGAGAACTGTTTATTTGCATTGAGTGCAGCAATCGGGAGTAGACAAAGATTGAGGATGCAACAAAGGAGAAGAAGACAGGAACAGACTGGAGGAAAAGTAGAGGTGTTCACCTCAATGTCATAATTTTGGAATGTGCGCGTGAGTCTTTGTCGACAGGAGACGGTGGAGGGATAGAGAGGAACTGACATGGGCAGTGCTGGGTGCATCACCGGCCCTCATTGCACGTGGCCTTGAACTCTGTATGGAGGCATTGTCATGACCTTTGAGTTCTTCTGAGCATGGAGGAGAGTGGCTAAGCCCTGAATGTGGAGATCATTTAGAGTGGCTGATGCCCGAATTTCAAATGAAAAAACTCCAAGTTGTCCAAATGAGTGAGGGTCCTGCTAGGAACCGGAAACCCTGACTTTTAGTAGATGGCATCCCAGAGACTGTGATATTTGTCAGCAGTGTGTGGAAGATCATCCCAGTATAGAGAAAGGAAGACTGGGAATTCATATATGTGACCACAGGGAACCAGACAGGTTTCTTCGCTGAAGTTTTTCTCTTCACAGTCACCTAGACATTTAGAACAGTATACAGGGCTGTTCTGCCCAGGGCTGTAGCTACAGATATTAGCTATGTGTGACACGGTACCACTGTGCTACAGTGTGCTCGTTAAACGTGAGATAATTGAAATGAAATAAAAACGTAAAACCAGCCCCTCGGTTACACTAGCCGCATTTCAAGTGCGCAGTAATGACACGTGGCCGAAGACTATCGTGTTGGGTTGGTTGTGTTGCTCAGATGAGAACGTTATTCACCCTCATGGAAGATTGTGTTGAGGAGTGTTGAAATCCTGTGCGGGGTGCCTCACTGTCACTTCTCACCTGCCCCCAGATCGCCACGGTTAAAGATAACGAGGCTGATGTTAAACATTTGCGCACGGTTCCCACCTCCACAGCCTGAACCCTTAGACAAAGAGCGTGGAAGTGAACCCGTGGCTCACCGCAGGGGAAGCTCTCCATCGCGGCAGATAGGCAGGCTGACAAAAATAGAATCCACCGGAGTGACAGTCAAGGCTTCAGAGTCAGGGTATTGAAGAGAACAGTGGGAACAACGGTGTTCATTCTGTTTCTTTTTTTCTCCCACTCTCAAAGTTTAGCTTAATGGCTGAGTCACGGAGGTTAAATGTGTGTGACAGAGTGTGTTCTGTTGTGTGTGAGCTTAAAGGGCTTATGATGGAATGCAGAACATTAATATGTAAATCAGCATGATTTTTTCCTAATAGATGCATAATTGGAGTTCTTAAGTGATAGCGATTGTGGCAGATATTTTGATCAGTTTTGAATTCTGTACCCCTTCCTCTGATCAGTGTGCACCTCTCCTCTCATTCGGTCACACCTACAGAGGAAGTTGTTGTATCGGGGGCAGAACCCATGATCCCACAAACCCCAGAACTGGAATGGCCCTTTGGGGAAAGATAGGCATCAGGTTCCTCATTTATTCCTTAGGGTAACATACACCAAATTTTGGAAAGTTGGCCTTTCATAGGACTTTTGAAAAATCCATTATTATTTCTAAAAAGATAATGTGTTAGTTATTCTTGATATGCTTATCTTGTATCATTTTTTATTTTCTACAAGCATAAATTTTCAAGCTTCTTTGGTAAAGAAAGATGATTACTTCAAATAAATACGGATGACTTCTGTGTTTTGGAGAAGCACTACATCTTGACAGTATTTTGGGTGGTTAATCACTGAAGAAATGATAGGACCATTTTGTGAAAATGGTTGTATCATTATCAGTATTTTTTATTCTAAATGTAACATGAAGTAGGAGATTTTGAAATTGTTTCTTTGAAGTGACTGTAGCCCAAATGATCTTCCATGGAAAAAGCACATAAGTAAAAACAAGTCAGGCAAAGATCTAATAATGTAGACACAGGTTTTATTTCATGTATACAAATGTATTTACTTAGACATAATTGCATATTGTTCAGATAAGCAATATATTCTGTTCACAAAAATAGATAGGAAAATAAAGTACTTAAAAGCTGTGTAATGTTGAGCAAGATACTTAATTTTGTTTAACCTTTTCTCTCTTTTGTTCAAATGGCTTTAATAGCAGTACATTTTCTTGTTGGATTTTGGTAAATTTTAAATCAGACAAATATAAAGTTCTTAGCATGGGAATATATGTACTAAAACAGGTTATCATTATTTGTTGCCCTTTTCTGAAGACTAAGAGCTAATATGTTTTGTTCAGAGGTTCAACTCTAGATCAGACTGTCTGCAAAGCCAGGCTTCCCTCCTCTAGAGTCAGAAGCAGGGCCCCTCTTACCCCTGGCCAGCGCCCCACTCCGGGCAGTTGATGAGCAGCAGCCTACAGAAGTGTCCTCCAGAAATCACAAAATTAAATGATTGTCTAACTGCTCTGTAACTTAAAGCAGTTTACCCAAAGATCCATTTAAATGTGCTTGCAGAAAGTCCTGAAATTAAAAACAAAAGCTGTAAATTTTTTCTGAATGAACATATAGGCCTTATTTTGTTCTTATTTGTAATTCACTTTTACCTTCATTTTTTATCTCACCCTAGCTTCTCTGGGGTGACAATCCTCTAAGGAATTTGGGGCTGAGTTCTTTAGGAGAAAGAAAGCACCATTTTTCCTATAAAGAAAAGCAAAACAGTGTGTCAGCCCTTAGAGATTTCAGATGCTTCACCCTCCTATGAAAAGACTACTTGTCCTTGTACCTTTATCAAATTTGATATGCTAATTTTCAAATTCAAAATCTAAAGCCTCTCTCTGAAGATAATATTGTTCTTAAAGCATAGCTGAAGAAAAAAAATAAAATACAAATGAGTAGTAAATGGAACTTTTAAAGTGTAATAGATGTTATTTTAGTCCTTGGGATTGTGTCAACAGAACCAAAATAAAATAAAATTAAATTAAAATTAAAAAAAAAAAGCCTGGCTGAAAGTAGGGCAGGTCTGAGCCACACTTGCCAGGTTTGTTAGGATTTAGTATTTGCTTCATTCTGCATTTGCTGGACAACTGTATGACATTTTTCCATGGGCTTTTTGCTGCATTAGCGTATGTTGTTGGAGAAAAAGGAAAAAGAGGTCGTGAGCAAACACCAAAATCACGCCACACTGCTGACAAATGGTAACCCTTTGTTATAGGAATCTACCATGGAAACCAGTCTGATAGGTGACAGATACCCTGATTAGGGTCAGAACTGAAAACAGGAACATTCCTACTGTTTCCAGACATAGCAGGAAAAAGAAGGGATATCAGTTAGTTTGCAGAATGCTGTATTTTTCCCAGAATATCTATTACAAGACTTTCTTCTCTGAAATTAAACATACTGACAATTAAACATATTGACAACTTAGCACAAAGACTTATGTCTTTGCTATTACTGCACAACTTTATATATGAGCATGCTGGTGGCTTCTAATTTGGACATTCTGCGGCAACTTCTTGAGATTCCTGGATTAGCATCGAAGTGTTCGTTCTTGTTTTAAAAGCATTGGATAATGTCAGTGATGTACTGTATTAGGAAAAACAGCTCATAGTTTGGGATACGCTGTTTTAATTTTTGAGACGTCGCTGTAAAGTTAATATTTCTCTTACAGTAGAGAATGAGGGAGCCAAGACACAACACATTTGTCAGTAAATACATTGTCTTCATATCTTAAGACCAAAGCACCTAAATATCTCTTTCACTTCCCTTACATGTACACTGAATGCTGTCATTGCACTAGACATTCTAAACTTTCAAATTTCGAAAGGCAGTGAGTTTAAAGAAGTACTGTGTGCAGCAGAGAGAATGTATATTTGTCAGTTATGGCGGTGACGCAGGAAACAGACTGTGTTTGAAATGCCTCATCCCATGAAAACATCTTGAGATTTGGGTGAGTGTATTCTGTTCTTCAGCATGGGTCAGAGACTGAATTTTCACTGGAAATTTTCAGGGATGAATGCAACAAAAATAACTGCTTCCCTCGGGGAAAATGAGAGAGAAGATTTTATAAGACTGACCTCTAAAGAATTGATGCATTCGATGTAGAAATTGTCCTGGTCGAGCTCAGTTATGCTTCTGAAATTTCTCTCCATTCTGAAATAGATGTCATTGTGTACCGAGAGGTGTGAACGTGGAAAACAAGATACAACTCGCTGTGTGGCTGTAGAATTTGTGCAAAGTGCACCTGCTTTTAAAAATCCGTTTGTGTACTGTATCAGATGTTAGGAGGATTTGTGCTGCATTAAATGAAGCCAAACATTTTGTCTTGCTCTGAAGATGAAGAGTAGGATAAGCATTGTTTTAATTAATAAATGATGTGTACTGTTTGATTTTGTTGGGAGAAGCAGATTCTTCACCTGTACAGTCTTCTGAGTTGTGGTAACTGAAATGCACAATTGGTCGCCTTCACACTCCTTTAAGCGTTCACACATAGAGCTTGCTCCTACAGTTAGTCTTCCGAGCTTCTCTCCTAAGAAATAGCGAACTGTGGTATTTTCACATAATAGTTTACATTTAGACCATTTCAACAGCCAAGATCAATTTACCAGGGAGCTCCTGGCACATCCTACCAATAATATCATTTTCTTTCAAGCACCACAAAAGCTGAACGTACAAATACTTACTTTTGTAAGAATTTTTAAATGTCTTTGGAACAAATATCATTGGCAGGCTCAGGGTGGGATAGGATAAAAATGTCCACAATTTAGCATGCCCAGTATGCCTCCTTTTTTGAAGTAAACCTGTACTTTCTATTTTTGAAAAATACCTGTGAAATGATACTCAAAGGCTTCTAGGAAAGAATGTAGCTTCTTGAAAAGGTGAGCAGGGGTGGCAGGTAACAGCAGGAAGCCTGCTGGGGGTAAGTGGTGACAGCGCAGGTCTTCGTCTCAAAGACCGCATGCTTCCTCAGAAATGCTTAGATCAAACTCGCATGAAGAGAGAGCGCTCAGAAGTATCATAGGATGCCAGCGAGAGTATTTTCATAAAGGAAATCAAATCTGGACAAAGCCTAACACGGAAACTGTTTAGGTTCAGCGTTATATACTTAATATGAATTTACAAAGATTACTGCACATAATCACAGCTTCAGCCTGGCTTTTTAAAAAATAGTAAAAAAATAGTAAATGCTTGTGTACATCGCTATGCCTGAGTCTTCCATTTCCAAAGACTCTAAAAAGAAACAAATGAAACAAATCAAACCAGGATGGCTACTGATACCAAGAATAATTCACAGGTTATCAAGCCGTTAGCTGGAGAGTAGCAGCAAGACAAAGAACTTGCTAGATGGCGTAGATGTTAATAATTTGAGCAAGTCACAAGGTGGAACTTGCCAGACCTCCAGACATGACGGTTAAATGAAGGCTAGTAGGACTGGGCAATACACTGATCAAAATATAACAGAAAGAGTTCATTCAGTATAAAATCTAAGCTTCCCAGTTGTTAAAGTAACTACTGGCATGTAATAGAGGCAATCGTGTTTTAGCAGCGCATCTTAGGAGCATGACAGAATACTTTAAAGCTAATTGTTGCTATCACAAAAGAATGTGGGAGGCAGACGCATGCTCATCACTCAGTTTAGCATTTTTAATTTTCCAGACAAAATGCATAACGCCACCCTAAGTGGTATTATACATCGCAGCCTATTTCTCTGTGGGACTTTCTTTATGACCAGGACCCAGTTTCTTGTTTTTAAATAACTGGGAAGCTTTAAGTCAAGAAGCTAGTTTTTCACTTGTTACTAAAAAAGAAGCAAGAACATCAGTGAATTAGTAAAAGGGATGCTGTGTGCATTGTAAGTATTAATAGATTATGCAATGGAAAATAACTGGCCCGTACTGGTATTATCCTGTAAGTAGGCAGTTTATGCGAATGTCAGACACTGAAATCAGCATAAAAGTGAAGAACTTGGTGATGAAAGTGAATACCGCAGATTTTTGGTGCAGTATGAGCCCAGTCTTCAAATCCTTAGATCCGGGCATTGCATTCTTGAACTCCCCACAGAGTTTATCTTGGAACTGAGCATATATGAAATGCTAACAAAAGTTATCGGACTGATTAAATCCGGAGTGCTTGTTGCTGTTGAGTATGAAGAAAGTGTTCTTTAACATCCGGGATGGTCTGAGTCAGCCTCGCTACAGATTTACCACTATTTCCAGGGGTCTAAGGTTGGACAGAACCTTCTTCCTATCTTACTCTTTTCATTGTCCGTAACTCCCTGCATTCGACCATCCTCAGAGAAGGCAGACAGAATGGTCCCCAGTCCGCATCAGGCCCAGAGATGCTACTGTCAGCCTCAGACACCTTCTTGGTGAGCCAAAAGAATTTCTCTTCTTAAATTCCAATAGAATTTGCCTCCCCAAATGCCTGTACTTTTTGATCCAAGGTAAATAATCTTGCTTTTCTCTTGCTTCTAACCTTCCACAGGCAATGCATTGCACTTAAATTTTTAAAAAACAAAGTTTTTAGCATGGCCCATAGGACTGGGAGGATCTGGCTGTAGTCTATCACATCCACTTTTTCTGCCTTGGGCATTTTCTGTTCTGGAGTTGGAGATTGTACCTCCTGATCTTTGCCCCTGCTCTTTCCAGGTACCAAGAATTACCCTGCTATCCATGTAGCTGGCTCTGTCATCTTTAGATTGCTCTTTAAATGTCACCTCTGTGGACCGCACTTGTCAGACTCCTGACAATCTCTCTCAAATTACTCTTTTCTTTTTCTAAATAACATTGAATTATGACAGTATTTTGTTGCTTTATTGTGTGTCCCTCCACACCACTATCACCTTTTACAAAGGCATTTGAGCCTTCCAAAGGCAGAGAATGTCTTGTTTGCTGCTGAGTCTTCAGATCCTAAAAGGCATAGTAGGTGCTCAATAAAAATTTTTAAAAGGTTAACATGTTAAATATTTTGTCCTATTAAATTATATGTGTGTTTTCTACAGAAATTCTAGACTAAGCCAACGTAAAACCAATGTCAGAAATAAAGTTGTATCAATCAGGATAAAGTGGTAACTTCAGTTTATGAGGTTTCTGGCTTGAGTTCTCCATTTCCAAGTCCAGATACTTGCTTGAAGAATAACTACAGTGCTTCTATAAATGCCAATTCTAGTGCAAACTATTTTTATCTTTGTGGTTTATTTTTCTCTGGGAAAATAATCTGCTCAATGGCAATACATTTTGCCCTTATTAAAATATTTTATCTTTGCTTTAACTCTAGGCTGTAGTTAGAATTTATGGGGCCACAAACTTGTGTTCTGGAGGAAATTAAGTTGATTATCATTTTACATTATAATTAAAAGTCTCTGACATCTCACAACCACACATTTGAATTATTACAATTTTTATAAGGTTAACATGTTAAGAAATATTTTGTCCTATAAATTATACATTTTTTTATAGCTAACACATTATGTTAAGCATGATCATCTCACTGTCATTTATTTAAATTCACATATCCTAGTGTAAATAATCCCCTTGGAGAATGTGGGTCAGGGATAACTCAGTATGGGAAAAATTCATAACCTGAAAATACATACTAGGATGAGGAGCTCAGATTGGAGATGTGCAGAGGATATACCCAGCTAATGCCTCTGAAGAGTTTACATACATTTTTAAATTAATAGTTCCAGATTAATAGGCTGGCCCAAACAAATCTCTGTGGTTGCTTGATTTGCCTGATTCACTAAGGGGAAAAGAATAGGAAAAATAGGATACAGTAATAGTGCTGATCTCTTCATAACGAATTATGCATCAAACGTGGACAACTGTTTTGTCACATTTTAACTTGCAGTATGCACTTGTTCGCTATAAAATCCACCTAATCACTCTGATTAGAAGTCCAATATGCTCTTGACATGGGTGATATCATCCTGTAGGTAATCAACATAGTTCACTGGTTTTGAAGATAAATTGAAACTTGCTAATTACACTCATCTTGTAAAAACTAAGATTAAAAGGAGACAGCCAGATACAAATCAGGTACACGTAACCCAGCTGAATTATATTGTTTCATGTCTGTGCTTTCTAAATAATAGACAAAGTAACTATACAGAATGATTCCTTTGAATATTCTGACAAGCATGATTTATGGTGTTCCTAAGATGTATTCTTTGCCTAATAGTCAAAAGAAAGGCTTTACTTCCCCACTGATCTAATATTTCATGAATTTATATTATAATGTAGCTCCATTTAGAAAGCAAAGAGGAAGAGGAGAATGGAGGTAAATTATACCCTTACGAATATGTGGAACAGTTTTGAAATTGAAAATTGGTATTTTAGCATGCAATGTGGAAAACCGCAATTAATTGCTTTTCTGACATCAAGCACAGTGCTCAACACTGTAGCAGTGCAGCATATTATGACCTTGCTGTGAATGCGCTTTGACATGAACACTGAAAAAAATGGACACATTAAGTCACATTAATGTCACTTTTTCTATCTAGCAACAAGTGCTAAGTTTCTAGATGACATGAATGAGACCAGTAAGACAGAAAAATGCCGATTAAAAAATCTATTTTGAACAGGGTGAGGCATCTCAATGCTTGGAGGAATCCAGCTTTGCTTTTCTTAAGGCGACGTGAATTATTGAAGCACCACCTTTCGCTACCAGAAGTTTCCCTGTCTCATGATGAATTGTGATTACCCTGATAACCCCGCACTGCAGCAAAACAGAGATCAGGCGCAGGTGACTGTTTCCACCGCTCTTCCTCCTCGTGTCACCGGTGTTACTCGGTGAGATACCTCCAACAGTCGGCTGAACACAGAACAAAGCTGAAGCTGTCTATTGTGGGAATAGGTGCCCACCCAGCTGTTTTTCAGCTGGCCAGTGTTACGGTCAATAGCAACAAAAGTTCCACAGAACTCACTCCTGTTCTTCTTGCTTTACTTTGCGGGGACACTTACTGTGCCTCTGTTCTCTCAGTATTAATTTTCTTAATTTGCTTACTCTCTCTGCTGTTGTTTTCATGGAAGGATGAGAATTTTCAGTATTACAGCTGTTTTGTTACTTCTTCCAATTCTCTTTACCTCTTTACCTGTCTCACTCTCCTTAGTGCAGATTCCTCTTACACATGTTGGGTTCACTCGATTGCTTATTCTGTTCCACCAATGCACTTGGGTTTGTCGGATGCTGTGCCTTAGAGCATCGCCTCAGGTGCCGTAGCAAGTTTGCTATGTATATTTTATCTCCTGGGTGATGGAAATATCCTAGATATGAAAACATATGAATTTTGGCCTGTATTTGAGGATAATTTCTATGCCACAGTGTGAAAACTGGTAATGGTTTAAAAATATTGATTCATTTCCATTAGATGAGCTTACTCAAGTACAGAGGGAATTTGCCTATGCAAGGATGTACCTTTCTGAAAATTCACTTGATAATGTCAGTCATGAAGTCAAAGAGAAACAAACTGATTGAGTTAATCCAAATGCAGTGGGCTTCCTGGAAAGGCACTAATCAAGCTATCAACTGCTTCTCCATCACCTGCCAAATACGGAGCCCATCTCCCTTTCTTAGTCCAGTTGCTCAGAGAAAATCTTTGCGCGAAGGACTGACGACTGCTAAGTGCACAGTGCATATGTAGAGCCTGCGTCTTTTAAGTGGGACACTGGGAGGACAGACCATGTGTTGCTTAGTGACCGAAATTCATTCCTGGAGAAACTTCCGGACAGTTATAGTACACAGTTGTCCACGAAGGACACCCCTGCTTGTTTTAAAGATATAGGAGAGCTCTACTTTTAGCGGTGCAAATCTGAATCCCTGTCCCCCCTTGCATTCCATCAGACACTTATTTTATCTCCTAAGTAACTCTAGTGTACAATAGGAGAATAATGATTTATTTTCTCTCTCAGCTTCTACCCTCGTTCAGGTTTCTGTCATGGTGACCTCTCCAAACAGACCTCTAAAGAGCTCATAAACCTAAAATGCACATGTGGTCATTTCATTTTCCTCTGTGGAACTTTCCAGTAGCTCCCTCCACCCTGCCTCAAGATGACCTACTGTTCTTGACCCACAGCAGACTCTCTGGCCTTCTTTCCGCAGCTTCATCTTTCTCACACCCCTAACCCTCCCGAATCCCATTGGCATTTGGACGTGCACTCTTCAGCATTTAGCACACGGTGTTTTCTTGGCATGTTTCTTCTTCGTTTCTTTTCCCTTTAGTCTTGTTCCGGACACTGCTGCTTCAGGAAGGCCTTGCCTTCCCCTGGCTACCACGCCAACTGTGCTTCCCCTACCCTTCAAAAGGAATTTTAGGCTTATTTATAGTCCTGACAGCTAGGTTACTAGCGAACCATCAGACCGTAAGCATGTGTTAGTCAGCTTTCTGTTGCTGTGAAAAAAGTACCTGAGATAAACAACTTAAAAAGAGGGCATGTTTATTTTAGTTCATGGTTCAAGGGATTCAAAGGTCTCTTGACCCCATTGCTTTGGGGCCTTGATGAGGAAATACCTCACAGTGGAAGTATATGGCACAGGAGACTGCTCAGTCCATGGTACAGGGAAGCAAAGAAAGAGAGAAAAGAAGCGGTTGGGGTACCAAGATCCACTTCCAGGGCAGGTCTCCAGTGACCTAACTTCTTCTCACTAAGCCTCCCCTCCCAAAGGTGCCACACCTTTCACTAGTGACTGAGCTATTCACATGTAGCCCTGGGGGACATCTAAGATCCCACCCATAAGAGTGAGCGTGGAATTTGTCTGTGGAACACACTAGAATGTGAGTCCCGGCTAAGAAGCAGCGTGCCAGTCTGGGACATGGCAGAGCAGCAGTACGAGGCCCCAGCAGAAGGCCAGACGTACAGCACTTTCAGGAGTGATACATGGCTCCTTTCTCTAGGTCAGGGCCACTGTGCAGTCCTTAAAATTAATAGTGAAGCGAGAGTTTTAGGAAGGTCAGAAGGGAAAGTGACACATTAAGAGGTCATTCTACTCCCCCTTTTATCTGCTACTCACTAAGAACTGCGTGACATTCAGTTATGTCCGCATCCAATCCAGTATTTTATTTGTAAACTTTTTTTCATTCAAATGCCCAACCCGGCAAGGAGCATACCACTCTTCTTTCCTTTGTCCCTGTGAGTGTGAGATGGAGCCAGATAGAGGGAGAGCAGAGGCGGAGGGAAGTTGCCCACCGCTGGGCATCGTCTTGTTAGACAGAATGCTCTGGTCCTTTTATAAGACTTGGCCAGAGGCAAAAACACAATTGAGGCATACTTTCTCCTTCTGCATTCTGGACAACTTCAATGGACCAGTCCTTCTCTGCATTTTAGGTGCAGCGGTAAAGAGCCAACCATTGCCTTGTTTGAATTAGGATTTCAGAGTTAATCTTTGTAAGCATTCTAGTGTCCATCTGTGGAAGCGACTCAAGATGCCACACTTCCGAGAAACATTCCCACAGACAGGATCTTGATCAAGAGTGAAAGGCTGTAATGTATTATTCTGTCTTTCTACTAAAAGAAATGGAAAATAAAAGTCTTTAACTCTAGCGTGGATGACATGGGTAATGAGCCCTAAAAGCGGGTTTTGGGGAGATCATCCATGACCTATCTGGGAGCCCTAAGTTTATTAAAGCAGGTTGGAAGCACGTTGTCTGCTTGCACCCCAGTCTCCTTGGACCCTATTCTTTCTAAACTTTCTTTTCTCCTGTCTCCCTTCATTTCTCCACCCCCATTACATTTGATTTTTTTTCAGGCAGTGAGTCAGGCATTTCCTAACCACTCCATTAAAATTTACTATCACTTTTACCACCTCTTATTTTCCATATCTTTTTACTGGTTTACTTTTACCCATAGTACAAGTTCTGTGCTACAGCTATCTTGCTGCATACAGTGGGTTGCTTACCTCCTTCTGTTAGAAAATAATCCCTCTGTAGTCAGGCATTACCATGGTGTCCCCTAGGAGTCCCCAGTGTTTAGGACAGGGCTTCTTCTTGAATGAACACTTGACTATTATGTGGGGTTGGTCTAAAGTTTTCCAATAAACATGTGTCCCATCTGAAGCCTTTGAATCCTCTATTGATTCTACTTTTTTCTTCATTCTCATTTCAGAAAACAAATCTTTTGGATAGTATTTGTGTATGATATGTCCCTTGTTTCTTTTATTTCTGTTTTTTCAGTATCCCTGGTCTGTAAAGGAAATTAAAGGAGGTGAAGGTGTGTGCAGATTGGTATAGAAAAGAAGATGTATGGATATCTTTGGTTTAAAAAGTTCTGCACTAGTTGCAGCTTTGAGTGTTGTTTATGTGTCACTTTGGATACAGAAGTGATCTTACACTACATATACAGTGAACACACACCCACGGGAATTCCTCACATGCACACACATTGGAGGGCTCTACTTTCCCAGAAAATTCTGATTTAAGGTAGTTCAAAAGCAGTTCTGGAATCAAACAACCTGATAATGAATCACCCCAAAAGTGCCTTCAAATGCGCTCATTCTATTTTCACTGAATGGAATTTGTTATTTCTAATTCATGGTATTTATTTCACATAGTGTTGTGTAACTATAACTTTATGCCTCCATGAATAAGAAGAGAAAATTTAAAGGTCACTTTGGTCATGGAAACTGATAAATCCCTACAAATTTTATCTCTTTGTCTCTATTTTCAGAAAGTCATTAGGCATAACACATTGTGAGGGACGAGGTAATGAAATCCTCCTGAATGAATGCAGACCGTGCAGTGTGACTGAGGTACGAATGCTCGTCCTAGGTCAGTATTCACTGCGGTTTATAGCTAGTCACAGGTTGGGAGTCTTCTGTGCTTTTACATCCTGGCTGATTTTGTATTGGAATTTCAGAAATTTGTCATTAAAGCAAATGTGACTAGCAGTTGAGACATCCCTCTGTTAATACGCCACAGGCCTCCACTGAGAACACTGCCTGACGGGCGCTGGCTTTGAGAATCCATTCACGTCGTTATCCATGCTTCACGAGAACAGTTGCAAAACCTCTGAAGTGCATGCTAGATGTGCTGGAACGAGTGATGTCTTCATCACAGCTTCTGTGATGAAAGTATTTCTATCTGTCCATAATGCGCTTTGTCAACCAAGCGAGGTGGAAATACCATGGTTAAACTTTATGTGAGCCATAAAAACACCTTATGTTGAACCTCAAGAAATCATAGAAATAAGGTCTATGGAAGCAAAAAGTGGATTAATCCATGGAATTAAAAATAACTCACTGTGATTTCTGTAATATAAACTTCAGTGTGACTCTGATTTTATACAAGACCTTCAGTTAGTAATAATTTCTTCCCGTTTTCAAGTTTAAGAATGACCAGAACTATTGCCCGCTTCCTGCTTCTGACAAATCGTTGCTGTCTGTCCTCCTCTGTTTCCGTGTTGTAGTCTTTTTCTCCTTGGTAGAGAATGGGTCTAAAATGCTTGCTCCACTTTGAGTTATGAAATCCAGGGGAGTGGAGGCAACCTCAACGGTGTCGGCTAAACAGCCTTCATGAAATCTGTATCACAAATCATTTCTGCAATAGATAAGATTTAGGAGGTTTCATAAGAATTTTGTCTAAGAGGCTCTCTTTACAAGTTTTACAGTTGATTCTTGTATTTGTATTAAAATTCATTCATATCATATAATCAACATATTTTAAAAGAATATTTTTTGGTGCTGGGGATTTAGCTCAGCAGCACAGCACCTGCCTGGTAAGTGTGAGGTCATGAGTTCAATTCCCAGTACAGGAAAAAAAAAAAAAGAATATTATTTTTGGAAATTCAAGTGTACTTTTAGAGCTTATATAACTGTGAAGTATTTTCTTTTTGAACTGGAAATAGTATATATTTAATTTTTATTTTAAACATGCCATTTAACAATTTTCTGAAGGACTTCATACACTTTGGAAGAATATGATTTATATCATTGGAGGGAGAACACTTCAGATTTCTGCCCAAAGAAAGATTGATAACACTCAAGCATTCCTATGCAGTTTATGCCTTGTTTGATTTTTTTAAAAAATTTCCTTTTAAAGAAATATTTACCAAAAGAGATACGAATGTCACATATCAATATGACCTGACCATGTGTTGTTTTACAAAAATCAGACAATGTTCTTTTAACGTTGTATGTGTATTGTTCTATCTTTAGAGCTATGACAGTAAGGAAACATTCTTAGCCTAATACAAAAATCCTTAGCTTAACACCTACAGTTTGAGAGATTTAAACTGGCCCATAGAAAGCTGTCCCAAAGGAAAAAAAGCATGCTTAGGATATCCCTTGATTGTTATTTTGGGAATGACGCATCGAGTTATAACCAAGAGATGCAAAGGAAACTTCTCCTGACCCTGTGGCACTCCTTAGGAACACAGGATGAGAAATATGCATAGTGTGCAGGAAAGAATTAGTGCCTAGACCATTAAGAGCTACTAAAATACCTTAAAAAACCCAAATGAATATTTTAATGATGTATATTCTAACAAAGGTGAGCTAGAATTTATAAATAGAAAAGCTCTCTATTATACTAACTAGCCCATAAAGTAGGCCCTCCCATTATTTATAAATTTAAAAGCTGACGGATGTAAACTAAATGTTTTTGCAGTCATAAATGGTTTTGCTAGCACACAATCCTTTGTAAATACATGATATATGAATACTTTTAAGTGGAGTGGGGGAGGAATATGTCTTTCTGAGCATTTTTTAAAAAATCCCAAATATGTGTTTGAATTCACAGGCTCCATAAAAAGAAACATGCAAATGGGTGTCTTTTAGTTCAGATAGACCTTAACATGGTCCAGGCAGTTAAATCAATATTCTAAATAATTTATTTAAGGCAGGAACTTGCTTCCTTTTCCTTTGGTTCAGAGATGAAGGATAGAATAATAGTGCAAGCAGAGCACTCTCTGTTCCTCTTGAAAGCAGGGAAGGCCCCTCTCAGTAACTTCACAAGCCACGACACTTATACTTTGCATCTCTCCTTGGCAAGATCAATAGATTTATCCAGAGCAATTTTCTTGTCATTATCTTCTTTTTATATGCTTTCTGAAACATTTGTCAGTTAGTGAGGTAGTCTAAACAAAAGACAGTGCTTCAGATCTCTCCCTATTATTATTTTATTTATCCATCCATGCATTCTTCTATCCATCCATCCATCCATTCTTCCACCCATCCACCCACCCACCCATGCATCCATCCTCCCATCTATCCATCCATTCATCCATCCACCCATCCACCCATCCATCTGTCCATCCTTCCACCCATCCACCCACCCACCCATGCATCCATCCATCCATCCATCCATCCACCCACCCATCCTTCCATCCATCCATCCATCCATCCATCCACCCATCCATCCATCCATCAATCCATACATCCTACAGAGCATGCACTTCATGGGGTGAGAGCTATGTGGTGGAGGATGAGTATGTGAACTGAGCTCTTCGTTCCTCCCTTGAAGAGCTCAACTGGGAAGGTGCTACTTACATGAAGAGAGGCCAAGGTGAAGGGACGAAGGGTTTGTGGGTCAAACGCAAGATGAGGTCACATGAGGAGGAGCCTAGGACATAAGACTGAAGGTGTTGGGCTCTATTTTCTGACCAGTGAAGAAAGTGTATATTTTCAACTAAACAGTAGTATGATATAATCTATTTTAAAAGACTCACCCATTCTTTTTCTAAAGAATGTCCTAATGATATCTGTCAGGAGACATATAATTCTATCCCCTGGTAAATTGAATCATTTACTTGTGCTGATATAGCAGCCTTCATTCTCATACCTCTGACAACTGGAGTGAACCTAAAATTTCATGGTCTTGGAAAATGAAATCTGCTCATCTGAGTTGGCAGCACAGCTAAAATCAAAAAGTCGGCTTTCTATTCCGAGACTAGTGTTCTCAAAAACCCTCATCTCAAGTGTAGTTGTTGACTGTCTGTCAGGTTTCATGGGTCCAGAATGGGCTGTCTCAGTGAAACACGAAGACTCCTAAGATACCTCTTTACCGTTGATTGGGAAACACAAGCCTACTTATAGCCAAGGATGCCAATGGTTGCTTCCTCCTGCACTATTGTGGTTCCCAGGGCAGAGAAAGTGAAATACTACTTTTTGTTTTGCAGAAAATATTTAGTCCTAAGCCCAGTAGGGGTCCAATGAAGTGGAACGTTTGGGTTTTTATTTTCTGCTTGGTTGGGGGTGTCACAAGAGGAAAGGAGGGAGAATAAGTTTGGTCAGAAATCTTTAAGACCTTGGAATGGCAAGGTAGGGTGAACGGTATTTGCTGTGTTGCTTCCCTTCAGAGGCTGTGAGATTCATGATCTAATAAGTCTTTTCCATCTGTGAGATCAAAAGACAGATTTTACAGCATTTGGTGGGGGGGGTAGGCATTTGGGGACCACATGGAGATTATATAGAAGAAAACGTAGGGGGCTGCCTTTTGGCTGTGGCGTGCACCAGAAGTAGCCTCATCTATGAACATTTTTTCCCCTCAAAGCAGATAAAACAGAATGTCACTCCACAAAGCTTCCACGTGTCAAAATTTTTCTTTCCTGCCCTCAATTGTTAATTCACCAATCTCAATTGCTTCATGCTATGTGTGATATTCTGAAAAGGTGCAGTCAGAGTTAGACTACATAATTATAATAAGTAGATTAGAAATAGATAAATGTGAGCGAGAGAGGAAGGGAAGGGGGAAGGGAGGGAGAGTCACCCAACTCCCAGCTTGCAATCGTTTCCATCTTCAGATTCCTGTAACTCAGCTGTGGATATTGTGAGGGGAAGGGACAAAAGAAGGTTCCATGCAGAGCAGAAGTTGCTTTCTAACAAACACCCCCCCACACACACACACGCACACGCACGTATATCTGTAACACACACAGACCTATGTCAGTACCAAATCTGGGGGCTTTGGGGTTTGGAGGCCATTAGAGGACATATTTTGTTTTTCTTCTTAAAGCTCATAGTCTGATTTCATTCTGCCCACAAATACTTAAAAGCCACCAACTAAGCAAAGGAAATATCACAGAGTAACTGAAGCCTGCTCAAAGCCAGTCTGCCTGATCCAGCCTTGGCTCTCCATGCTAAGCCCTGCAGCCTTGTCTCCTTTGTCAAAATTCCCTCCTCCCTAACATCAGCCTAGAGCCAGTGCCGAAAGGGGTGGTGAGGAGTGAGTGTGGGAGCCTGTACGGGTACCTGGGAAACCAGAAACTCCACTGCTGCGATCTCGGGTCATGCACAGCCTCACCTGGATTCTCCTTACTGTCCAAAACTCTCGCTGTTACTCCACTGCGCGCTCTGACTTCTGTTCACAATGGCGCTTGCAAATAGGTAACCGGTTTGCACCTTCATGCTAGCGAGACCTTACCATAGACAGTAAGCTCTTGGAGGGCTAAGCTTACATCTTCTTTACTCTTACAGTTCCCTGCCAGACACACGGATGGTGCACATCAAAAACACTCAGTGAGCAAATGAAGAACACATCTTTATTGCACGTCTGTCCTCGGCTACCATATAATTTAACTGAACAGGAAAGACGAACATAAAAAGAACGAGAAAATGATGCCAGTGAGAACACAGGGAAGGGGAAGCCCTGTGCACAGCCCGAGCCCGCGGTCGTGGGGGAGGAGGAGGTCAGCGAGGCTGCAGACAGCGTGCTGAGACAGAATTTTATTTTTATCTTGAAGGATGGGTAGTTTAGATATGCAGAGAGCATAATAGTATCATTTCCTATTGAGAACTCTTTATGCGTTTCTGAGCACCAAAGTGGCAGATTGATGGCAGAAATGTTCAAAGGCGACTAGTTTATAAAACCTTTAAAAAATATCTTGGGGCAAGGAAAGAAAATGTTATGCATGCTTTTAATGGTAAATCTTTTAGCTCTACAGAGATGAGGGAGATTATGGAAGTGATTTAGATTTCCCATCACTTGATAGCAAGGGATATTGAGGCCATGAGAAAAAAAGATAGCTACATAATTTGAAATAGATGCAGTTAATGATGTCCCTATGCTCACTGTGTTTCTGCATGAAATGACAGTCCTGTTCACTTCCGGTGACCTCAGAAGTAATGGGCATGGTACGTTCTGGGGCTGGGCTTTTCACATTCTCAAGCTGAATGGAGACCATTCTACTGCTAGGGTCATGAATCAATGCCCAAATTGAACTTTATGAAATCAGTATGAAAAAGAGAATACCGTGTAGGTTAAGTTGCATTTGAAAGTTGTATTTAATACCCTGGTTCTGGAGTATTGGTCCCTCAAACTACACCATTTTTTCCTAAATAATGATTTCAGAGGCACATGGATCACCACCAGCTATTGGAGAAGAGCCAGAGGAAGGTGTTGTGCAAACAGTGTGTGAGGTGGGATTGTTGAGTGTCAAGTCATTCACTGCGTACGCGGGCGGTGCCTAACACCTGGCCTGTGGTTACTTTATCGTCCCTCTCCTCTTGGGCCCCACCTTCTTCTGGCCAGGTATTCACATGCAGGACCCTCCTGCCTGCAGGGATAAGCAATGCTCGGCAAAGACAACGTTTCTCTCTGAAAAGCAGAGGCCATTGAAGATGACTTGGGTGTGGATGCTGTCACCAAAATGCTCCGGTGGTAGGGCACAGTATTCCACAAAGCATAACAAACCCTCCCTTTTATTAAGCTTTTCCTTTGCATTTTCACAAATGATCCAGACAAACATTTGCTCTAAGGAGTTAACTGCTCTTTTGTGTTTCTCCCTTTGCTGAGTGGATCAAATCTACAACTGCGTGTTCTCGTATACTCCCATGGTGTCTCATGGCGGTTCTTCCATCAGTGCTCCTTCCAGTAGATGTGAAACCATTATTCTAAGGCTTATAGAGATAGCAAGACTATACAGAAAAGAAAAACACCGGGAAAAACTTTGAAGTGAAATCAAAACTTGGAGTTAAAGGGTACTAGAGCAGAATTAACTGAAAAATTGTAGATTCTGGAGCTCCACTGTGTGAATTTAAACTCATATTCCATTGTAGGTTCTGTCAGGTTATTCCATCCTAGATTCTGTCTCCTTTCTGAGCCTCACATTCAGCTTTATTGACTAGAAGCCTTCATGTTTAATATTTTCAAAGGAGAGTTTACAAAAGTAAATTACACAAATTCTGAAAACTGACTTTCTGTGACACTGCACTTCTACAGGAAGTGACCCAATGGATACAACTGATGAGGCGACAGACATTCAAGTTAGAAAATGAGCTAAAGACATTTGGAAGATTGGAAATGGCTCAGGAACATAACCAGGTTCTGGAATATCTCTCAGATAAATCTTAAAGTTCTTCGTAACTTAAATGCATGAAGTTCCCCTAATAAAATCTTCACTTGTATGATTTCCTGCCTTGAAAAATCAATGAGTCTCCAGAGGGAGGAGAAGACTGAATTGTCTGTGTAACCTAGTGTGCCCGGATTTACTTAGATGGCTTCCTCACCTACGGGCAGAGTGCTAAATAATACAAGAGTGGATCATTTTATAATAGGAACCGGTTAGGAAGTTTTAACCTAGGTGAAGTTCTGGCATTAAAATCTTCCAGTCTTTTATATAAAGCACAGCCATGGCAAGGCAAATCAGAACAGAATACAGAGATACATAAAGACTGGGAGATACAAAGAGAGTGAATTCCTCTCTCTTACCTGCCCGCTTGTTTTCCAGCTGAAGTTCACTTCAGAGCTGTAGCATATTTGTTGTTTGTCTCTCGGTCCAGTTTCAGCAACTCAGAACACTGCACTATGTTCAGAGGACTCTGATGAAAGACTGGGTGATTATATGTGATTGGAATTTACAGCCTTATTAGATTTTTTAAAGTCTAATCAGACTTCAGTCTCTTTTCTCAAATCTTTTCTAATTAAATGATTTGCATTTAAAAATTCTTCACAAATACTAAGGGCAAAGGCAGACTTTGTATTAGTACCAATACATATCATTATCTTAAAATTTGTATTAAAAATCTATAAAAATTGGGAGCAGTCTAGTGAGTGCTATGTTTAGAAAGTTCATTTTGTTTCCATCTCCTTTGAAGCTCATGAAAATTGATGATATTCAGCCACGGTTTTCTTTCCTGCTTTCAACTTTCCTTTCAAGGTACACTGTCACCATACGGCCAAGTCAGAAATACCTTTCTGTACACAAAAGTTAGATATAGACTGTTGCTTAGTCAGAGAGAGTTTATATCCCAAATAGGAGGCATGGGGGTTTTAAAACTGGACTGTATGTAAGAACTCCCTGGTTTATGGTTAAATTGCAGATTCTGATGTAGTAGGCTTTGGGTGCACCTTGAGACTCCTCATTTCTAATAAGGTCTCAGGTGATACGTAGGTTGCTGCAGAAGGCTGGAACCCTGGTCATTCGTGATTCCAGAGAAGCCAGGGAGAACCCTCATGTCCTTTTCCTCAGCACCACCCCCGTATTCACCAGCCGGTGGAGCCCTTTAACCCTACACAGCAGTCCCTCCCATCCAAGGTGCCATTTTCCTGGATTTTAGTTAGGGCCGATGCAGTGCAAAAACATTACATGGGAAATTCCAGATGTGTTCATAGGCTTCAAATTCCACACTGTTCTGAGTAGCCTGCTGAAATCTCCCACCACCCCACTGTGGCCTCCCTTTGTCCATCACACCCACACTGTACAGGTCACCCCCCACCATTCGCCTTTAGCCGTTTCTTTTTTAGGTTGCTCAGCGGACCTTTATTTTGCTTAATAATGGCCAAATGTAATGCAGAGGAAGCACTGGGGCACACAGCGTGGAAGGACAGATTCACTGTGGTAACACGGGACAGTGGCGTCGGTCAGAGAGCGACAACACCGGTCTGTGCGAGGATTTGACATTATCTTTAATTTCAGACTTCCACTGGCGGTCCTGAAATCTCTCCTACTCGGATAAGAGGGGCATTACTGCGACAGGCCCTTTAGAAAATGAGGAATACGAAGATCTGATTATCAAAGATAGCCAGATAAATTCTTGGACAACAGGAGCGTCATAGGAATTTGAAAGTTTGTAGCTCAGCATTTATGTCCAGGGTGTCCAGGCCAGAGGACCTTCTGGACCTTATCTCAGCCTATCAGTTAAAGCATTCTTGTGAGTAATCATTTTTTTTTTTTTAGTTCCCTGCAGTAAACTGACCAGTTATTATTACTACTAATAGCGATATGCAGAGGGGGGACTGAGGCCTAAGCATCTTTGAGTAATATCACAGTCATGTAGATGAGCCGGAGAGAAGGCAGGTTTTTCTAATGACATCTAGGATTCTTTACACATAGCACAATCGTCCCTCCAGTGCTTCTAGTGCCTCCTCCTCTGCATGGTTGTAGAAAAGGAAATGAAGGGGAACAACGTGCAAATACTACTTTTCCCTCGGGCTTGGTTAAAAATGTGAAGCCTCCCTCTGTGACCCATCAAGCCGGGCTTTGCTGTCTGGAAGGCGGCACTTCCACACTGAACCAGCAGGGGGCACTACGGCCTAGGAAATTCAGCTTTGCTGACTGCTTAAGGTTCCAAGGGTCCCCCTCCTTGTTTATTATTATTAATTATTATTATTATTATTATTATTATTACTACTACTAATCTGTGTTTGCACTAGGTTCTAATTTATATTTATTAGGTAGGCAGCTGACAGTTCTCATCAGAAACAGTTCACTATACTTTATCATTTAATTCATAGCTTTTTAATGAAAAAACAATCTATAAAAATGGCTGACACAGCAAGTGCAGCTCCGATAAAGATTCTTTTGTGTCTCTACTTCTCTGTAAGTCATGAATGTCCTAAATTGGTGAAACAATCGAAACACTAAAACTCACTTTGATCTGTTAGCGCCTACACAAATGCCTGTCATACTTCCTTTCCTTCTGCTGCAGATTAATTTTGTTTTCAAAACAGAAGAATAGAAAAAGGGAAGATAAGCGATGCTGGTCTGAGTCTGTCTGGCTTTCTGCTTTCCACAGACTCAGGTGGAATAAAAGGCTGCTATTGTAGGCGCTTCCAAACTTGAGCACCTTCTAATATCCAGCTTCCCAGTTCCCGCGCTGGAGCAGCAGGGGACGTGGGTTCAGATGCCGGGGGTTATCTGAGATAGGACTTCCAGGAAGCGAAGGCTGTGGCTGATTACCCTGATTCTTCTGTCTTCAGAAACTGACAGGTCAGGAGGGATGTTGGGAAATTCGTCCTGGTTCTGGTCTAAGTCGCTGTTCAGTGAGATATTTTTGTCTGTAAATAAGTAAAATTGCCACTTGTAGGCTCTGTGGGAAGCTGCTCCCCAAGATGATCTCAGCGTGGAAGGGTTGCTGCATCCCCTCCTCTGCCTTGAGGTGGAGCCAAATGAAGTCTCAGTAGAAAGACACCAAGTGCTGGACGTCTCAGCCTGTGGTCAGCACCCCACAGGGTGCCAGAGTCATTCTGAGGAAGGGAGGAACCATCAGGCTCCCCGAGGAAGAGCTCCTCGAGCTCCTCAAGGCCGTCGCTTTACAGGGCACCTCCCACCAGTGAAGGGGTGCAGCCCCTGCTGCTCACGGCCTTTGCCCAAGGGCACGTGGCCAGGTTCAGGCCGAGCCCAAGTCTCAGCTCCTGACTGCTATAGGGATCTGTAAGCCACCACCCGGGTAGGTATTTGACTCAAGTTTGGACCGTAGGAACTCCTGTAACAAGTTGCTCCACTGAATAGCATTCCCACGTTACAGCACAACAATTTTTGTGTAGACATCTTCCCAAATTGTGTGTGAAAGAATTCTCCCTTAGCCTGATCAAGATGGGAGGGTGCTGTGAATAGCAGGGCCAGAGGTCCTTGAGGAGAAAAAAATCACTTTTCTGACACTTAGGAAAGCATCGCAATATTTCCTTGTTAGAAGGAGCCCTTTCCTGGGCGGCTCACAGGGCTTCCTGCCCTACGGTTGCTCTCTGAGGAGGTTGCGGGTCTGTACATACTAACAGGTACGCGGGGCAGAGTGTCAACCAAGCAGTGCTACCTGTCATTGCAAGATCATCTTCCTGCACCACACTGTCTTTGTCCTAGGGACTGAACCCTCAGCCTTTAAACTGAGCTACATCCCTAGCCCTTTTTATTTTTTATTTTGACACGGGTTCTTAGTAAGTTGCTCAGGCCAAGCTCAACCTTGCAATCCTCCTGCCTCAGCCTCTTGAATAGCTGAGATTACAGGAGTATACCACCACATCTAGCTGTAATAGCCAACTGTAGACTCATTTTCTGCACATTTCTTTCTTATGTTCATCAGTTTTTACCAAATGTACTATTCTTACTTTGCAAAATACTCCTCTTGGTTTGCCAAAACCACACTTTTAAAATTTTTGTTCCAGCACATGCCTGCTTGGTAAATTTAGATCAGAACCTTGTTTCTCCACGCAGAGAAGGTCGTTAGTGTATTCCCATTCCGTTAGTCCAGTGGAAGCTTCTTAATGCCTTTTTACCTGGAAACTCTCTGGGCCAGTGTCCTTGTAGCTTTGGTAATTAAAATTGTATCTCATTATCCAGGCGTCAATACCCTCTGGCCTCATTTATTTAAGCCTTACTAGTATTTTGGTCATTTCTGTTACAGCCAGGAACCTACATATTTTCAATATGCCTCCAGTTTATTGTGCTTGTGTAAGTAACGGGGATCCTGAGGTCCTCTCCAAGTGTGTTACATGTTACACACCCTAGGGCTCCTGGCAACTTGAGTATTCAGGAGGGACCAAATAAATGAAAAAGCAGCTGTTATCTTTGGCTGAGTCTGCTGAGTGGTTCCTTCCCTGTCTGTAATACAGAGAAGCTTGTGCGTTGAAATATAAAACATGTCATTATATGGGAAAATAACTGCCTCCCTTCAGTGTGTGTCTTCCTGGCGTGTTAAAGTTTTACACCAGCAAGAAACAGGAGTTGTGTGCACAGCATACAGTAGGCGAGGGCCACAGGGTGGGAGGAGCCAGGTACGTTTCCCTCCCAGCCCCCTTGTTCTCAGGAGGCGGAGTTAGGTCTGAAGCTCTGACTTGCCAGTGTTGATTGTGCTGTTCTCCCTGAGGTTGCGCGTTTAGCACCTGGCTACTCAGCTCACCACTTCAGTTCTTTCTAAATCTACTCAGCTCACAGCTTCAGTTGTCCCTTAGTCTCCCACTCATGAAAATTCACCTTTTAATTAGGAACTGAAGACCTGTTCTTACTGTATTTAGGCAGCATACATTAAATGTCATTCAGAGGTGTTCTTCTCCTGATGTTTATTACTTTTGCACATGTTCTGGTTACACAGTTGCCTGGATTCTGAGGAGCGTGAGTGTTTGCAGAATACAAGGGTTTTCTTCTTCAACTTTTTTGTGATTTTAATTTTCATTACTCCATGTTTGCAGTACAGAACGATTACATTCATCCTGACAGGAACTTGGGCAACGTGAAGTAGCTATGAGGCCTGGGAGCCTGAGCCCTGAAGCCCTGGGGCAGGCAGGACTGTTTCCCAGGCACGGTGCTGGGCCCCAGGCATGTGGAACCTCACCGGGTGTCAGTGCTCAGTGCAGAGCAAAGGGGCCTGCATTTCCTTCACGAAGTTCTCCCGAGAGGAAGAAGCGCAGAGCTAAGTGAAACATGCCCAATTATTTTTCAGAAGCATAGTAATCAAAGGCAGAAGGAGAAGCCAATAAGAAGAAATAAAATCCTCTCTCATTAAACAACAACAGAGAAAATGTGTTCCGCTCTGACATTATTGCAAAGCATTATCGGAAAGTTTTCAAAGTATTCCTCAAGAAATATAAGAATGTAAGATGCAAATAGCCCCTCTCCCACAAAGGGGAGATTTGCTTAATAATTGGAAATGTTTTCTTCTAGACTGTCTTGTGTCAACCTGGTTCTGTGCCAGACTGGAACCTGGGCTTTCGCTCTCTGCGAATTCACGTGTACTAGTCATTTTTAAAAGTCAATTGAGGGCCTTTAAGAACTCAACTTTTAAAATCTAGGTGAAAAACATAAAAGTAGAGACTAGAATTAATCAAGCACCTTCTCGGGTTTGAGTTTTACTTTGTAAACTCCATTATGACCCCAGAGTAGTCCTGCAAACAACCCTGCATACATTTGTCCAGATGTGTTATAATTTATTGCAACTGAGTAGAAAATAACTTCTATTTCATGTGTGTGCTTGTATACTCCCTCTCCCATCAACAGGAAAGACACCAGGTTGAAACTCTGTGCTTCTCTGCCCCAGCGTTAGGCTGATAATTGAGTAGCGTACTACGTTTACACTACCAGGCCAGGCGGAGTGGACCCTAGGCAGGGTGATAGGAAGCGCAGGGAAGCCATCTACGCAGGGAACAATTATCTTTCGGAACCTGGTGAGTGATAAGGGGATCCTGCCTGAAGGCAGTGCCCGCTGTTCCCCGTGACCACACTCTTGCCGATGGGAAGGTCTCTTCAACGTCTCTGTACAGGGAAGGTAGCTGTGGAGTAGCTATTAGCTATTAAAAGCTCCTTCCCAGTAAGTCAACCCCAATAAATCATTCACATTTCCACAAACGTACATGTTTGTCCAACAGTCCATCCGGACCCTAAGGGGATATGCATGCCCGTTGTCCACAAGTTAACGTGTGTTTTTCTCATGGCCTAACCTAACCTAATGAGCCTGTTGGCTGTATTGTTTCCATTTTTTATACATAAATGTCCCAGTGCTTGAATGACATTGCATTCACATAGTTGATACTTTTTTAGTTACCTGACTCTACCAAATGTGCTTCCTCGTGAGAAATAATAAGAATGCTAAGATAATGAGCACAATAACTGGTGAGCCTTTAGCAAGGGGAGGAATTTTAAATCCAGGGCTATTTGAGTTTATGAACAATGTGACCCGTAATGCAAATTTGAGAAACAGTTCTGCGTGTGCTGGGATGAGTGGGGGTGATTCGGCTGACAAATCAATCTGATTAAATAGGGGAAGAAGAACCCTGAGAGCCATAAACCTGAGAAATTCCATAACCTCTTGATAACAGTCACCAGACCTCACTCATGGGAAGCAATATTTACAGTGTTAATGACAATGACTTCTCCACATTCTCCCTTTCCAGTGTTAAGCAGTTGATGTCTCCTCACATTATGTGCAATATTGTAACTTCTTATTTTGAGCGAATGAAAACTGTATTTTAAGAAGATGATTTTATATTGAAGTTATATTGCATTTGTTGGTCAATTAATTGGAATTAGAATGGGATATTTTATAATGTGTACATAAACATTTCTGTTCTTATAGAGGAGCATGAAATACAAGTTAGTCCTTGTCTTGGTTACTTTTCTGTCGTTGCTGAGACAAAATACCTGACACTCAAAATGAAGGAAGGAAAGGTTTATTTAGCTCTCAGTCTGTGGAGATTTCAGGCCATACTTGGCTGGCTCCAAGGCAGAGTGACACATGGCACAGGGGCAATAGTTCACGGCATCGGAACACAGCAAAAGCAACAAGACCAAAAAGAGAGGAGTTGCAGCAAGCAGCCTCTTTCCCTCCCTTACACTGTATGCAAACTACCCGCCCCAGGGCAGTGTATTACTCACATTCTTATTTCCAACAGTGGAGCATGAATCAATCAAAAACTAAAGCCTGCCCCATGACTGCATGAGGCTTCAGGGGGACATGCAGACACCAACCATCACAATCATTAATCCCAGCAAAACAAACAATGATGTTTTTAAAGATAATCTCATTTACTTCCACCATTCTAAGCACAGCTGGTTTCCTTTGCTACACTTTTTACTGGCAGTAGCCAAAAAGCAATTGTGAATGAAGAGCTCTCTAGATAAATTCTTAGCCCCAAAAGTGTCGAGGAGATTGCGGGAGTTTGTATCATGCTCAGGAAATGGCCAGTGAAGCTGGAGGCAGCGGCTCACACCTGTAATCCTAGCTACTTGGGAGCCTGAGGCGGGAGGATCCCAAGGGCAGCTTGGTGAGATGCTGTGTCAAAATAAACTGTACAAAGAACGAGAGGTGCAGCTGAGGGGTAGAGTGCTCCTGGGACTGATCCCTAGTGGAAGGAAGGAAGGAAAGAAGGGAGGGAGGGAGGCAGGAAGGGAAGTAGAGGGGCGAATGAACCTTTCTGCAAGCTTTAGCGTCTGCGTCTGTAGCATGGACATAATGCCTAGCTGTGGCTCAGAGTGGCTGTTAGTATTCAGCAAGTCAATGTCTGCAAACCACTTAGCACGGCCTGCGGCCCGCAATAGGCACCCTATAAATGTGCATGGTCCCTGTCGTTCTTCGTCTGTACTTCCTCAGAATGACCAGGGGAGCTCAGAAGGGTGGTCTGCATTCTAAGGAGAGCTGAGGGGCCAGCGTTCCATGTTTCCATTGTGAAGCACACAGGGAGAGCTGGCAGCGGAGCAGGATCACTGAGGGCCACAGTGACTGACGGTTTACCTTCTTCGCTCATTTT
Organism: Chinchilla lanigera; assembly: GCF_000276665.1. NCBI lineage: Eukaryota > Metazoa > Chordata > Mammalia > Rodentia > Chinchillidae > Chinchilla > Chinchilla lanigera. Next base: position 16,676,021 of record NW_004955441.1, on the reverse strand, counting down.
TCATGCTGTCGGAGGTGTTAACTTCCCTGCGGTCTGCTCTGGGGCCTGATCTCAGAAAGCCAGAAAACGAATCAGAGCATGTGGTAGGGCATTAGCGGGGGATTTCTGAAGACCTCTGGCTGTTTCCAGGAGAGGTTTGGGGATCACATTTGCTGCTCCTAAACGGGAATCAAGCTGGCAAATATAGTTTCTTCCCTTCTTCCCTCTAAGACTCCCTGAAGCTTATTAGAAGCCACCAGTCTTCCATAAACTTGACCTTAAGCCCAAAGCTTATGAAAATGAAAATACTTCTCTTTCACATGAAAGTATTCATAAACTTTCCCTGGAAAATATGAATAATAACTAAAGATATACCTAGGCCGTTTTACTTGCAAAACTAAACACCTACTGTTCTGGAATGTTTAAGCACCACGGACAGGAGGCTGACCCTTCACTTGAGGGTGGTGTGACCCTCCTGTGGGCAGGAGCAGCTCCCTGCCCTGACTTGCTGGACACTCCCCTTGCACACTAGCTTAGTGAACACTGGCGCTGTAGACCTGTTCACATCCAGCAGAAGTTCTCACTTCTTCTAAAAGTATGATTTCTTATAACCCATTCAAAGAAGCAAAACTCTGCAAATATTTTTGATAACAATGGAATATTTCTAACTTTAAACATACAAGCAGTATGGGGTATATGCATATACTTAGATTGTAACAGAAATGTAGATGATTTCATACGTGTTTCCTGGTGTCCTTAAATGTCTTAAAGCCTAGCCTTCGTACAATTCTAGGTCCCAAATAGCTAGATTCACATATGAATCATTCCACAGAAGGTAAGTTGACAATAACGAAGTTGAAAGAAACAGAATTTATTCCATAAAGTGAGACTAATAGTACTTGATAGGAATGATTAAAGTATGTGGTACGCATATATGAATTTACCAAAGTGAGACCTATTAATCTGCACAACCAATATGCTTTAATAAAAGAAGGTGGAAATGAAGAATAGTACTTGAACGCCACTTCCACTGCTATCCGTGTTGAAAATGATTTAAACATCTCCTTCCAACATTTTGGCCGCTCCTGCGATCTGCATCCGCTCAGGCACAGGGTACCGTTTGCGTTACCTCTGGTGTTGGCTAGCAGCCAGCTTTCTCATTAGGGTATTGAATTAAAATTCTCAGTAAAGTCTATTAAGTACTAGTTTTAGTTTATGAAAATCAAATTTTCATAATCTAATAACTGTTTAAAACCTACTTCCTGGGACGTGCTAGACCTAAGTCAATGGCTTCCTGCACTGTTAATCCCGAAGTGGCAGTAGCGCTTACATGTTTGAATTAGCAGGGTCTTTGTGGAACTCACAGTATGAGTGCCATATGGAAGCTCATCAACATAAACTAGGCCGAGCCACCAGAAAGGCATGGGTTCAAGTTCAAGCTCCACCCTTTAACAGGTGTCTGCTATAGACTAGGTTAGTTCATACTCAGTTTTCTACTGTAAAATAAGGATCCTTACGCCTCATTGGTCCATCGTAAGTTATTGAAACAGTATATTGCATGGAAATGTTTCAGCACATTTGCCTCTATAAACAGCAGTTATTGGGATTCATTTTGTTATCTTCCGTATGGTTTAGCAGAGAACCATGGAATAGTAGTTATGTATTGAATTGAAGTGGAATAAGTCAGATTTCAAGACTAAAATGGACATAAAGGACACGTTTGGATTTTTTTCCCCAGAGCTGACATGTGTACGTATTGGTGACATAGGGGAAATAATATAACTCCCAACCTGCTAGATGTCACATAAGTTCACGTTCTCCAAAACCAAAGAATGAATTTGAAGGAACAATGAAAGTTAAGAATAGGAAAAAATATTGAGAGAGCTAGCTCTTGACAAACAGTAGGGGACCCGAAAGTGGGTTGTCATGGACCCCAACCCACAGAAGTAGTTTTGTAGAGCAAAATCATGTGGTGGGTACAATGGGGGTCAAAACTATGATCAACCAATAAGATTACAAATATGGCTTCTTAGGTAGTATAGCTCCAACATGGAAGCAAGTCACGTAGCAAGTGTACATGGAAAGAACGAAGTCCTTTTTGGAAGGGATGGATCAGGGGATCCCATCACCCACCTTTGGGACTGATGTCTATCTAGACTTTATTGAACTGGGTGATAGCAATTATAGTACAATCTTCAATGTACTGCTTGTCCCTTAGGGAAGCAGGTAGGCCTGGCTATTCTGTGTTTGCCTGGAGGCCTGGCCTTTGCAGACGCACCCCCAGCCACAGTTGCAGTGTGTCCTCACCTTCTGCACTGACTCCCTCAGGGCCCAGCCCTGCCTGGCGCCTAGAATATTTTTACCTAACTTAGCTGCCTGTCATATTAGGAGCTGTTCTCATATCAAAGTACATCTGGGCAAAATAAGTGATTTGCAGAACAAATTCTTTCCTGCAGTTCTGTTTCTAGAAGAGTGTATTTGATAAAAAATTTCAAGAAATTGGCCTTGTTTTACTGGTTTAAATAGCATATTTTAATACTTCTCCCTATAAGGTTAAGAACTGCGAAACATTATGATTTTTTGTTTTAAAGAGAAGAAAAAGTAAGAAAAAACAATAAAAATGAAGCAAAATTGCAAAACAGCATGATAGGAAATTAACAATGGTTGTCATATCGCATATTGTTATTTTCAAATTAATTCTTCAGATTAATTAAGCATTAACTATTCCTTTCAATAAACCAATAGAAATTAGTAGTACAATTATCTTAGCTGTGTTGTATATATATGTATTTTTCCTTCGTTCTTTCTTTGTTTTGTCCTTTTCCACATCCCAGTTGTCCTGTCATTCTGAGTAGTTTTTTTCCCTTTCACAGTATCTTTTGTACCTTTTGGATTTTATTCACTCTTTCAGTTTCTTACACTAGGGAGACAATATGATGTTTATATATGTAAGTCTGGTTTATTTCACTTATGAGTATGGTCTTTAGTTGCATCCATTTATCTATAAAAGCCTCAAGTTTATCTTTCTTTATAACTAGTATTCTATTATATTAAAATACCACAGCTTTTTATCTATTCCTCAGTGGATGGGCATTTGGGTTGTTTTCAAGATTTAGTTATGACAAATTGCACTGCTATAAACATGGGTGCATGTATATCATTGTGGTATGATGTTTTTAATTCTTCTGGGAAGATACCCAGCAGGGGAAAGGGGAACACTTAGGTCAAACAGGACCTCTGATCCTAGTTTTTTAAGGAATCTCCACACTGATTTCCACAGTGGTTAATTATGAAAAATTTCTGCTGTTGCAATATAGTGGTCATATATTAATTCAGCCAGTTAGCAATTGTTTGTTCAGTGATGACTCAGGTTTATATGAGGAGGCGCAGAAGCAAAACACAGTCACTGACTGACCTGCAAATGATGGTGTCCCATAGAAGTATATCACATAGTGACCTCATGGCCATCTTTTCTGTATAACTGCACTCTAAAAAAGAAGAAATCAGGGGAGACTTCTCTGAAAACGGGGCATTTGGTCATAGACTAGTATGAAATAAATAACTAAGTTATGTGGAGGTCTTAGCTAAGGAAAACAGAAGACATAGAGACAGGAAGTGTGAATGCTTGAGAGAGTGACAAATACTGGGTAACGGGAGGACAGCCAGGAAGATGGGGCCATATGCCTTCTCATATATGTAAGGTCACTGAAAGGAATTGGCATTTTTTCCCTGAGTGTGATGGAAATCCTTTAATTTGTTGTTTTTTTTTTTTTAATCACAGGAGGGACTTTTAGTAGAAAAACAGGATAACCCTGGTTTCCATATAGACAACAGATATGAGAGAAGCAAGAGTAGAGAAAGAAGGCATCCAACACAGGCGAGTTTAGGCGTGCGTGACACCTAAGCAAGAGGTGGTCACATGTGAGACGTGTTTGAAGGCAGAGCAATGAGCACTGACGAATGCATTGGATGCTGGAGTGAGAGAAAGCAGAGTATATCTGAAGTATATTCTTTCAATTGAACTATAGATATTTGCAAATAGTATTGTTCGTTAAGGAAGCCCAGTTAGGAAAAGAAAATTAAGAGCTTTTTTGTTGTTGTTTTTTTTGGTTTTTCTCCGGTACCGGGAACCGAACTCACGACCTTGTGCTTGCCAGGCAGGCGCTTTGCCGCTGAGCTAAATCCCCAGCCCCTAAGAGCTTTTTTAATGTCTTAAGGAGTGGGGGAAAGATTTGGTTTTGTGACATAGAATCAAAGGTTTGATTTGGACATTTAGACATCCAAATCATACGGGAGGATAGAAGAGTCAAGATCTCTGGGAAAAGTCATGGCTGGAGAGACAAACTTAAGTGTCATCCCCGTATGTTGATTAAAATCAGAGGACCAGAGGAAACAACTCAGACAAATGAATTTCGATGTAGGATAAACTGAGCATTCTGGTATTTGAAGGATGCAAAAGAACCAAGTCTAGCAAAGGAATCTGAGAACCACCAGCCAGCAAGGTGGAAAACACAGAGCTGTGTGTGTGACATCCTGGAAAGGGAGGAAATAAAGTGTTTCAAAGATCCGAATAATCTGTTGTGTCAAATACTTTAATTATAATAGTGGAGAAATAGTCCTCAACTTCAAAACATAGGAAATGGCAACTTGCAGACAACAAGGCAGCATATATGTAGAGATGAAACCTGTCGGTGTGAAAATGTCTCAAGTTTATTTGCCGTTTCTCATTTGTCCGTGTAATTCTCCCCGTGTTTCCTTCTGCCCCCAGGAATTGTGTATATCAGCAGCAAGTGAGCAGAAATTGTGCCAGTTTCCCATGTAGCAATAAAGTCATGAAGGAAAAGTAGATTAAGTCTATTTTTCAAATCTGTCTATTCCTATTAAAGGAATACCTTCCTGTAGAAAACTTCGGAGAATAAAAGTACTAGGAAAAAGGAAGTTACCTTGATAAAAGCAAAGTATGATATCTATCTCAAATTTTTACAAAATCTAGAAGAAAAAGACTAGCCTCGAAACAATGTAATTTTATCCTTATGTCCCATTTTCCATAAATTTTCTACATGTTTCCAACAGCAGAGAGAGCCTCATTCCTTTAAATTAACAAGTTCCTGTTTGAAAGCACCACGCGATCTTCTACACCTTCTCCCTGAGCTCCTACTTGCCCTGTCCCTATGCGCACACTCCATTAAGCAGGTAAATTAAAGGATTCAACAGGCTGGTATCACTGGAAATGTAAGTCAGATGTGGAACAAAAAGAGAGAAGTTATGTATGGAGTCGTGGCAGCTACAGAAATAAAGTCTCATAGAGGGATAAATGATCTAGGGTGCGCATAGTTTATTCTGGTGAGGGCAAAGTGCTCAAGTTACAAACACTAGAGAATCATATTGTCCCCCAGGAGAGGTAGTGTTTCTCTTGAAATGACACCTGTTGACTTGAAAATAGCTAGGGTTTATTTGTTGCCTGTGATTTATCTATCACAGTTCTCCGACTTTTATTCTTTCCCAAGATGTTGCCCTGTCATCTAGCTTTTCAAGACATGAATATTTTAAGTGAGATCTATTGACTTTTTAAAAACGCTGTTCATTGTTACTTTTCATACATCGCTTTTGCCAAACTACCAGTTTGTACTTCTTAAGTAGCTTGGAGGATGCCTATCTAACGCTCCTTCTCTCCTTTCTTTTTTTTTTTTTTAATTTTTATTTTGACTCCTCCAAAATTTTATTAAAGAAACATGAAGCTAGTGTACATTTTTAAAAGATAAAATTATCTAGATATTTTATACTTTTTGGTAAATAAAATTTAACATTCTCTCATCCCAAATCCTGCATCAAACTGGCAGTGAGGAAGTTTCACAAATTTTGAATTCTTAGACGGTTATCACCAGAAATGCACAACACTCTGTGGTCAGTCAGCACTTCAGCAATTTGTCAAACCTGCTCTGCTTTTCAGGCAATCATATCTGCTTTCTTCTTGGAAGACAGTAGTTGTTCTTCAACTCCCTTTAGTCTGTTGATGGCTGTTGTATGACCATGTGGTTAACCTTTATTTTCTCAAATGGTTATCCGTGTATGTAACACGAATATATCAAGTACCAGTCTCCAGTGATGTAAAAATATGACCCCACTATTAACTTTCTCTGTATCTTCCACTACTTTGTGTCAATTCTCTCTTTCCCCTAATGTTTACATCATTCTAGTGTGAGAATAGCCCCCAAATTCCTGCTGATTTATAATACGTAACATGTAGATGTCTTTAAAAATCATCTTCCTCTCCTTATCTGTTGCAATCTAACTCACATTTCCATGACTCAGACACACTGACGTTTCCATTTCTTTTCCATGATCCTATCATCTGACAATTTTCTAGAGTCAGGCTGTCAGGAAATGAGTACTGTGAACAGCAGCTATGGTAGTTTCCTCTAAGTCAGTAGTCTAAACTCAGTCAACCCTTTATTTAGCAGAGTAGTGTCAATGGGACAGTTGTAGAGCTGAGAAAGGCAGTAGAACAATCACATAAAAGCGTATCTGAAAATATAGCTGCAGTCTGATTTCTCCTTTGGGTATTTTTGCTCGTTCTAATATTATTAAATAGGCTTGGTTTTACAATTCACCACTTGTTATTATACAAATATGAGGTGAAGTAATTTTAGAATTGCATGAATGGTTCCATCAGTGATGAGCAGATAATAGTTTGGGAAAGAGACACCTAAATGATTATCATAGACGGCGACTTTGATAAATTGATAAGTAACTTCCATAATTTGCCTCATTAAGTAGCAGCAAAAATTAATCTGCAAAGATGTTTACAAGTAAAAAAAAAAAGTCAATTGCTCATAATTTTTTTTGTTACTAGAAAAAATATAGTATTATGTAAGGTGGTCCTCTCTGCTTCCCTCTCTGATTAAACAGAAGCTGTGAACAGAAAAATAAAAGGCGTAATAGAAGAAAATGCTTTCAGTTGTTTTTTATTCCTCCTTAAGCCATTTGTTGCTGCCTGACCATTGTAATTCTCATTCTTCTCTGTAAATTAGAAGCTTAGTAACCAGCAAGAGCCTCAGATCTGGGATTAAGACTCATTGATCCATTTGCTACAACCCGGCCAGTCTCATTAGTACAGTGGAACTTACACTAACTAAAAGAAGAGCGCCTGCCGCAAAGTTCCGTTCTACCGAAGACCAACATTGTCCCAGTGCTCCTCAGGGTGTGATGCCATGTATTAGATTTTTTAATATAAGTGATGGAATCACTAGTAAGTATATTTAACGAGCTTACTCTTACTGAATTTGACATGAAATAAAGTTTCACAAGTGTTCTCTTCCCAAGCAGAGTGGATTGTTTTAAAATAATATGATTAGAATTAATTACAACTAAAGTTAATAACGTGATAGTCTTACTTCCATAAAATGTTTTATAGACATTAGTCTTGTTCAGTTCTCACTCACACTCTAGTTAATATTCTGTCAACTGAAGGACGTCTCTTTGTATTCCTGCACTCTATACCAAGACTTGTATCATTTACTTTTGGCCTTGCCTTAACTGATGCCGCTCCTTTCTTTCTGCAAAACTGTGAACATCCCTACTACATCTAAGTCCCACTTGGCAATATTTACCTGCGCTGCCTGACCTTCAAGGCCTTCTCGTGCTGCTCTTTTAGCAGTAGGAGCCTACAAGGAATGCCAAACTTTAACAAAGCTCTTCTGAAAATTAAAGCAGACATATTTCCAAAGTGTGAGGAAATCCACCCTGAGTGTGTTAGAATATACGTCATCAATAGGTAGTTTTCGGAACTCCCAGTCTTTCCCATGATTAGAGACCAATATGTCTTACGAAGGACTGTTTTCAGTACTCTTGTGATACCAACACAGGAAGCACTGAGTTTTTATTAAATCAGTGCATGAGACATACCAGCCCCTGTAAGCTCTCAAGAGTTAAAAAAAAACCCTAAGTGCAAAAAGAGATCTTCTCTTAAATTTTAATCATTGAATAGAATTTAAAAGTTAAAACAAAAAGTGTTAAGGAAACTGTCTTTTTTGATTAATAAAATTAAGTAAAGACTAGGAGAAAAGGTGAGAAGAATTGATTCATCCTTTATAAGAATTTTCCATACTTACCATGGCACGGTCCTCTAGGTGAAAACTTTTTTAAATACCTAAACCTATTACTTATTAGTTTGCAAGGAATTTCTATAATAAATTTAGGAAAAGCCATGTCTTTTATCCTTGCATCGATTTGATCATTTTTAAAGGAAATAAAGCACATTTATAAAGTACTTTGATATTCTGCATAGTCCACCACTACTATTTAAGAATTAAGAGAAGTGTGAATGGCAAGTAGATATTTAATTAACTAACTTGATAGAAATAATTCCAAAGCTGAATTTGACATAGCAATCAGGAATTATAATTGGTTAATTTAACATTTTCAAGAAAAGAAATTGGATTTATGTTCACCAAGTTTTACAAGGAGTGCCATACTGAAAGTTCCCTTCAAATACAAGGCTCTGCCTAGGATTTGGGGTATGTTGCTAGTGTTTTCAATAATATGCATAGATGTCTACTAAGTTCCTATTACTCTAAATTCATGAATATCCAGGCAAAGCAGAAAAGTTACCTGCTTAACAAATTAAATATAAAAGTAGGAAATGGATAGTGATAACAAGTTAACAATTTTTAATTTGTGGGAGATGCTTCACAGAAGATAAGGAAATTTTAGGGAACCCTCATCTACTTTGGAAATTCAGAGAAAGAATCTCTAAGAAGATGCCACTGAATCTGAAATTTTAACATTAACTAGAAATGACTAGCAGGAGAAAGGGAAGAGAAAGTTAATATTACAAATTCATACGTTTAACTTAATAAACAATTTACCAAATAAATCATATATTATTGATACCAGGAGACTTAGCTCTGTTGATTATGATTTTAAATACTATGTAGAACTTCTCTCAGAACTTACCAACTTGCTTTCTCTAAGTGTAACTGTGAAAGATTGGCAGTGAATTAAATGGTGTTGTTATTCAATTCCACATCTTAGGAATCTGAATCAGATACATGTCTGTTCACATATGTAGTGCTTAAATCTCTTCATTCAACACTTCTGCCGTCCTTATCCTTTGCCTCATGGTATGAAATAACTGCTTTGAAGCATCCCCCCATGTTGAGTTGACCAGCATTGTTCTGTTTAGAGGTCCACTTTTGAAGCCACAAAGGGGCGCACTCTTTTTTAGTGCAATGACCACAAAAGTAACCAGACTACAGATGTTTCAAAAGCAGCAACTGATCTTTTTGTTGTTTTATTGTTGTGATCATGAAGTCTATCAGAGAACCTTTGCTCAGTGGAAGACATTGAATAAAATGCTGTCAAATAAATGGACGACTAAAACAATGATTGAAAGATAGCTTTGAAAAATTATATAAGAACAACATCCTGCCATTTGAAGATTCTCAGGATCGCTTTCAACAAATATTCTTAATTTCTGCATAACGGATTGGAATTGGGAAACAGAGAGTTATAATTCCAAAGCCCTAGCACTCTTCCGAGAATGCCTTTCTGTGAGAAGACAGAATTCGGAGTTTCTGCCAACACCCTGACGGGGAGGACTTCTGCAAGATGTTTTCACAGCCAGTGTAAGGGAGCCAAGCCACGGTTAGCATGTAGTGCAGCAAAGGTAAAGTGCAGCGGTTGTGCTCTTTCTGCTCCAGGTGGCTGGAAAAGAGCCAGTGCACTTACACCAGGCTCCACCCCCTGCAGCGCCGAGGCAGGTCTTCCAGAGTGATCCTCTCCAGGTCATCAGAGGGACTAAAACCTGGATCGCTTGGTGAGGACTACAAGAGATTACAAGTATAAACTATATTTAACATATGAGTATGATTAGGTGTTTATCAGCCAGCTGTCAATTCTAATACATTTTTGTTCACCATCAGTCTATTTTACATCACAGGGTTCTGAATGATCTCACTGAAAGTCATAACTGTCTCAGTCTGTCTTACGTTGCTATAACGGAGTAACTCATCCTCAGTGATTTAGAAAGAAGAACATTCCATTGCTGCCAGTTCTGAATGCCGGGAAGTGCAGGCTCAAGGTGCCAGGCTCTAGTGAGGGTCTCCTTGCCGTGTTGTCCCATGCTGGAGGCTGAAGGCCAAGAAAACACAAGCGCACATGTGCCAGGGTGCCGGAAAACTTTGTCTTTTGTCAGGAACCCACTCCCCAGAATAACTAACCCACACTCAAGATAATAGCACCAGGTTCTCACGACCTCATCAGCTCTTAAAGATCGACTTCCCAATACAGTTGCACTGACACATTTCCAACACATAAACTTTGAGGGACACATTCGAACCATGGCACCTGTCCAAAAGTACTGTCTTGTCCTCTGCCGTGGGAGGTTCTTCTCGACAACAGTGTGCTCAGCAAGTGCCTTTCATCTGCAGGGGGTGGCTACGGTGAAAGGCTGAAAGCAGAAGCCGTAACTATGGGCTACTCCTGTGCTTAGCTCTGTCAAAATCAATGGAAAAAGTTAATTGTATTTAATTATCTAATCTTATTAATGTTCTCCGTGTGCAAGGCTCATGGTGCATTTCTTAGGATTCTCATGGACTTCGCATTTGCCGTCCACAGTGATTGTTTTGTGAAATGTTATGAAATAAAGGTATTAATTTCTTAATTCAGAGCCTCCTGGGAGTTCATAATGGTGCTGATTGTTTCAAAAGAGAGAGAGTGTTTAAAAAGTCTTAAAAATTAACAGGACCATTTTTATTTGAAAATGCCATTAAGAGCAATCACAGGTTCCCTGATGAGCAGCTTCCCGGGACCACGCACTTGTGCTGTCAATTATCCCTTCGTGCTGTTTCTGTAATTTTAGGCTTTAGCACCACTGAATTGCGCTGACCCTGTCATTCCTTTCTCCTACCTTAGTAAAAGTTCTCTATTTAAATTTGAGTAAATAGGAAATTCAAAAGTTTAAAAAAATTGTAGAATTGTAAAGGGCACTGTGTTCCTGTGTTGCTAGGAAATATAATGAAACTGACTGCTATTAGGTCTGTCACCCTCCTTCTGCGTGGCTGAGGTCTGAGGGTACGGGGAACAACGTCCCAGGAAGAGAAGAAAACAATCAGTTGATACCAATTAATTAAAAACGGATTTTCCCTTTTTCAGATAAGATTGTTTTATTATCTCTTATCAAGTTACTTTTACCCAGTGAAATCCATTATCACTGTTACAAATGGGATGATTTAGTTTAAAATATGTGAAGAATGTCAAGCAGATTTCTTTGGCTCTGAATAAAGGAGTCTTTCTTCATTCCTGCATTGTCTTCTTTTTATTCTTCATGTAAAATCTATTGTTTTATTGACAATACTGGGCAAGCTGTATATTCCTGGGTAAAAGAAGTATTACATGGACAATGTGAGGAACCATGGGGGAATCGGATCGTATCTGAGTGAAGCGACAACTTAGTGTAGCTGTAATGGTCCCCTCTAGAAAGTACTGCTGCACCACTGTGAATCGGTTCTTTCAACTATCAGTGAAAGATAATAATAGCTTTAAGGTAGCCTTGTGAGAGAAAGAGACATGATTGTGCGTGTACAGCACCCAGTTCCTCGCACAGCTCTCTGCGGCCAATCCTAAATGCGTAAAGGAAAACACTGGAGTTCAACTTCAGGCAGAGATCCTTGCTCACGGCTGCCCCTAGCGTCGAGAATTTCCTCTGCCCGGCCCCGTGTTCTTCACAGTACCCGGATCCTACTCTGTCATTCCAGAATATTTGTCTGACTCAGCAAAAACAGTAGCAGTCATTTCCCTTCTCATCGCGACCTAGAATTCTAACTTGTTAAGTTTGTAAGGGAGGATAGGCACCGTGTGTAGCTTCCCGTTGGTGGCTTCTGCCAGTCTGCCCTTCCGTTCTGGCTGGATACCTCATTTGGGGGACTCAGTAGCTGTTGGTGTACTTGTTTATGCTAATCTTAATAAACAATTATCTTGCTTTGACTTGTGCTCTTTAACCCTGGGGTAGGAGGGAGAGACAGAAAGAAAGGGAGGTAGAGAGAGAGAAAGAGAGGGAGAGAGAGAGACAGACAGACAGAGAGCTACCTGACCCCTCTGCTCTGAGACTCGTTAGCTAAAGACCCTCTTGTAAACCATCAGCTTTGTGGGCAGCGAAATCTCACTGCAAGTTTATACTGAGATAATCATTAATTAAAATATTTAAGATCTATTTCACCTGTACTGTGTGACATCAAATCTCCAGTGTTTTGCATTCACACATTTCATTTTCTTTTAAATTTTAAGTGCAGGGTTTTTTGCTTATTTCTGTCTGATATTTTGTGAGATCAGTTCTGGATGGTCAGTATCTGTACTTTTTTAATGCACTTCAGTCATGAAGGGTGTTTTTAAACAATAATTTTATTACCAAAGCAGCATGTCTTGATGAAGATTCAGCTGGAAAGACCTGTCTGCAGATGTTTGTGTGTCTATGTATATACAGTTGTGTCTGCTTCATACACAGCTTCATTTCCTGTGTTTTCAGTTGTGTCCAGTCAGCTATGGTCCAAAAATATTGGATGGAAAATTGCAGAAGTAAACGCTTCAAAAATCCTACTACCACATCATTCTGGGCACTATGATGTGATCTCCAGCCCTCTGGGTACCCGCTGCCTGGAATCATCATTTGTGCATAGTATCCACTCTGTAGATGTTACTCTACTGTTAATCACTCCATAGTCACCCCAGTTATCAGATCCACTGTTGTGATATCACAGTGCTTATGTTCAAGTCACCTTTATTTTACTTTATAAGGATCCTGAAGCACAAGAATAGTGACAGCAGTAAATCAAATATGCCAAAGAAAAAGGAAAAAATGCTTCCTTTAAGTGCAAAAGTGAAAATTCTGAACTTAATAAGGACAGAAAACATAGTATGCTGAAGTTGCTATGACCTGATGTAGTACAAATGAATCTTTTTATTCATGACATTGTAAAGAAGGAAAAATAAATTTGTGCTAATTCTGCTGTGGGACTTGAACTGCAAAAGCTATGGCCACAGTGCATGGTAACGGATGATGTGGAAGAAATTAGACCACTGCATTTATTCCAGACTTTTCCCACATTCCTTAGCAATAGTGTGTGTGTGTGTGTGTGTGTGTGTGTGTGTCTAGGAACCAGAAAATAGACTGACAATGTATTTAGAATGAAAAAGACATTAAATTATAGGATTTGGTATTATCTGTGGTCTCAGGCATCCTGTGAGGTCCTGGACTGTATCCTAATAGACAAAAGAGGGATCTATTTCTAGTATAGATATTTACATATCTACAAATATAACCACTGGTTTTGTTTAATATAGTTTATACTCTATTACTACATTTTCTTTCTTCTCTTGTTTTTATTCCCTCAATACTGGGGACTGACCCCAAGGCCTTTGCACTGACCCACATTCCTAGCCCTTTTAATTATTATTTTTTGAAAATTTTCAGACAGGTTTTCACTAAGTTGCCCAGACTAGCTGGAACTTCAAGCCCATGATCCTATTGTCTCAGCCTCCCAGAATGCTGCTGCGATCGCACGCACGTGGAACCATGCTCTGCTATAGTTCTTTTCTTAATATATATTTTGAGCAAGTTTTGCTTGTTTATAAAAATATTTTCTAATGAATTATTCTATCAGGAAATTAAATTCTCTGAAGATCAGTTTTCTATTTTGAGATCATTTTATAAATTTAAGAGGTGTGTCTCCCATTATTTTTATCAAAGTCACTGATAAAATTATGAAACAGTATGGAAAATATATGATAATGTTGGTTGTTGGCATTATACGTAAGGTGGGGGACAAAGCCAATTCTTCCACATGTGAGCGGGAGCTTGGAAAGTTTCCTAGAAAGGCAATCAACTGTGGTAGGAATGAAAGTGGTGGTAATGTGCAGTTCAGAAAACAGCAACGACACAAAAGCAGGTTGGCACGCTGCCACTCCTGGCTTCGCCACGGTCAGCGCTGGTTTGAGGTGTAAGCCACATGCCACCGATGGTGCTGGGCAGCATGAATACATGAGTTCCATTAGCTTAATGCAGAAGTCACTAAGACTTCTGGGACTTGCTGCTTAAATGCTTTCAGGCAGTACTGAATTAAGGAAGTTATTTAAGTAAGTTAACTACGCTGTGGTCTACAGAATATTTGATTTATTAGGCTCTAACATGAGAAGATTTAATACTGCAGGAGGGGAGTAAATGTAAGCTATGTGTACAAGAACTATGTCTAGGCTCCAGACCACCAGAACAGTTCAAACGCTGCTTTGCTTGTGTGTGGACACACAGACTGCAGTGGAGGTTCTTTGCTTGAGGTTCAGTGTGAAAACTTCCCATTTTTCAAGGTGGGAAAATTGAATGTTTTCACTGTCAGTGTTTCTTGAGGGTATCTGGAGTAAGCCTTAAAGGGTTGCTGATGTGTGTATTTACATTTGGATTGTATTTAGTTGGTTTTGTGCTGGTGTAATGAAGTACCTGAGTTAACTGGCTTGCAAAGAGAAAAGGTTTATTTCAGCTTACTGTCTTGGTGTTTCCAGGTCAAGACTGGAAGAACCTATTGCTTCAGATCCCTGATACATGTGACAGATTGTAATGATGGGGAGAGTGTGGTGGAGAAAACTTTCCACCTCATGGCCAAGGAGCAACAGAGAAAGAAGAGGCCCGAGTTTCATATTGCCCTTCAAGGGTGCGTCCCCAGGGCCCAAGGACTGTCTCCTGGGCCCCACCTTCTAATGTTCTCCCACCTTCCTATAGGCACCACCCTGGAAAAAAGCCTCAGCACACAGACTTTTAGGGGACACTGACCACCCAAAATATAGCAACATTTTAAAGTATTAGGAGAGGGATCATGGATACTGAACAGTTTCTCTTAACAGATGGAGTTTAAGGAATTTTATTTCTTTTTGAAGTTAGGAGGCAGCTCAGAACACATGGATCAGGAGGCTGCTCCAAGATTAGGGGACACTGATGCAGAAGTTGCCAAAAGCTGAGTGGGGGAAGGAATCTAAAAGCAGCTGGGATGGATGTTGACCAGATCACTTTCTGTCCTGGTTACACGCTGCTGAAGGCTTCATGATAGTATAGTGGGAACAATGGCTCAGGTTTCAGATTTGAGGCCAATCCTCATTCAACCTGGTTGACCCTGGAAAAATCAGATAGGAAGGAAAATGACAGGAATCAAAGGCTATATCTGCAGTGTAGGTGGAGAAAACACAGAGCTGGAGACAGAGCACTATGTGCTTTAAAAGCAATAATAATGTTTAAAAGTTATTAAACTGAAAAGAAAGGTGGTGTGAAAGTCATGGAGTTAGAGAAACTGTTAGCACTGTAAGCAATCATAGGTAGAGTTTCCTGGTCTGGAGATTTTCTGTGACAGACAGGTGATCTATGGGCCTGAAGAACTGACTAGAAACCCATCTGAACAATGCGTTTGTAGAGAAGATGCACTTCTTCTAAAGCCAGCATAACTTTGGAATGTTTCAACAGATAGAGAAACATTCACTGGCTCGTTTCTTTTTTGAGCTCACCCTCACTTAGGGAAATCCATATTCTGAGGTGAAAGGTGGAAACGCTGCAGGGTCATCAAGTGCGGACTTATCACTTAGCGTCAGTGAAGTCGAATGGAGGGGTGTTCCCTCTCCCTCCCTTCCTTTCTTATCCTCAGGATCTGACAGAGGTCAGTCACCTGGGCGAGTACAGCATGTCCAAGTGGGCTCAAGTTGAATTGGCTTTTACAGCAAATCTCTCGGAGGAGGGAGATTAGCTGCCATTTCCCAGCCGGTCTTTTCTGTGCTCTGCTCCCCGGCGGTGAGACACCGTGTCAGGAGCTCTGCTCAGCGAGCACGCGGGCAACAGGAACTCTGAGAGCCCCAGGAGTCTGCAGGAGGCTATTCTCCTCCAGACTCTAGTTACAGAAAGAAGGACTGTACACCCTTGTCCAAGGGATGCGATAGATTATTTCCAGAGTTCCAGAGCCCGTCTCCTCCCTGCTGCTCATCTGCTTTTCTTTCGTCAGGTTGATTCCTCCTGAGGGAGGAGGAGATCATTGCTGTAGGAGGTATAGCTGGCGCACAGTTGGAAGGAATGTTTAAAATCTCATTGTTTGGAGCATAGGAAATCTCAGATCACTTGAAGGTTTCATCTCAGGGGTAGCAGTTTTCCATTTCTTCTTCTGTCTTCTGCTGTTGTCCACCTTGTGCTATCTGCTGGAGGGGATTCTGAATGACAATCAAACAGGAAACATGACAGCTGAGTTCTGGGTACCTTCTTGAGTATCCTCTAACACAGCTTAGCCGTGAGTGGTTGACCAGATCACTTTCCGTCCTGGTTACACGCTGCTGAAGGCTTCATGATAGTATACTAGGAACAACGGCTCAAGTTTCAGATTTGAGGCCAATCCTCATTCAACCTGGTTGACCCTGGAAGAATCAGATAAAAGGAAAATGAATATTACCTACACACAAGTTACTTCTGATTAAGAACATATATGGCAATGGTAACATTGGTAAGGAAAAGCAAATGAATAAACTAAGCACTCCAGGGATAACTCTGGAAGCGTACAGAGAAGAGAAAAAGCACAGTGAGCCAGAGGCAGCTTAGGCACCTTCCTAAGGGAACTTGTTCTGAGTTGGCCTTTGGAGAGTTATCCATAAAAGGCATGACTTTTACTAGAATAGACATCTACAGACACTTGGCTTCCTCAGTGTGCTTCTCCTCCATCTCCCTAGGCCAATGATGGCAAACGTTTTAGAGGCAAGAGGCCAAACTGAAACCCAGAACCCACTTATTTATCACAAAGTGCCAGCGCTGCAGTTAAACCTGAATACTGAGGTTTTAGTTTAGAAAAAATAAGTCATACATGAATAGCTTTTGTCTTAAAAAGAAAAACAATACATGTGCCATGGGTTCACCACCACTGCCTAGGGACTGTCCATGCTGACCGGGGAAAGCAGAGGACCGCCTTATGCAAGTGAACCTTTCCTTCTAGTTTTGCTTTCATAACTCTCTGCCAAGAGAGAAATGGAGCTAGTCCCGGAGGTTTCCAGGCTATTTCACACAGAAGTGCTGCTTGCACTTAATAAACATCACAGCACAGTAAGTGACGACCCCAAGGAAAGGTTTCTTTGTTGTTTCCTGATACTTGTGAAGGACATCCTTTCCTTTTTTTCTAGAATCTGCCGGGATAAATGTCCCACCTCTTGTGATAACTCACAGTCTATGACATTTTAAGTAGGTTTTTAAACTTAGTTATTTAACTACTACTTGCTGTTTTTCACCTGATGCCCTAAAATCTTGAGAAAACCATTCCTATTTCACAATTAAAATTATGGTGTTTAATAATCCAGTTGGGCAATCAATACATGGACAAGTAAGAAGATAATTACAAGTTAATTTAGCCAGAAGATATCAAGTGTCCAGTATTTGCCAGGCATTGTGTATTCTAGTGATAAGGGTTCTTGGTCACTGAACTGTTAGCAGACTTCTAAGAGCTTTCTTGGTTATTTGAATTTTTTTTATTTTTTTTTTTTTGAGACAGGGTATCACTATGTAGTTCAGACTGGCCTTGAACTCACTATGTAGCCTACGCTGGGCTCAAGCTCACAGCAACCCTCCTGCCTCAGCCTCCATGTGCTGGGATTATAGGTGCCACTACACCCGGTTTATAACAGCTTTTTTATCATCTCCTTCTTAACTCTCTTGGCTTTGCTCAGAGAAGAAGCCACTGTACCTATGGCTAGGTTTCTTTTATTTCTCCTGAGATAAATTCTGACTATCCCATTGCAGGTATGTTGAACCATCCCTGTGTTGCATTCTTAGAGTCTAAACTGTACCCATATTCTCACTCCATGACTATTCTGCAGACCTGATCCTGGTGGGCAGAAGACTAAGTAAGTTCTTTTCATGAGCAGTAACACCTTTCTGGGTCCCCAAGATCACACACAAGCCAAAGACCCAGCTTGTGATTTCTTCTTGGACGCATCTGTGGCTGCAGACCTTAGAATCTTTGAACCTAGTCCTAGAGAATGCCCCTCTGACCCATTGAATTGCATGAAGGCAAATTTGCCAGTTGACTAATTAAGTGGCGGAGGCGGGTTCCACCATTTGGTTAAACTTGACTCCTTCACCTTACGCATAAATCTAATCTCTGAAGCTAGTTTCTGTTGATGGGATGACTCTTTGGATGCCATTCTGCATTCTTCTAGCTCCTGCCCACAACCAGAAGCTGATTTTCCTCCAGTTTAAGACCTCTCACTAAATTCCCTTTAGACCTCTCAGTAAATTCCAAGTTCTGCTTGTCAGGTTCTTTGCAAAACTAACAAGACTGGCATGCCCCAGGCCCGCAAATGATTGCATTTTCCCCACAGGAATTTGTTGATAATTCATTTTTCAAGAGTTTCTTCCTCCCTTTTCTGCAGCCCACTCCCTCAAAGACCCTGTAGGATGGAACTTCCCAGAAATCTGTCTTGATGATAGGATACTACTTCACTTATAAATAATAATAGAAACACCCAAATGTCTTTCCTGATGAATATATAAAACTTTCTCTTATCCTGTACATTTTGAAAATACATACAGTGTCTTTTTTAAACTTGAAGTTTTTGAGGTTAGGAGGTATTCAATATTGAACAAGCATCTATGTGTTCCAGCAATTATGCTGAGGGAGAAGAATATACATTAAGATTTCTCCGAGAAAGTGTGCCAGTGGGTTAAATGAGACACAGATAGATCATAGTTATGTCAAGTGTTATTGCCACGACTGAGGAAGCACACGATCTGATAGTGGCCCGCATTAGAGAAGGACTGATCCTAGCGATATTCTTTAGAGGGCCTCATGTAATACCTCATGCTTATTAGGCTTATAAGAAATATTTATTGGTGATGATAATATGACATAAGTAGAAGTTCAGAGAATAGAGGAGGTAGAAAATAGCCTTTCTTAGAATTGAGATTGACATAAGGCTTTGTGATGGCGACAATACTACTCTGTAAAGGATGGCTTTTATTATTTACTAACAATAACCTGTTATAATGTAAACTGCTACCATTTAGTGAGCGCACATTATTCACTGGCACTTCGCTATCTGCCACTCTACACAGGCACATTATTCAGTCCTCACAATATCCCCAGTGAGTGTGTCTTCCCACTTCATGGGTGTGAACGCAGAGGCCCCGTCAGATAAGTAGCCAAACCACAGTTAAAATCATCTCTGTCTTCCACATTTCTTCACGTACCCGTTCTCTTATTATTATCAATATAATAGTAAAACATTAGAGCCAGTATTGTCAAGACATTTCTAAAACAATTGCTTATTTGGGATATTTGTAACCAAAACTTAGGAGCACGTTGACAAGAGATAGTCGTGATCTGTTATTCATCATCAGCGGGATTAAGATGGACTCAGAATAAAAACATGTACAAGTACCTTCTTCCTAATCGTAGAAACAGCTGAACACTTAAGTAAATCTGTATCTTTTGCCCACCTTCCTCAACACTGTCTGAATTTCCCAATGTTAGAGATTCAAACACTAAAACCAGTGCTTAAAAAATTTTAAAAATCTTGGAAGTATTTTTACAGACATTTCATCAATGAAGATTTAAACTTCATTTTGAGTAACGTTTTTTCATGTCTTGGCCATGTTCATTTTTCTTTTTTTTTTTGTAAATCTGTGATCTGCATTGTTATAAAATGCGTTACTACTGTTCATTGGAACATAATCTTATTCTCTAAGGGTTAAGCTATCAACAAGGATTCGTGTCACTAAACACAATATGCTAGAATTGGGTGTTTAAAATCAGTTATAAATGTTTTAGTGACTGGTAATAAAGCATGTCTTAAAAAAAGAATTAAACAAGTTCTGTATCCTGTTATTGTGTAGCTACCTCGTTTGTGAAGATTTCCCTTTTTCTACACCCTGCTTTTTTTCTAAATTGCACGTTAATATTACATTGCTTTAGTATGTATTGCCTTAATCAAAAAAGCATATGAACTAAGGTCAGCTGTGGGACTGCAGAGCATCTCAAAGATGCTATAAAGGGGACATAAACAAGACATTAGACCTCGTATTGTCTCTCTCTGTGTGTCTTTTATTGCCTGGCTTGGTGGTCTGTTTTATAGCCGTGGTGCTATGCTTACCAGTCAATATTCTACCTGCAAGCTAGGCTGATTCTCAGGGAGGTAGAAAATCTTTGGCTGTGGACTCGCACACAATCGAATTTGTCTGTGCCCCTGTTATTATTCCCTGCAAATCTCTCTCAGGTTCACTTTCCATCCTTTTCTGTCCCTACTCTGTAAGTATTCCTAGGAAAATATATGTGGATCGGGGGTAATAGGTGAATCTGTGGACTGCTCAGGGATTTGACCCAGGTCTCCAAGCTCGTGAGACCAAGGTTCAGTCTGAATGTCATCTTGAAAGTGTGTTCTCTGTCCATCTCTCTTATCCCCCTTTTTTGAAGGAAGTTTTTATCTTTCTTTTCCATGTTTTTTCCTTTTTTCTTCCACTTCTCACTGCTTTTCAGACACATCGCAACATGCCTTTTTCTTCATTGCACAAACATTTATTAAATGTTTGTTGTATGACATTCTCTTAAGTTCTGGGACTATCCCAATGAGCAGAAAGGGCCTCTGATCTCTGTGGATGAGCTGAGAATATTTACATTAAATAAATGGTTCCACACATTATTTTACAAGTACAGAAGTGAAAGAGAAGTCCTGGAAGCCGTGTGTGAATTGTTTGTCTTATATGAACATAACTTAGTTTGACCGTGGGTCAGGAGACATTTCCCTCTTAAAGTTACCTGGCCTGATAGTCACTTGAGTTACTTTCATGAATGTCAAATAGGCTAGAACAAATTGATTTGTTTTGTTCATAAAATTAGGATGGTCCCTCTATGTACATTGCTGTATTTTTCTCCCTCCTTACTAGTCTCAAATTATTAATAGCCCTAAATTATTATATCCAATGAATACTAGTATTTACTTATGGCAGAGTCTCACAGGGTCACTATGTAAATATATATGTGAGGAAAATATCACCGAAAAAAGAAAGGCCAGCTATACAGCTGGTCTGTATTCTTTAAGGGAGTAAACATATTATAAATGTGCACTTACGCGACTGATGTAGTTCACTGTATCGTGGCCAGCTCACATTACATGCTGCTCTTCTGTGCATCTAGATTTCTAGTCTGACTTAGCTGATCGAGACCAAGATTTCAGGACTGGACAGCTGCCTAGGGTCAGAGAGCTGAATGATATCACTGTATTAGAAGAATTGAAAAAGCCCGGATTACTTCTGTTTCCTTTCCCAGTATGGAGAAAGGGCAGCTTACAAAGTCACACTTCTACATTCCCACTTGCTTTGCCTTTGTTTGGAAACAACACAAGTTTTCAGATTCAACCACTGTGTTCTTTCCTTGCAAATTTGCCTCTCTAAAAATTTTGACTCCCATTTCTCCCTCCCTCCCTCCTTCCTTCCCTGCCTCTGTCCTTCTCTCCCTTCCTTCTTTCTTTCCTCCCTCCGTCTCTCCCTCACTGTGTTTTCACTTAAAGTGGAGAGACAGTGAACTTTGTGAGCAGATGTCAGAAGGTGATCCAGACCAGCTGGACCGATGTGCCACCACGGTCTGCATTAAGTTATTCTATCTCTCGAGATATTAGTAAACTACCTAGAGTATAGTGTGACTGTACCTTGGTGATCAATTAGTCCCAACTTTCCATTTTAAGCATGTGAGAAGCGAAGCCCAGGGAAGTCATGTGACTTGTGGAGCATCACGTACGATGTCAGGTCATCTTTCCAGGACTCACTTTAAATTCCGGAGATTAGGAAACTATTGCTTCACCTTTAACGCTTTCTTCAACTTTAAAAAGCTGTCATTTTTACACTCTAATTCTGACTCTTCTCATCCTAAGTGAACAAAGCACAGCCTAATGCTGTGACGAGCCACCTGGAAAATTATCTTTATGTCCACTTCTAGTCTTTTGGTAGATCTTTCTCTCACAAGTATCTCTCTTTGTTTTTTAACATTTTCAATTAATTGAATTTTGTGAACAAAATCTCTCTGCTCAGACATTTTTGAGTGACAAAAGATAGAAAAAATCCTTTGTTTCCAACATCAAGATTTTTCTAAGTCCATAACAGCATGAAAACCCGGCTGCCCCGCATGCCCCCGGTGTTGCAGTAAAGCCAGCGCCAGGATGGCTGTGGCTCACCTGCAGTGCCGGGTTGGATGGGTGTGTCTGAGAGTTTTGCTACAACTTCCTCTCATGGCTTTTCCCAGTTGGCTTCACATTTTGGGGAAGCCAGAATCTTCAAATTACTTCCAGCAGAATACAAACAGAGACAGATAATTTGCTCACAGTGCAAACCACTTAAGTTTTTGTTTTCATCAAAATTGATTTCCTTTCTTTCAAAGTTATGTGGTAGAAAATACTCTTGAACTGTTTCTAAAACTATGTTATTTTTAAGGTTTTTAGAAATTTTAAATTAAATGTGTATGTGTGTTTCACTCAGGGATTAATAAAATAATGTAAAAATGATTATTTTCACCATTTCCTTTATATCCCTCTCTGAGATATA